>NC_090272.1:74902298-75502298 GCF_040414725.1 Anabrus simplex | reverse complement strand
GAAACTAATGTGTAGAATTACCAGAACTCATTTCTTTTCGAGTATTGAACTGTGTTTCTTTATTCACGTAGTGTTCATGCCATATTAGTATACGACTTACAGTAGTAATCTGGGTGAATACTAAGAACTTTTTCTGAGGTAATATGACGTTATAATAACAAGATAATCAGAAAATAATCCTTAGTGACTTAATGACCGTGTTCAAAGACTGTGATTTGCCTTTTTCAAGTATGAACTGTGTAATTATGCACGTTTTCAGTAAAGACTTTAAATAGTATTTCATACAGGAAGGGCTGTGATTATTCATTTAACGTCTTAAAGTTCAATTACGCCATAAACTGTGTTCAACAGTAAATGACAGTGTCAGTGGTAACTACTCGCACTAAGTGAATTTTCCGTGTGCGAAAAATCACCTTAACGAGCTGCAATTCTACGCGATCCAGTTCCAGCTATCATCACCTCATCGGGGGACGTCAACATGGTGTGTTAAGGGAACATCGCCGATCCTGATTCTCCACGGAATATTCCAGACGTCCATCCTTCAACATTTGTAGCAACATTTATTTCATTAAGTGAGTAGTAACAAACTGACTAAAACTTTCTCATTAACTTTGAACAGTGGAAACTTCAGTGCCGCGTGTGAACAAATATTTCAAAGTTCTCATAATTTCTCAGAAGTTCTTCTTTTGTGATTAATTTAATTTTCAAATTTAATTTTCATATCTCATAGAAGAACTTTAGGCTTTTCAAGTGTGCTATACATCAAGGTTTACAAACTGAAAAACTGAAAAACTTTCAACAGAAATTTAAATTCTCATGTCAATTTGCAATTACAAGTGTGTGCTCATATTTAAAAAAGACTTTAGGTGGAAATCTAATACCTCGTATTCTCACATATGAAAGACTTTGGAATCAGTGATATTCATTTAATTTTCATGAACAAAATTCAGGAAGATTACGTTCAAACTTTTAATTTCAATGCCAGATTTGAGTCCAGTAATCATATTGCAGGGTGAAGAATTAATAAAGTGTTAAAAAAAATTTTAACCATCTATTATTCGCTCTGCGAGTCTATCCTACTCTGTGTCGGCTCCAAAACCAAGTTCCACTCCCTGAGGTCCTACTCATGCCCTTTACCCAAGAACTTTTCCTGGTACAATATATATTTTTCTTATATACTTCTACTCTGTATATAGGTCTGATAGCAAGTACTTCGATGAAGGCCTAATTTCAAAGTGTTTTGGAAAAGAAGTGGATTTATCTTCGTATTTCTTTGTTCTGTGTGCTACTACACTCAGCACAATTCCTTGTAATCCTCTGAGTGTTTAGTTACGGGAAGAGACACTTTCCGCCCGGTGCCTCCAAGATTGGGGATATAATCTGTTCTCAAGACCATGAACTTAACGACCAAGGACTACTACGTTTTTGTCGTGATATCCTCCAAAAATAAGCCTCCGTGGCTCAGGCGGCAGCGCACCGGCCTTCTCATCGCTGGATACCGTGGTTCAAATCCCGGTCACTCCATGTGAGATTTGTGCTGGACAAAGCGGAGGCAGGCCAGGTTTTTCTCCGGGTTTTCCCTGTACTCTTTCATTCCAGAAACACTCTCCAATATCATTTCATTTCATTAATCAATGCTGCAGAGGAGTGCGACAGGTTTCGGCAGCCGGCACATTTTCTATCCTCGCCGCTAGATGGGGGCTTCATTAATTCCATTCCTGACCTGGTCGAATGACTGGAAATAGGCTGTGTATTTTCATTTTCATCCCCCCAAAATTGATAAAAAGAAAGCCGTTGAATGACCATTGGGACAAAATTTTCCAACATCCAGTTTCTTCCATTTACGTTGGAAGCATATACCAGGTGTACCCATAGGTTTTCCCCGGTTTTTGTGGTAAAGAACACACGTCATTTTCAGGGGAAATTCAAATTTTTTCATTCAAAATATTGGCCATCGTTTTCTACACACTTCGCCCATTTTTTTTTTTTTTTTTTTTTTTTTGTAAGTTATGAATACCATGCTAGAAAAACTGCTTGTCTTTTGCGGCAAATCATTCATCGAGTCATTTTCCAACTGCCTCGAAAATGCTGAAGGACTGCTCTGTGAGCGCGTGCCCCATGATGCGAAGAGGTGATAGATGGCGCCAGGTCGGGGAGTACGACGGGTGTGGAAGGATGTCCCATCCAAGCGATTTCAAGGTATCTTTCAGTGGTTTTGTTGTGTGAGACGGCGCATTGTCGTGTAACAAAATCACTTTTTCATGTTTTCTGGCCCATTACGACCGTCCTTTGATCAATTCGTGATTTAAATTAATCATTTGTTGGCGATAGCGTTGTGTATCAATGGTTTCACCGGACTTCAAGAGTTCATAATACACAATACCCCTCTGGTTACATCAGACACAAAGCATTCATTTTCTGCATGTTTAAATTGTCAAAACCCCGTCTTGCATTTTCTAATATATGGAGTGTGTTCATATGTTTCTACCAGCAAACTATGACTGTCCATAGCCTTTTTCTTTTGATTAAATAAGAAAAGCAATGCGTACCGCAAATGTTCTTTTTCAGGCACAAACGTCGACATGATCACTGAACGATACAACACAGATGCTAGTGTTTGGCGGACCCAACTTTTGTGTGTTGGCAGATTAACGCCATACGAACAAACCGACGTATGTGTCAAATTCATACGCTGCGCACTGTTCGCTGGCGCCATCCCTTAGTGCCCAACTACGAAAACCAGATAAAAGTGCGGTATAAATTTATGTGGCAGTTTACACATTTATCTGGAAGCCCGGTTGAAAACGCGCACTACGAATTTCGTTCATGTGCAGTCTGGGAGAATATTCTCAAAGTTAGCTATTTTTAAGTTGGAGTTAATGATCTTATCTGGGACTTACCTTCTATCGGGGACCGCTACTCTAAGAATGAGATGGCTACATATCAAGATGACTCTATATCTGCATGATGTTATACGAAAAATAAGTTCTTTAATGTAATCTATGAACATTTTTATAAAATAAATCATGCTTCCTGTCTGGCTAATTACATAATTTTTAAAGATTTCCCAAGCTAGCACATTGTTGCTATTGACTATATGAGTTGCACGCGAGCAATTCAACGTGAAGCCTTCCTAGGTAGCCGTAGTCGTTATGGCTACATCGTTTCACGCTGCAACGCAGTTATTTATGGTTTATGGGTTCGAGTCCTGACAAGCTAACATTTTTACCTCCTAAATGTTAGTCGGTAGGGTACTATAGGTGATAGTAAATATTTTCTAATCGTTAGGGTGTGTGTCAAAAGCTTGGATTCTATTCCAAATCTATCTGCGACGCACATATGGAGTAAAGTTATACGACATTCTTCACGGTGATTCGTCCGTCGAATTTATTTTTCTTTGACTTCGTAATAACTTGTTCCTAAGTACTTACACTAAAGTGAGTAAATGCTTGCCAGTTACTATTCTAACATTGTCTTGGAAAAAAGGAACTAAGTACTTATTAAATTAGCAACACTGAAGTGAATTAATACTAAAATTAAATGTTCGCCTCTGTGGTGTAGTGGTTAATGTGATTAGCTGCCACCCCCGGAGGCCCGGGTTTGATTCCCGGCTCTGCCTCGAAATTTGAAAAAGTGGTACGAGGGCTGGAACAGGGTCCACTCGGCCTCGGGAGGTCAACTGAGTAGAGGTGGGTTCGATTCCCACCTCAGCCATCCTGGAAGTGGTTTTCCGTGGTTTCCCACTTCTCCTCCAGGCAAATGCCGGGATGGTACCTAACTTAAGGCCACGGCCACTTCCTTCCCTCTTCCTTGTCTATCCCTTCCAATCATCACATCCCCCACCAAGGCCCCTGTTCAGCATAGTAGGTGAGGCCGCCTGGGCGAGGTACTGGTCATTCTCCCCAGTTGTATCCCCCGACTCAAAATCTCACGCTCCTTGAGACGGTAGTGGTGGGATCCATCGCTGAGTCCGAGGGAAAAACCAACCCTGGAGAGTAAGCAGATTAATAAAGAAAGAAAGAAAAAAGAGAGAAAGAAAGAAAGAAAGAAAGAAAGAAAGAAAGAAAGAAAGAAAGAAAGAAAGAAAGATTAATGATCCTACTGCATACGGTGGCATTAATTACGAGTATAAATTTCACTTTCGCCGTAACGCCCATCCTCGTAAATAATATTAGATAAGAGGCAAAATTATACCGAGTAGTAGGAATTATTTGATAAAGTACATACCCTGAACCTTAGTTCTTGCGTCTAGGTTACATTTTCAGTCTTGTTATTTTATTTTATTTTATTTTATTTTATTTTATTTTATTTTATTTTATTTTCTAAATCATTTTCTGAGTTCCGTTACATAGTTAATTAATTTTAACATTTTTTCGTATACTGTATGTACATTTCAGTTTTAATTCTGTTTTTGACCTGAACTTCCACATTATAGTTTAATAAGATTCTGATATTGGACTTAGTAATACTATTTTGAAAGGAATAGCGCTAAACAAACAAAAACACCAAGGAACACGTATGCCAGCGCGCTAAATTTCAATATATTTTCAGTAACCTTATTACGAACGCAATAAAAATATTACCACATCTTCCGCATAACAATACCGTCGTTAAAATCCGTTGGTAGAACGCAAGAAAATATATAACATCTAATTTTTAAAACTGCAACCTACGTATCTGGCTGTTTATCTGACAGTCGTAGTGAAACCGGAAGAGACGTATGCATACACCTGGTATAAGTTGACTTAGCTAAAAATTTAGTTTCCAGTTTTACCTAAAAGTAACTACATGTCAAATTTTCCCCATGTTCTTTAACATGTACAAAATTCTAAATCATCTCAGAAAAGAAATATAAGGTAAATGTAATAAAATTAGAGGTCTGTCACACAGTTTGGTACATCCGAAGAACCACTGATGCTGAAGTGTTGATTCTCAAATCTCCCTTGTCTAAAAGTTCGAAAATTTCATTTTGTAAGTGTGGTACATCAAATACGCACTTCATAGAAATTCTGAAATATTTTACGTTTGATATAAAATCTTCTTGATAAGGAACAATGAAAATAGATAATTTTGTTCTATTTTTGGAAGTTCTATAATTTGTCAGATGCTTCGCACACTACTAAGGAAGAACAACACATCTTCATTTAAAACACGTAACTCATACATTAACTTAATTGCTTTAATCGAAGTGTATCAAAATGTAATCACAGAAGTAAGTGTACTACAAGTGTACTGGACAGGAAAAAAGAAAGGATTTATTTGTGATTAAAGTTAGAGACATGGATTGGTTTCTCAGATATTCATATCTGTACTGGAATCATGGCGGTAGACCTGTTTATTCAATGTAACTAAAACTACACTATTGTATCGTAACGAAAAGTGAGGTATAATTAATTTAACTTAAGAATGACAAGTATCTTCTACATGAAATATTTTTGTCCTGTTGATCCTTCTATGAGAATGTAAAGTACAATTCTCCTTCGTGTTAATGCGCGCTATTTGTAGAATAACGTTAATTGGAAAGAGTTACGACATACGAGCATAACAGAGGGTCGTAATATCGGAATTTATCTGACAAAAGAATGTGAAGGGTTAATAATGTAAAACACCAAGCCAGTGATTTTGCGTCTACCCTTTAATCAATCTCTTATTCACTCAGCCAAGATCCTCTTATACATTAGTTAATTTATATGTATTCATTTCAGCGCAGATTCAAAGAGTGAACGGCTTTTGATTAAACATTGTGTTCAAGACACACAGATAATAAATGTAAGAATAAATAATAACTAACAAAAATTAAAACTAAAGGTATAAAAGTGTCTATGCGCGAGTTTCACAAAGAGAATACAGAATTAATGTAGAACATTTTAACATAATGCACACATAGAAACAAATCCACTCTGTACACTCTAGCATATTAAAAAGTTACTAATGGATATTGCACTATAGTGCACTATAGTGCATGAGTTTAAAGAATAATAACAGCATATCATGAATGATTTACTCAAATGAGTTAGATACGGAATACCTTATTACGAATGTCTTTAAAATCAATTCATCTCTCTCTAAAAATCGTTACGGCAAAAACGAGTTTTGTGAGTGAAGGTGTATCTGGTCGCTGGGGACCAGTCGCTGAACGACCACCAGGTAAAATATAATGCTCCCATTACCTGTTTCCGAATCGCTTGGAACTAAGGACAGGATAATCACTCATTACAATCCAAATTATTTTTGATTCATCCATTCTTTTTACACTTAATTTATCTACTACTACATTACACTTTTCAATTAACTTACTCCTAAAAACTATTTACACCCAATCCCGAAATTGTACTTTTTAAAATTTTATATATTTTTTCCCTAAACATTAACAGTTCAGGACAACATGTCTCTCAACATTATTATTAATTTGTGTAAGGACTTGTTTCATTAAAGTTCTCTTTGCCTGACTCTGCAAGTCCATGGAATATTATGTTTATCCTATTATCTTCCTTCACTCGTATCCGTTCCTTTTCTTCGAGTTTCCTTAACCTTTCTTCTCAATCAAGGACTTTATTCCTCATTTCATCCAGCTCGTTCTTGTTCTGCTGTAGGTTTTCCTTGATATCATTAAGTTCTGTTTGTAAGAAGGTATCCAAATCCGTGGATTCCTTTTTGTGGTATATTAACATTTCCTTGATATTATCCACGTGACATACTTCTTGCATGACCTCCTTGAGCTTCTCTATATCCGCCCAAAACAGACCAGACCCCGGGTTTAATTCAACCTCACCGCCGAACACCAATAGCACCATCACCACAACTGATGATTATACAATTTGCGTGATGTTGAAGCTATTGTTCGCCGTTTGAGTAGATTTCACTTTCAACCTGCCCTGCAGTCTGCCTGTAGCACACATTCCCATACGGTTCAATTTAAACACACATGTTTTGTTTTTGTTTTTTACAATTTTGCTTTACGTCGCACCGACAAAGATAAGTCTTATGTCGAGGATGGCATAGGAAGGACCTAGGAGTGGTAAGGAAGTGGCCGTGACCTTCATTAAGGTACAAAACCAGCATTTGCCTGGTGTCAAAATTGTGCACCCTATTTACTCGGTCAGCTCAGCGAGCATACGGGAGATCCCTTGCATAATTGAGGAAATTACTTAATTTTTACGTTTATCGTAGCGTGGGGGGCTCCTACTTTGTCTGCTGAGAAATGTTTCCAACATTTATGTCCCGACCCTCGTTTTAACATTTAAAGATGTTTTTGGTCGACGAGTCACAAAGATTGAAATGGAGGCCTTGTAAGTCCCGATTATACGAAGAAATGTCATCTACTACCCATTTTCCTTTTCCCGCTTTGGATAACAAGAGTTAAACATTAATATTATCACGATCACTTCGACGTTCATATTACTTGACTGTTTTCACAGGACTGTGTTGGAGTCAACCGTCTTTGCCAGTTTTACTGCTGGTCAAATCGTTCGGTTGTTAATGGTCCGTCAGCGACCAGTCGTAGACGATCAGGTCGACAATGTGAAACGCTTCTACAGGTACCAGTGAGGTACCAAGAGAGAGTTACAACGCTCCGGGTGGTAACAATTATAATAGCTCAGTGCCACATATTAAGGGTCATTAGCGCCAGAGTGAGTATTGTGACGAGCAGAAAGGATCGTTATTTGTTTCCTATTCTTGAATCTGAATGATACCAAACCCACAATTTAAAGGAGATACGAATGGAAGCAAATCCATGGAGCTTATTCGCAGCTTCTGCAATATTCATTTGTTACAGCAAATACCAGATCACGTTCGCATAGAGTCTGTAACTCTGTTTTCGGTATCCAGAAAGTATTATACCCACTTCGAGTTTGTTCGTCTCGCTGGCTGAATGGCCAGCTTAACGGCCTTCGGTCCAAGGAGTCCTGGGTTGATCCTTAGCCTGGCCGTGGACTTAAGGTCTCTGTGCTTGTGTTCGTCTTAAATACACGTTAATTGGTGATGATGATGATGATGATGATGATTGTTGTTTAAAGGGACCTAATATCTAAGGTACCGTCGCCATAAGACCTATCTGTGTCGATGCGACGTAAAGCCCATACCAAAAAAATATCTAGGGTCATCGGCCCCAGACACCTTAATTATATCTTGGTCTAATGAGCTTAGTAAGTAAACTAAAGCAAGTTTCATCTTCTTCTTCTACTACTAATACCACCTTCCCTCTACGGGTGCCAACTGTGTAGGACAAGTGGAGTCGGTCCTGTTTCCCAGCTGGATGCCCTTCCTGAAGCCAACCCTGTGTGGAGGGATGTATTCACTATTGCATGTTCCTATGGGTTTTGTAGTATAGTGTGTGCATATGAAGAGCGTCTTATCTAAAACGCCCAGTCTCCCAAGCCAGATAAATTGATCATATGCGATTAAACTCACCGACCCGACCGGAAATCGAATTCAGGATCCCGTGAACCGAAAGCCTCAGTTGTGACCAAGTACACTTTATCAACATTCCGATTTACAAGTTGAGCCAGACTGAATGGCAGAACAACTCTAAAGGCCAAAGACTAAACTTTAAAGTTACTTGTTCAAAAACAAAAGTATGAAAACACAGCATATTCGGCTTTTGTCGTGTAATTCACTACATCCGCCGTGGAGGCATATGTTAAGTACATGCCGTGCTAATTGAGTAATATTTTATATCCTTGACTGTGCGTGATACATAAGTGCGCTGTAATGTTTATAATAAGTCAGATATAGCAGATGAGCATTTAGACTAAATTCATGATTTAAAGTCCTAGGAAAAGTAAGATAAACTAGATTGGAACATTGCGAAGGTCTAAAGGAGACAAACACAGCATATGCTACAGAACCATCTCAAATTTCCAGTATTCTTGACAATAATTTTCACCCGGCAGGAATGATTTAGAAAGACTGAACTTAATCATTCTTATAGGGGAACAAATCAACACTAATGGGTTCAATTGATGTCCACATTCCAGAGAGGATGAAAAATAATAAAGACAAACATTAAAGAAGAAGCAAGAAGACGATTTCACACCATGCCTAATGTGAAAAGTACCAGATTGTACATCTACCATACATTACCACGCAGTACTTGCTTTATTTTGGTTTATTTTATTATATGACAATAAATGCACAATTCAGACTGTGGAGATACTGCAGAAGATAACTGCAAATGACAGAGAAACATGAAATGTGACAGTGGAGATCTTTCTTCTTAAAGCAGATCGACCAGGCTTTGAAGGTTAATAGCAAATCTAATATTTGTCAAAATCTAGCAACTTAATTTTAAAATTATTATACCGCATTTAAGACCAATATTAAACAGAAGAAAATACACACAAATGTTGCGGAAGGTTTGCGAATGATCCATTGCATTTGAAATTAGTATAATGAGTATTCATGTGGGATGATTTTTTTTATTTGATTTCCGTTAGATTTAGTACCTTTAGGAATTAAGCTCCACATTTTTTTTTTGGTCATTACAACGAAAGTGCTGTATGTTCGGCGTATAATTGTAGTATATTCATGAGTAATAACGCTAATAGTGTATCGCACTTCATTAGAAGGCGGAGCACTGGTTTTCTGAACAGAAATTAGTATTTCAATACAAGCTCAGTCTAGTGGTATTTGAATGTATTCAAATACGACAGCCTCGTGTTGGTAGATTTACTAGCACGTCAAATAACTCCAGACGAAAATAGTCCGCCATCCCCTTGTCTTCGAAAACTGTTAAAAAAAGGATCTAGTGCGCCGTAAAGTCGTCATTGTTTTTATAGTCCGCACGTGCAGGCAATAATAGGTTAGAACTGAAACTCAGTTGGCTTGTAGGAAATATCGTGTAGCCCGTTCTTCCTAATGTTTATGCAAATCTCATATCAGAACTGTTGTACACCTTAGCGTATTTCTGTTACTCGTTTCAGGTTTTTTACAAGCTTCTTCTACGTCGTACCGACACAAATAGGTTTTATGGCGACGATGCGATAGCAAAGGACTATGAGTGGGAAGGAAACGGCCGTGGCCTTAATTAAAATACAGCCCCAGCATTTGCCTGGTACGAAAATGGGAAACCACGGAAAACGATCTCCAGTGCTGTCGACAGTGGGATACAAACCCACTATCTCCCGGATATAAGCGCACAGATGCGCACCCCTAACCACACGGCCAACTCACCCGTTTCCAAAATATTCTATGATGTCGTCCGTGATATCCATTTCTTGGGGCCCGCCTTCGTTTTCTCTAGCCAGTTTATTTTGACCTTCTTTGAGTTGACTAGTTTTTTTTGGTGAGTCTGGCGCTGTCCATTAAATAGATATGGCCATATAGTTGTTGAGTAAACAGCCCGAAGGTTCAACAGTTCCACCATCAGCTGTTATTGATGACCTAGGAATCACTTGAACACCATACGAGGGAAATGTGTAGTTTCCCGTCAGAAGTTTCTATCAAAAACTGACCCGATGTTTTCACAGCACTTATAACAGAGGCTGGCTGCATTATTTGCATTACTCATAAATCAGTCACCTTCATATTGGCAAAGTAACAACGTTGCTCTGTGAACACTAGACCTCACCAGCAAGGGCAGATCATCATCATTAATCATAGAATTATTTTTTCTGTACGTTTAAATTTATCATTTCAGATAAAGTACACGACGAGCATGTACGGGGATTTTCTTAAAGTTGTGTCCATCTGCCGCAAGATGGAGGAAAATCTGTTTCGTTGGTACGGTCCCATCAGAAGACGTGAGGAATACCATCTAGCACAGAAAGCTCTTGCCATCGAAGAACCGAAGAGAAAAAGAGGGCGCCCTAGGACAACATGGAAACGAACTGCTGAGGCTGCTTTAAGGAAAAGGGAAGTTTACATAGGCCTATATCTCTTTATCAATGGACGATGGATATTTCATACTTAAATCCATCCAAGTCGGTCCAAGGAGTCCTGGATTTGCCTCGGTTATGGTTTACAGAATGGTAACTGGAGAGCAGCATAATTCAATTTTTCTATTTATCGTCATTGATCATTTTGATGTGCGAGGGTTTTCAATCTTTTGTCCAAATATCTCAATTTCATAACCCACATCCAGATAGCGAGGTTTTTATTTTTAAATGGAGATTAAGTTTGTCATGAAGTTCTCTAGTACCACTTACAAAGAGTCAAAGATAGTACTGCAACACCCTGTACCCTGCAACATGTCTTTAACACCGCCAGACCCTTCTTCTCCAGGGGAAATAAATATTCGATAAAACAGGCTTTATTAGATTAAAAGTTTTCAAGATAATGACACTACGCTCTTCTTACCGCTCGTGGAATTTCCACTATTCCATTTACTTCTTTATCTCTTCTAATGTAGATGAGAATACAATCGACTTGCATTGGTTTTGGTCCACTGGTCACGTCCTGCACATTATTACACTGCTCTTCCCCATTATTGGCAATGGCCAGTTTCGCTTCTTTAAGCTGCAATAAAGTCATATCGAAATGAAACTTTGAGATTATCTAAGCCCGTAGGGAGATTTCCCGTCTATATTTTGAATTCTTATATCGATAAGTAGTTATTATATTCTTCTCTGGAGGATCGAACATTTCCAGCCAGCATCCAGGCGCTTGTTGAGATAGAAGATATATTCACAAAATCTGCAATCTCAGATCGCTCAAGCGTTATCTAGGTAACATTATATCTCCTCTTCGTCTCCGTAATGCAGAATAATATATCATATAATTTTCATATTAACGTACAGTGTGTGGAAGAACTCCCTCCGCAGTGAGGTGGGTACACTAAGACGCTCAGTCGCTTTGGAAATTGATGCAGCAAAACTTAGGAATATTTTTGGATATTAAGATGTACTAAATTAAATAAAAAATTAACTGGAATTACCACTGTGACAAGACATAGTGGAAATGTCGTCGTCGCCACTGAATGCATAATTCGACTCTCTTGCAATATTTTCGAACATTTTATATAGGTTTTTCCGTGTATTTAAGTTTACGTAATTAGGAACATCAGAAATTTCAGGCCTTTCCTGTATCATCATCGCCATAAGACCTATCTGTGTCGGTGCGACGTAAAGCCACTAGTATCTTCGCCATTTAGCATTACCGTTGCAAATGTGTTAAACTAACATGTCTACGATGAGTTCAACAGCTTAATTTAAAATTGATTTGGTAAATGTGAACGGGCTACTTCTCTAAATATTCAGTTTCACACTCGGGTTCACGTTTTTTCCGCGCCGACAGTAGATTTAATCATTTGCAGTTACTTGTAATTATAATAATTTCTTGTACTTTTCCTTCTTTCACTTTCACTAAATTCCTTGTTTGTATAATGTACAATAATATTTTCTTCCCATGGAATTATTTGTTATAGAAATAGTTTTCATTTAATTACTTCCTTTAACATAGTAAGCATACGTCGCACCCGGCATACCTCGCGACTGTAATGCAATTGTTAATGATAGATATTAATAACAAATATTTATAATTATGAGTGCAATAAGTGTGTACCAAACCACCAATACTACTTAGCTGCTCTTAAATAAATAAATAAATAAATATATAAATAAATAAATAAATAAATATGTACCAGGAGGTACACCTCTACGCCGCACGTTTAAATCTTGCGCCAATTGGAACTCCTCTACTGGAGAAACACTGAACTTAAACTGGACCTACATAAACCTTTCCTCTGAAGATGTCACTGTGTGAATTTCGACTTGTTTTTGTTTACTATTTATCAAGAAGTTTGGACATTCTCTCATAGATGTCACTGCCTAAAAACTATGATCATGCACCCTGGTGCGAAGTGAAGGAACCTTATTTGAAGAAATTTTGTATTCATAAGTTTGTTCTTTAATAAATTTCGTTCATTCATTTGTGGGTTGCCAATATTTATCTTTCTTTCCGCCGGTTTTGAATTTAGCTAACCCAGAATTTCCCTAATTAATTTTTAGTCAATCACCGGCTTCTTCTTCGATTGGGTGTGTAACTGTAAGGTATCCAATAAAAGTAAGAGGGTGTGGCTTGATTATTCATGAAAGGTCTCGAACTTTCTCCGAGGGTTTATGAACTGCGGATTTTCACGTCTCTTGGCCACTCGATTAACATCTAACTAAGTGTGTGGACGTAAAGCAGGAGGCGGGAAGCACCTCTTTCATCAGGGAGCAGGTCTTCTATAAGGTAATGGCCGTTTAACATCTTTATTTCTTGCTAGCTCAGCAGTTTAACCCGCGGGAAAGGTCCGAAACCTTTACAATGTAACCTAATTTCTTAAATATGTAGTTTTCTGCCGGCTTATGTAAAATCTTACTTAAATCTGTAACTGTAATTCGGGTAGAGAGTGATTTACCCTCTCGAGCTCCCCTTCATTTTGGTTTGAGGTGACTACGTTTTGTTAAATGAATTTTTCTCTTCCGTAATGGTTAAATTTCCTTCTTATACGGGTCACCTCCATAGGTTGGGAATAGCCCCTGTGCCATCGGCCTAGTGCCTTTTAGGTTTTAAGAATGCGTGTATAGGAGTGCCAATACTCGCCTCCATTCCTTTTGGTTTTTCGGGCCATTTACTTAACCTGTTCTTTTTTCTGCTAAGGCCCAGTAGGTTGGGTACGAGGTACCCCCGTTTCATTTTGGTAAGTTGTGCCTTGATGGCAAGCAATTGTAAAGTTTGCTATTGCCTTGAAGAGGCTTGACAAACTGAGAGCGTGTCAGCTCACTTATTGTGTGGTAAAAGTGCCACTGGAAGGCCTGATATGGTAATCGGGAGCAAGTACTCCATGTATTAGGGATTGAACAAATTGTTGCTTGGTTAAAATCGAACTAGGAGCTCAGAATTATAAAATTAGGGCTCGCAGCCCCAAGAGTGTTTAAAGGTTGTAATCTTGGATCCTTATAAGTATTGGTTCTAAATTGCCATACCGTTGTTATATCACCTAGTGATATCTTGTTAAAGTTTGGTTATTCTCGCTGGTCAAAATTCAGAAGAATATAACCTTGTTAAAGTTTTATATTAACTTTGGTTTCGTAGTTAGACCCATTCACCCCGGCACCTTCTTTCACATCTGCTGTTCCACAGATACCCCGGAACAAAATAAATAAATAAATAAATAAATAAATAAATAAATACATAAATAAATAAATAAATAAATAAATAAATAAATCGGCGAATACGATGTTTTCGGCCTCTCTAGGCTCATTGGTTACAGTTCCGGTGACAGTTGGAATTATTTACATCATACCTAGAGGGAAACGCGTAAATATATTCAGTTATATCTTACTTTAATTATTTATTTGAAAGTATCAAGTACTTTCCAGACAATCTCGGCTGCCACATGGGCAAAGTTTAACGCGAAACTAAATGATCTGAAACTAAAATTGAAAATTAAACATATAAGAATAACTCTAAATCTACAAAAGAGTTCATAAAATAATAATAATAAATAAATCTACAAATATTCATTTCAGATAAAAAAATCCCAAAACTAAATATTCAGAAGACTTTTCAAGCAAATCCGGGTATTATAGCTAGTAAATAAATACGAGGGATTGAAAATGTGTTCAAGAATTTACCAGTAACAAGTATATGCTCCAAACTTTAAAAATCTATTATCTCTATTCCCTTAAACCCGTTATCAAATTAAAGAAACGTATAAGGGGAATGTTATTTCCAGTCTAGATCAATAAAGAAGAAGGAAAATGACTATTGAATATACTATTGTTCTATTGTTGCACAGCTCGACATAGTATTTCAACAATACAGTAGTTCTATTCTATTGGTAGCTGAAGCAATTACGTAGCCCCCGGCCGACTAAGCTGCTCACTCTTTTACTTTAAAGACCCTTATCTTATGCGCGTCATTGCTATGACATGTCACCACTGTTTACACAGGGGCATCGTTTGCGAGTCAAAGGTCAAGAGTGAAGTTTAGTTTATGCCACGCCTTGTTCCTGTAAACAGATATTCTTGGGAAAGGTATTTCATCAGTTCGGGTTATGAAGCGATATCATTTAATGTTAATTTTTGTCACGTAATTTACCCTAGTATTATGACTATTTTCTGTTTATTCGTTAGGAAATTATTGAACAGTTCATTATTCTTACATGGTGAAAACTTGAAAAGTTGGAGGTAGTATTTTTCTTCTGATTCTGAGTCATAATAGAAGGCGAGTGAACATCATGGAGAAATGTTTCCGTATTTCTGCATCAGGGTTGGCGTATCCTGGATGTGGTATCCAGAGTTGGGAAGTCCTTGAGTATAAACAAAAAAATTATTTTAACCAACACTTTTTCAGTAATTTTAATTGTTCAGTAATTAAAGTAGTGTTAACGTAGTCCAGACACTTGCAGGAGATTGGCATGCGCAAATAGGATGTGAGAGCGGTCAGGTGGCGCTGTCGTCGGTTTGATGCGAATCCAGTAGGGAGTGTTGTTGCTGTGTGGCGTTGAAGTAAAGAGTGTCAGTTTCACCGCTCTAAAGGATGTTTTTAAAAGATGATCAGCGTTCGTGGATTAAAATCGCAGTTGCTCGTGTTAAAAATGCATCACAATGTTATCGAGAATAATGCGAAGCCTGTGGCGAGAATGCATTACCGTATAGATCGGTTGCACTTCTTTTTCTTTTTTTTACGGGGGGCCCCCGTAGCCCGCTCCCCCGCCGTGACCATCGACTCAATCTACATGGCCTCCGACATGCTATTAATTTCTAAGAAGATAAGAGATAGCTGGGTAGAGTGGGAAGTGATACAAGGAGTATCTGCCTGTTTCCATGTCAGACACGTTACCAGGTGAGATTGTGTTAGGTATATGGTGTTGAAGTATGGTATTGAAGGGTCAGGGAAAAACCACATAGGCAGAAAGAAGAAAGAGCCTACATGTAAAACCTGACATCTTTTGATAGCACATGCAAGGATGTGGGCTGGAAAAAGACCAGAGTTTGTGTTAGTTAGGAACAGGTAACATAAACCCATTCCTCGCCATTCCATCGTCTGGGGATCAGTCCCTCTGGGCACTGCTGTGACTAGCGCGGTCCTTGCCGGCTGCGGAGCCATGCGTCGAGTACCCCTAGGGCCTGTCGCACGGCTCCACCTCCTTGGGGTACCTCGTATCCAGTCTCCGATCCCGGAGAATGAGGCCAAGCCCGCCGAGGCGGGGGCCTCCTGGAAGGGGGTGGGTCATGGCGCTGGGTCTCCTTCCTCTCTGCCCGCGCCATAGCCCGGTAGATAGGGCAACTGCGATGGGAGGCCGGGTGGCCCCCCGAGCAGTTGGCGCACACCGGCGCCTCCCTAAGAGGCCTCGTCCTGGTGGCCCTCCTCCCGGCCTGGTGACCCCGGGGTAGCTGGTGGCTCCGCTGCGTCGCCGTCTTTTTCCTTTTCCTGGCTGGTGGCGACGGCGGCGTCGGTCGGTGCTAAGACTTGACTGCGTTCCCTGTCCTGTGGGGCGCACATCGAGGACTGCAGCTCGACAGACATGCAGGCTGCGTCGCCGTCTTCTTCTTTCTCCTGGCTGGCGGCGGAGGCGTCGGTCGGTGCTAACACTCGACTGCGTTCCCTCTCCTGAGGGGCGCACATCGAGGTCTGCAGCTCGACTGACATGCAGGCAGGCTGGGCCTGGGCCGCAGCCTCGGAGCACCAGGGGGCGTCCTTCTCCACAGCTGTGCTGCTCTCCAGCATCACGGGCGCTCTCCTGGTTTGCGCCCGGGTAACAGGCCCTTCCTGGTAGTCTGCGTCTGCGACCACTTCGCCTTGGTATGTGGTCGACGATCCTGGTTGGCGGCCTTGTTGGTCTGCGTGCACTTCGTAGAGCACAGCGGTCCTACAGGGGTCGCACCGTCGTGGCGCTTGGAAGCGCCGCTGTCGTCGTCCTCGGTCCTCGGCTCCGTCTGGGTGGCTGAATCCTCGTGGCTGCCCCAGGCGTCCAACTTATCCCTGAGTCCTGGTATCAGCCCCGCGTAGACCTCGTAGCGGCGTGCGTCTTTAGGGCGGATGATGACCGCCCAGGTAGGGATCACCTCGCCGATGATCTCGGTGATCTTCTCTCCCAGGAACTCAGCGATCACACTAAGGAGATCGATTGTGTCGCTCGTTCCCCGGTAGGTGTTCTTCCCCCACCGGTTGTACACCACCAGCGACGGGCGTCGAAAATCGGGGGCGTCCATCAACCTGAGCACCGCTTGTAGTTACCCCACCGCTCCCTTGTGGTTGTAGTCGGCCGGTCTCGCTGGAACTGATAGTTTCTCCATCCTGGTCTGCATTCTCCACCCACAGGGGGATGTGTGTTTGGTCCGTGAGTGCTATTTTATTTCACTCAAGTCCGCCAACAAGCCGGTTAGGACCCCCACTATCCGCCACCTGGGACGCACCACGTGGGAGTATCACCTCTTCCCCTGCCACGCCAGAATTCGTGGGACCCACCGTGCAACCGATCTATACTCACCAGGCAGGAGTCCTTGTGACTTCGACCTGTTTTCATAGGGTTGAAGGAATCCTTACGAGGCCGCCGATGCGCTCCGTCACTGTCATAATCATCCCCAACGGCTTCTTGACATCTAGGCAAAGGTAATAGACACTGCGGGTCACCATATTGAGCGAATATAATGCAATATTGTACTAGTTGGATCATAAAATATTGCGTTATATCAATAAAGCCACATTCTAGTAATCGTTACATTGCATAATCGGCATAAATCACACCGCAAGTTTGGCAACCATGGAGTTCCAGCACTCGCAAGATATCATACCAAGGTTGTAAAGCCGAGAATATCCCACATCAATATTCCCATGTGCAGGGATTCAACACCATTGTATATTTCTGTGAAGGTTGGTAATGTGCGTAAACGAGGAGTTGTGAATTTATACCACCACAAACTCTCCGATCCAGAGGAAATAACCTGATGTGTCTAAAATTCCCTGATCAGCTTGGAATCGATCCCGAACCATCATCATCGAAGGCCACAGCGCTGACCTGTAAATCAGTAAGGCGGACTCAGCAAAATTGTTATTATTACCATTTCTGTTTCCTGGTTCATTCTATTATCAAATTGCAGTCGCCTTCAACGGTATTATTATTATTATTATTATTATTATTATTATTATTATTATTATTATTATTATTATTATTATTATTATTATTATTATTATTATTATTATTATACAAAGGCAGTGAAAACCCAGAGCAAAAACTCGTACATCACGCTAGCATAGTATTCAATATCCACCCAGAAATAGGAAAATATTTCCAGGCAGAATAAAATTAAGCTCTGGAACATCATCCAGCACATAACGCACAGACGCAAATGTAGCGAATATCTGAAATTAAATGTTGTTCAAATCGGACAAAATATTTTTAAAAATTTCTCAAAACAAATCAGGGTTTGCAAAATCTTAATTTACCAACAGTTTACACTGCACAAAAATCAAATACGCGAATATTCGCGCAAGCATTGGAGCTCTCCTCAACAGCCTTAAACACGAAAAAAATTCTTAATTTTGTATTCGTTAAAAAGAAATCAGCCTGTATGTTCGTTTTCTCCAAAAATATTAATGGCCTCATATGAGGCCTCAACACTTTTCAGTAAAATAAACTTAACATACTGTATTCATGTTATTAACATTGATGATTTCAAGGCACATACTCACGATAAGAATTGTGGTAACATTAAAAGGAGCACATATTTTCAATTTATAAAACACTTTTAATCACTGATTACACTGGACGTGTTTACTTCAGTAATTTAGCAGCTCAAGAGTCCACAACAATGTTTGTCGCTTCCATCTCTTGAATTTAGGTGGAAAATGTAACATACCAAACATGAGAACTAAAGATAAATTTTGAGTCATTATTTTACATGCATTCTTAAACATAAGAACCGAAGCGTGTAGTGAATATTATGAGTGTTTTCCTAGATGCGAAGCAGCCACGGTCTATTGAATTATTTGGTTTATTTTCAGGTCGAACCATGTTGTTAATTTTATGTCACTTATGTACGGTTCTTCGACGTTTGCAAGTTTCAGGTAATCAGATTTCTTAGGCAGGTATAATCAAGTACAAAATTGACTGTTGTGCCTTGCCTTAGATAGTCTCCTCTCCCTCCGGCTGTCAAAAGTTTCGGTGAGATATCCTGATACATGTGGAACGTATGTCTGCGGGAGGTACCGGCGCTGTTACTTAACATGAGAATTCGTCCTGTATTTTCATGTTCTGACCTGCATCTGTGTTTAACGGGCAGCCAAGAATTTCTGTATACTTCCTCTATATTCATATATATACAAGTTTGTGAGCATGGAAGTGTTAAATAAACCGCTTCAAACTCTCTAGTATTATATGAAATACAGAATGAACAGGGTATGAGTACACGAGCGAAAACTGAGAGTAGTTTACTAAAAACCCAGGTATTGCGCATGATTTATGGAGGAATGTGAAGGAATACGTGATAGAATTGTGTTATATTGACAGTAGAAGTACCACCTCAGAATAATGACTTCCTACTACACTTCCTCCCGTGCAACTTAACTCCATTGCACTCAACTCGCACACAATCCCCGTTAACGAGCCACACCCCAAGCGATCCAGGTGCGCGCCATTTACTAAGTTTCAAAGAATGCGTTGCCGCCAAGTTTCCTTATGTATTTGTTAAACGAGAAATCTAAATCTATCCATTCTTTGGCGTTCTGTAGGTTGCATACTATACACCTGGATTGTTGTATGTACCACTCGTCAAGGAGGATAGCGTGCGAGTTAGCACTTACGATTGGAAAACTTCTGCATAAATGCGCGACACTCACTTGTAGACATCTAGTTCCGAAACAGATTCTGATTAGACTGCCTGTCACGAACCTTGGTAGCTAACTTGCCTGAGTCAGATCGAACAACGATGTTGCCAAATATCCTCTTTATTTTAACTCGGGACTAGCGCATTATTATGAACAACAGTAGTAGTAATAGTAGGCTGAATATTTCTACGAATTTGGTTTTCTTTGAGGTATTTCTTGTTGTGTTTCATCAGATTAAACATAGGAGGTATGTTAGGATTTAAAATCTAACTGGCTTGCCGGCGGACTTGAGGGAAATAAAATACCTCTCGCGGACCAAACACACTACCCCCTGCGGGTGGGGGACGCACATGTAGAATACACCCGCGGTATCCCCTGCCTGTCGTGAGAGGCGACTAAAAGGGGCGACCAAGGGCTGACTGAATTAGAACCATGAAACTAATTTTGAATCGAACCATCACGCGGGGAACACCATAGGTTGCCTGTACTTGCGAGTAGTACCACTAAATTCGGTACGAAATAGGTTTGTGATTAGTAGCAGTAAAAGCCTGGCCTGGTGGATTCCAGTACCCGTGCGTCGTACCCATGTGTGCAACACCGCGGATCTGGGCGTAGCCTGTGAGTTGTACCACTATATGAGCAGCACCGTGGATCTGCGTTGCCTGTGATTAGTACCCACTATGTGAGGAACACCACGGGAATACCGGCGCCCGTGTTTAGTACACCTAGGTGGGGAACCTTCTCGGTTTGCGTTGACCCTGAGTTGGGCCATTGTGTGAGACACACCATAGGTCTGCGTTACTTGTACGTATTGCAATACTTGTGAGTAGTACCATCTTTTGTGGAACACCGTGAGTCTTCGCTACTTCTGATTAATACCCCAACATGACGCATACCATGGTTCTATTTTACTCGCGACATGTACCATTCTGTGGGGCCTTAGACGTGAATTTTGTACCCCCTTTAGACACCAAGCATCATTGTGCTTTATAAATGGTTCCTTGGTCGGTAATAATGTTTTTTTCAATCTGTATTGAATCCGATCCACTGGTTTTTGTTTGTTTGTTTGTTTTGCGTTTTGTTGAGTTCCCGTCCATCCATTCATTCTTCATGCCATATTTTATTTTTATTTTGGTCAGTGGATGCCTTTGCAATTTTTGTTCTTTCATTTCCTATCATTAGGGGCCGATGACCTTTGATGTTAGGCCCCTTAAAACAACAAGCATCATCATCATCATCAGGATTTAAAATTGTTTACGCTGAGCTACTCTGATACATGAGTAATTTTGTGCGACTCGTTGGCTGAATGGTCAGCGTACTGACCTTTGGTTCAGAGTGTCCCGGGTTCGATTCCCGGCCGGATCGGGGATTTTAACCTTCATTGGTTAATTCCAATGGCTATGGGGCTGGGTGTTTGTACTGTCCCCAACATCCCTGCAACTCAAACACCACACACAACACTATCCTCCACCACAATAACACGCAGTTACCTACGCATGGCAGATGTCGCCCACCCTCACCGGAGGGTCTCCCTCACAAGGGCTGCACTTGGCTAGAAATAGCCACACGAAATTATTATTATTATTATTATTATTATTATGATTATTATTATTAGTAGTAGTAGTAGTAGTAGTAGTAGTAGTAGTAGTAGTAGTAGTATTTTCATTATTATTATTATTATTATTATTATTATTATTATTATTATTATTATTATTATTGTTACCGTGTTTTAGCGGTAGGTAGAGGTGAAAGAAGGTGCGGGTGTGAACGGGTCTCAAGCTACGAAAGTAAAATTAATTTAAAATTTAACAAGGTTATATTTTCTTTTCAAAATAAGGAAATAACAAGCATGGCAGGTACAAAGTAGCAAGTCAAAAGGGTAGTTACAATATTTACAGGATTTGGGCTTCGCGCCCTGACTTCACAATGCTTGGGCAATCAGCTCAGTTTTACCCCAAACACAAGTTTCAACAGAGGGGCAGAAAACCCCATTCATGCCTAGGAGCCCTTGCTCCAAATTACACTGAAAAGCCTCCACGAGGCATACAACACTCAATTTTCAAAAGAGCCACTCGCTCTCAACTTTAAGCCTCTCAAAGGCCACACCAAACTCCACCTTCGAGTTGTCCTCACTGGACATAGACACAGGGGTAAAATACTCAACCTACTGAGGTCTATTAAATGAAAAGAAGGTTGATTACATGACCTCCAAAATAACAATTTGAGAGGAGGCGATCTGCACTCCTAATACACTTTGTTTTTTAAAACCTAATTTGGCTCTTAGGCCACTGATGCAAGGGCTAATCCCATACTACGGAGGTGACTTTAGAAAAGAAAGAAATTTACATAATGTTAAGGAAGAATAGGTTGAGAAAAAAAATTCACCTCAAAACAATATGAGTGGGAGATCGAGAGGGTTAAGCACTCTCTATCCCAATACGTAGTTTAAAAGATAAAATAGATACCAGATTCTTTACATTTTTAAGGAAGGTTACATAACGGAAAAACTTCGGACCCGCCCCGAGAGTTAAACTGCTGAGCTAGCAAAGAAAGAAGTTATTAATTGGCCATTACCTGGTTGTTGACCGCAGCCGGAGAAAGAGGCGCTTCCCGCCCCCTGCTATGTACTATACACACTGAAAGATGGAACAGAAGTGGCCCGGAGACCCTAAAATCAGCAGTTTATATCCTCTCGCGGAAGGTTCGAGGCGTTAGGGGAATGAAAACACCCTCCCACAAAGTCTTTATTGGGTAGGATACAGCAACATATTCAAGTTGGGGGAAGATACCTCGGATTGGTCAGCAATTAATAAAAGAAATTCGGGATTGGGTAAATACAAAACAAGGGGAAAGAGAGGGGTATACAGCCAACTTAAACAATAACAGAAAGAAATTTAACAAGAAACAAACTTTTGAAATAAAAATTTCTCCAAAAAAACAGTTCTTTCACTCCGCACTAGGGTGCACTATTGTTGATCTTCAGTAGTGTCCTCTAGAAGAGAAAGTTCACACTTCTTACTACAAGCAAAACAAAAATACGTCGAAAATGACACAGTTCAAAAACTCCAAAATTTCCAGGTAGTGACATCTTCTGAGAAACTTGAAAATTAATACCGTCAATAAAGTTCAGACTTCCTCCAGCAGAGGAGTTTCAACAGGCGCAACTTTTAAATTAGCGGCGTGGAGGTGTACCGCCCGGTACAATTATTATTATTATTATTATTTACCTTAACTATTTCTTTGATTTCAGATGTACAAACTTGGCCACTCAAAACAAACGTCATATGTCTGAAGAGAACAACCATCCGTACCAGGTAAAAAAAGTTTTATTTCGCTTTAAAATAAAATAGTAGAAAATTGTGGTTTCTAAGGTTTTCACACAATAATGTACTATAGTTTTGAATTTCCTGATTGTTTGAATGTATCAGTTGTTAAGATAATTTTCCTAAATTAAAAACTATGTGAGAATGGTCAAAAATTACTGTATTCATGACATGCTTGTTATTTGCTTTTTAAATAAACTGTTATAGAATGTTGTGATTTAATAAAACTCACCTAACGTAAAATTTGCCTAAACTGTCGTGCTTGTCATTTACGTTTTCAAAGAGGGAGAATTCATATAGAATTCCTTCAATCGCAATTTCTAGCTTTTGAAGGTATTGTTAGAAGGTATAACAACATTTAAATCTAAATCTAGCCTTCAAAATCCCTTAAGGGCAATGGCCTCCTGCCTAGGCTGGAACTCCGCTCGGTTATTCTTGTTAGGTGAGCAGTCCTAAGGAGTGTGGAAGCACCTTGCCGTGCACTTTACTTGCCTGTTAGGAATCCCTGCTCTTGTAGATATACTTAAAACTAGTGATACATACACATCTAACCTATTCAACAGCTCTGTTATATACTAAAAAATTATATATTAAAAAAGGAGTTCATCTAGGGTCTTCCACTCTTCTCTGTCTATTGATCTTCTTCTTCTTCACTGTTATCCAGCCATTTTCTTGAACGAGTCATCCCATCGGGTTCCCTATTTTCCGACGATTTTCCTGCCGGTTCTAAGATCCCACCACGTTAGTCTTTGCGTCCGCCTCTTTTTCTGCATCCTTGCTATGCGGCCTCCCCATTTCCACTTTATTCTGTCTTTGTTTTGAGTGTATCTCATACCGGTTTTTCTGCGTATCATCTCGTTCCTTATTCTGTCGTTCAGCGTGGTGTTGAAGAGTTTAGGTTCCATCCTGCGTTAGCCTATTTGCAGCGTTCTTCTCTGCTTCGAAGTTAATGGCTAGGTTTGGCATCCAGAAGACATTAATGGTGGTACACTCTTCTCCGTGACTGTGTTCTTCATACTTAGCTTTAGGAATTTGTCCCCTAAAATGGATTTCAGGGACCAGAAGTTTTTCCATGCTTGTCCAATTCTTCTTTTAACTTCTTTCTCCACATTGTGGATTGATATGTTCTGGCCAAGGTACGTGAAGTCCTGTACGTGCTCCAATGGTTCGTCATTTCTGTGTATGTGTTCTTCTGTTGCATTTGGCAACAGGTTTGTTATTCATGTATTCATGGTTGGGCCAGTTTATTTACTAGCCTTGTCAAGTTCCGTTAACATCTGTGGAATATACAACTATAGGACATAAAAGAGTACTATATGGACAATATTCCATATTCTAGAGATCGATCATTTTTCTTTCACCTTTCCCACACATTAGTTGGATCTCTGGTGCGATCGGTGCCACACATATGGAGCTGGTTCAATTTTTCGGTCGGACGCTCTTCTTAACGCCAAATTATGTAGAAGGATGTATTCACTACTGCTGCCTCGTTTGGTGTTTATTGGTGTGGTGTGTTGTGTGCAAATAAAAAAGAGTATAATACGACGAACACAAATAACTCCTCTACTAATCGTAGAAACTGACGAGACAGGGATAAAATTCCCACCCCAGCCAGGAATCGAATCCGTAGCCCTCTAAATCAAAATCCACTACGCTGACACTTCACGAAAAGAGAAACTTAATTAATTCACTGATTCATTAAAAGTAAACTCGATTCCTCGTTCCAAGGTGCTGGAGTTCCATCCAGGCACCTCAAATGGAAACTAACTGCAAGTACCATTTTAATCACATACCAACCCTACTGCCATTCCTAAATATCTGGCAGTACCGGGAATGGTACTCAGGCCTCCGAGGATGACAGAAAATAAGATAACCGTTAGACTATGTAGGTAGAATTTATTTATTTATTTATTTATTTATTTATTTATTTATTTATTTATTTATTTATTTATTTATTTATTTATTTATTTATTTATTTATTTATACCATGTGTTAGAAGTTAACGAACGACTTGGCTAAGCTGTTTGAATCGTATAGCTGCCTGCCTGTATTCGGGAGACATTGAGTTCAAACGCCATTGCCGGCAGCTCTGAAGACGGTTTTACGTCGTTTCTCATTTTAACATCGGGCAGAGATATTAATGATAGAGTACATGATAGGCAGGGTATAAAGTATTAAAGTAAAATGTTCTAAACGTAAAAAAATTGACTAGTCAGGAAATCGATAGAGCCCCGTCTGGAGGTCCTGGTCATAGTCCTGTATGATGTGTCGAATACTTTTCCTGTGAGCCTCTTTTTCTCACATATATAAGGCATGCGCACTTGTGCCGCGGTTATTGCTGACCAGACAGATTGAAGGCGGGCTGTTTTCTTGTGATATAGAACTATTTAGACAGCACGTTTCTTGCCAGATTTTCTTCCAGGAATTGTTGTCACTGAAGTCTCTAGCTATCATTACTGGTAGTTGCCTAGATAGCAACACGGTAGTAGATTTTATCTTACAGTGGTACATGAGTTGTTCTGAATGACCAATACAACAATCTCCTGACTAATGCACATCGTACTATCTACAGCAGTGAGGAGGAGGAGAAAGAGGATGAGGGGGAGGATGAAATATCAGTTTGTTCCACCCATTATTTCCTGAGCGGTGTTTTAAATTAGGAATGTATTCATTCGGGTCTTCAGGTACGTATTTCACTTCAGCTGAAAGTTATTCCATTCATATCTTTGTCTGCAAGCCAAATAACAGACGAAGCAAGGAAACAGAATACCATTAAACATCTTTATTCAGCGAATATTTAATCTTGTTGCTCTCCAACTTGAAAATAAAACCGGACCATTCCAATGTAGCGAGTCTTATCAAAAATGTTGATTTAGAAAATCAATAAGTTAAGACTTACAGAGTGAGGTAGCTAAGCGGTATGGTCCTTGCAGCAGCCGCGTTGGCTGGACAATGAGCTGTTGTGTCCCACTTTCTTTTTTTTACGGTTCTTATAACTGTGAACTTGCATTCGGGAGATAGTGGATTCGAACTCGACTGTCAAATTTTTGTACTTTCCCATTTTTGCACCAGAAATGAACGAAGCCGACTGCATGGTATAGGGTAAGGAGCTTGCCTCATACTGGAGGGAGTAGTTTAATTTCTGGTCAGGGATTTTTACCTAGACCTGAGGGCTGCTTGGAGGTCCGTCCGGTAAAGTAAGTTAATTTTTGACCATGGTATCTAGACCTTGAAACCCACTTGCCCTACCTCCTATGGGTGGAGTCGGTAGAATGACAGCCATGATACCCCTGCCTGTCGTAAGAGGTGAATAATAGGGGCCCAAGGGGCTCTCAACTTGGGAGCGTAGGTTGGTGACCATTGAGCCCTTAACTGAGTCTTAGTATTGCTTCCACTTAATTGCGCCAGGCTTCTCACATTCATCTATCCTATCCGACCTCCCTTGGTCAACTCTTGTTCATTTCCCACCCGGACGGTATTCATTTTGCGAATCCTTGTCTGTCTTCGGCCGATACGTTCAATTTTCGAAGTAACGGATCCCTTCCATTTTCTTTCTGTATGATTAGTTTTATATAGAGCATAGTTGCCTAGTTATACTTTCTCTTAAAACAATAATCACCACTACCACCAGTTCTGCAACAAGGCTTTCATCTTTATGCTGGTAGGCTTCTTCTTCTTCTTCTTCTTCTTCTTCTCCTTAATGTAATAATAATAATAATAATAATAATAAATAAATTAAAAATAAAAATAATTTAAATAAATAATTATAAACCGGATGCTGAGAGAATTATTATTATTATTATTAATATTATTATTATTATTATTATTATTATTATTATTATAATTAATAATTTCGTGTGGCTATTTCTAGCCGAGTGCAGCCCTTGTAAGGCAGACCCTCCGATGAGGGTGGGCGGCATCTGCCATGTGTAGGTAACTGCGTGTTATTGTGGTGGAGGATAGTGTTGTGTGTGGTGTGTGAGTTGCAGGGATGTTGGAGACAGCACAAACACCCAGCCCCCGGGCCATTGGAATTAACCAATGAAGGTTAAAATCCCCGGCCCAGCCGGGAATCGAACCCGGGACCCTCTGAACCGAAGGCCAGTACGCTGACCATTCAGCCAACGAGTCGGACTATTATTATTATTATTATTATTATTATTATTATTATTATGCTACTGTTTTTCACACGCTGGTGGATCGCCCGTTCATAGTGCTTCGCAGAGAGTATGTGGATTTGACCCTGTGTTACGTCCGGTTGTCCTCCTTGATCACAAACGTATGTGGAGGGATTATTCACTGATGCATATTTCTATAGTTTTGGGTAATGATATGCATTCTGTGAATGTGATGAGATACATAATGAATTAAATATAAATATATAGGCCCTCAGTCAGAGAAATAAACCAGATGCTGAGAGAATCCCCGACAGGCCGTGAAACGAAGCCAGTACCTTCCGAACTGAAGGCTGTGTTGCTGACCATTTAAGCTACAGCTTCTCAGAGGAATCAGAAGACATATTCTGTGACCGATGTAAGGTAGACATTATTTATCACATTTTCACAGCATAGCCCCTCTTTGTGGTGATGAATTGTTGAGTCATAAAGAAACACCCTGACGTGTAGGAAGTAGCTGGTTTGTCGTAGCATGAACAGAATATGTTATCATCCATTGAAGTGCCCAGCACGTTGACCATTATGTCGCCTAATGTCACGATAGTGATACTGAGACGAATATTAAGTAAGTAATGCTTGATTTCCTGTAGCCAGTGATTTGCTTTGTCTGTAAAAGCCGTACAACATATATAATACAATGAATGAGCAGTAGTCCCAGAGTCTCTATATTGTCTTTCAGAGTTTAAAATTTCGCTTTCAGAAATGGTTTTTGAGCTAACCACGAATTAGTCCAAAACACTGCATCGGCCCCCATTGTATCAATATTTCCCTTCTCCGTTTAACACACTAAGGAATGCGTATATTATGTAGACAGCGTTGCAGGCATCTGATGTTCCCGTCTGATCCTGGGGACATAATGTATGTCGGAGAGGGAAATAATATATCTGAAGTCAGAGACTTTCTGACAATTTGAAATATTACACTCGTGTTGATAAAAAACATAACACCTTGAGAAACTAGAGATAGGAGGTTCATATTCACAGGACATGTTCATTAGTACGTTCTGGAGGAGTATTTCGCATTTCAGTCACATAGGTTCAGCATGTGTCCTGTTGCCTGGTAGGCACAGGGTCCTCTATGGGCACTAATAACTTATCCCGTGCGTGATGGCATCGATTCGTATACGGGGCGAATGCTGCATTCACCAGGTTCCACGGTTCATCTTGGTGATTGGCACTGGGTCACAGCGACACACCCGTCGTTTCACCATTTCCGACACATTTTCGATTGGCACAAGTCCGGTGATAGGGTGGGCCAGGGCAACAGTCTGACATCCTGTGAAAACAAGAAGGCACATGTTCATGCAACAACATGTGGTAGCGCATTGTCCTGCTGAAATATGGCGTCTGTGATGTCTTGCAAAAAGGGTATAGCTACGGGTCACAGGGTGTCACTAACGTAGGTCAAACTGGTCACGGTGCACTGGATACGCATCAACTGTGATTTGTGGTTTTACTCAATAGCACCCCACACCATAAGGCCTTGAGTTGGCGCTGTATATTCTGCGAATTCAGTCAATGTGATGCCTCTCCCCCTGTCTGCGCTGAACCAAAGTGTGGCCATCATTTTCAAACAAAAAGAACCCTGATTCGTTCGAAAACACTATCTACTGCCATTCCTGTCCCCAGTGACGTCGTTCCATAAATCATTGCAGTCTAGCATTTTTATGCACAATAGTCAAAGGTAGGTGTAGAAGTGGACGACGCGCCGGTAATCCAGACCGTAATAAACGGCGACGGACTGTCGCTCCTGATAATGTACGATGCGTTACACTGTTTCACTGTTGCGCCAGAGCCGAGAAGGACGCAGGTTTGTTCTGGAATGCCATTCGGATGTGGTGTCGATCTCCTCGGGGGTAGTCTGGATGGTGCGACTAGACCCATCTCTTCGTG
The DNA here is from genome assembly GCF_040414725.1 of Anabrus simplex. NCBI lineage: Eukaryota > Metazoa > Arthropoda > Insecta > Orthoptera > Tettigoniidae > Anabrus > Anabrus simplex. The sequence goes on along the minus strand of NC_090272.1, from coordinate 75,473,150 downwards.
TTCTGCGGCCTTCTGTGAACCATTCTGTATACACCCGTTGCACTGCAGACACACTTTGTCCCACACGAGCAGCAATATCTCGGATGGTTGCATCACGTTCTCTCATGCCAATAATGCGCCTCCTTTCAAACTCACTCATCTGACGATACGGTTTTCGCATACGTCTGCGAAGCATTCTGCACGTCTGCTCAAGTCACACTGATCCATTACCTTCGGTTTATAGCGACAACGAGAGCCGCAGGTACATGTTTACCAGTCGGTGGTGGTGCGCCATGATATCGATGTGGACCTTGAACCTACGGGCCGACAAGGTTCAAATGCTAATTATTTCTTTAGATCATACTAATGCACATGTTCCATGAATATGAACTTTCTCTCTCAAGTCCTTTAAGGTGTTCTAGTTTTTATGAACAAGAATATTTTGCCGTAGTTTGGGTTAATTTTGTCGAGTGATCGTCGGTATCCCTACTCTGAACATCCTTTGGAATTTGTACTGATACTTTTGAATGGTCCTAACAAAACATTGTACTTCTGACCTCGTATTGAAGTAGGTTCCTTGTACTTACGTAGGGCTGTTGATGCACATATTTGAAACTCCTTGTAACGAGCAACACATAAAACAGTTTTCAACTTGATTACATTAGTAGAATCAGAGTAATGTTTGCTTCTATGTAGTATCAGGGGCTGCCTGGCCGAGGCGGTAAAGGCGTGTTCGGTTCGCCCGGAAGGACGTGGGTTCGAATCGCCGTCAGGATGTCGTAAAATTTAAGAAACGAGATTTCCACTTCTGGAGGTGCATATGGCCCTGAGGTTAACTCATCCCACACCAAAAATGAGTACCAGATTAATTCCTGGGGGCAAAGGCGGCCGGGCGTAGAGCTAACCACTCTACCCATTCACGTTCCGCGATTAAGAATTGTAGAAGCCTTTACCTTCCACTCCTCCAAGGGCCTTCTTGGCCTATACGGAGGTGTCTTTGTCTTCGTCTATGTAGTATCATGTTATTGCAATCTTGCAATCTATTAATAACCTAGGCTTAATTGTCATTGTTAAGGCCTTCAGTTCAGAGTGTTCCTGGTTCGATTCCCGGCCTGGTTGGGAATTTTAGTCGCGTTTGATTAATTCTTCTGGCTCAGGGCACGGTGTTCGTGTTTGTTCCAACACTCACCTACTATATTCAGACAACACACACTCTACCAACCACCACCGAAACACCTAATAGTGATTTCATCGTTAAAGATAGGATTGGCGTCAGGAAGGGCATCCGGACCTAGAACAGTGCCAAATACACACATGCGACCCAGTTCGCACCCGCGACATCAGTGGTGTGGAGGGAAAAGTGGTAGAAGAAAATGAACAAGATTGCAGTGTGTGTGTAAGCAGAGTAGGACTACTCTGGCTGGCATGAATAGATTCGGAATGAAGAAAGGAAAATGATGCTCAATAAGAATGCAACTGCAAGGTAACTCCACTTGGAGTTGATTGACAGTTGTCAGCAGAAAAAATGGGATTGGTTTCAAAGGAAAAATTATCTCCTATTCAGGTATTTTATAACTTAAAATTCATCAGTTAGTTTCAACATACTGAAGTCCGGCTCCATGGTTAAGTGGTTAGCGTGCTGCTTTCGATTCCCGGCAGGGTCACTCATTTTAACCACAATTGATTAATTTCGCTGGCATGGGAGCTGGGTGTATGTATCATCTTCATCATCATTTCATCTTCATCATGACGCGCAGGTCGCCTATGGGAGTCAAATTAAAATATCTGCATCTGGCGAGCCGAACTTGTCCTTGGACACCCTCGGCACTAAAGGTCATACGCCATTTCATTCAACATACTGAAGACGTTACAGTTATAGATTAACTGAGATGAAACTGAAAATTATTATTATGATTATTATTATGATTATTATTATTATTATTATTATTATTATTATTATTATTATTATTATTATATAATAAGTGGAAGAAGAAGAAGAATGCAATCTGCTTTACGTCACGCTGACACAAATAGGTCTTATGCCAAGGATGGGATAGAAAAGGGCTAAGAATGGGCCTTAATGAAGATATGGTGAGAAATGGGAAACCACGGGAAACCATCTTCAGGGCTGCCGACAGTGGGGTTCGAGCCAACTATCCCCCGAATGCAAGCTCACAGCTGCTCAACCCTAACCGCACTACCAACTCGCCTGGTGAAACAAAAAAGAAATGGCTTCCGCTGTGAAGAATTTTTCTTTCAATATTTTTTATTTTCACCGTCCAATATGTCTCACTAATGCGACACTCCTTACTTTATGTTCCCCACCTTACTCGTTCCTGTTACCAAGCCACAGTTAAACTGAAGGCTGTGAAGTTATTTTGCGGTTGAAAAACATCCATTTATATTTCCTGGAAGCCATTCATCACCTACTTATCTATAAACATACGCCAACACTCGAGGGTATTGAATTTCATAAAAGCTACTAAGAAAATTGATATTCATTCTTGAAGATAGCCACGCTCTGCTTTTACGACTTGCTATTGAGAAGGTTCTTTTTCATTTCCTTCTTTCTAGGATAATGAAGTCTACTTTGCTAAAAAGAAAACATAACAAACTTGGAAAAACCCACACAACTCCTGCTGCTGTTGCATTTGCATAATACGGCTGTGTATTTAAAGAAGTAATGTGTTATATAACAAGGAGTATAAAACTACATTTTATTTGCATCAGTCTATTACCTTTAATAAAGAAAAAAATTTGCTTTCCAAATGAAGTTCATTTATCCTCCTTCATTCACAGTGACACTAGGGAAGTGTCTGACAGGTACTGGTACGAAATTTAGTAAGATATGAAGTACATCTGAAATGTAATCCTAAAAAATATACACGTGTTTATGTAAGTTGATTGGATGAATGGTTGGAAGGTGTAATTAATGTAGTAGTTAAAGATGGTACAGTTCTAACCAAACGGCCTAGGTTTGGATCCTAGTAGATACCAAGATGGAAATTTGACCTGTAAAATCACATTATATCAGGAAGGAGATTTCACCTTATACCCCCAATCAAAAGAGGGGTGCCGGACTGACTGGCTCAGACGTTTGAGGCACGGGCCTTCTGACCCCAACTTGGCAGGTTCGATCCTGGCTAAGTCCAATGTATTTGAAGGTGCTAAAATACGTCAGCCTCGTGTCGGTAGATTTGCTGGCACGTGAAAGAACTCCTGCGAGACAATATTCCGGCACGTGCGTGGCTCCGAAAACCGTGAGAAAGTAGTTGGTGGGTGTAAAATCCATAACATTATTTCAAAACTCAAGTTTCCGGAAAGAAACCATAATTTAATTTCATGGATTGAAAATGTAAAAAAATAGTTAACCCCTTTAGGCCTTTTCAGTCGTGAACTGCGCACTAGCTTCCAGCTTCTTGGAAAAGTGTAGCAATCCAACTGATGAGCCCACAACTACACTGGGGCGAAACGCTGGTAATTTTACAATTGAAAAGGCCTAAAAAGTTTTAATGTTTTTAATTATTATTATTATTAAAGCAGGATTGAGTGACTAAGGTGGTAGACACTATCGATCTGAATCCAAGTGGATGGGTTCGTTTCCCGCTCATGCCAGTGATATTTAAATGTGAGGAACACCACGGGATAGTACGAGTCCCTGTGATTAGTGCACCTACGTGAGGAAAACCGTGGGTTTGCGTTGCTTATGAGTGGCGCCGTAATGTGAGAAAAACCATAGGTCTTCATTACCTGTGAGAAGGACCACAATATGTTGTACACCGTAAGTCTACGTTACTTACGATTAGTACTACTAGATGAGAAATGTCATGGTTCTTACTTTTCTAGCGATAAGTACAATTATGAGGGGCCGTTGATTTGAATTTCGGGCCCTTGTAGACAAGAAGCATCATCGAATCAGGATTGTGCTTTAGAAGCAGTCCCTTGGTCAGTATATAGTTTCTGGGAAGGTGGGGCATTTCGGGTCGAATCCAGTGATTGTTTCAAGTTCATAACCATTGTTCATCGTCTCTCTTTTTTGAATTCTAGTCAGTGGATTGATTTTGGAATTATTTTTAACTTTCAATATTGTGATCTGAATCCGCTGATTATTTTAAATTCACATTCATCAATTCATTCTTCATCATCACGTTTTGAATTCTGGTCAGTGGATGAGTTTTGGACTTCCAAATTATCATTACATTACGAACCATTAGGGGCCGATGACCAAGATGTTAGGCCCCTTTAGACAACAAGTATCATCATCAAGTATCAACTAAAATAAATCTCGAACCCCACTGTCGGCAGCCCTGAAAATGGTTTCCCGTGGTTTCCCATTTTCACACCAGGCAAATGCTGGGGCTGTACCTTAATTATGGCCACGGCCGCTTCCTTCCCACTCCCAGCCATTTCCTGTCCCGTCGTCGCCATAAGACCTATCTTTGTCGGTGCGACGTAAAGCAACTAGCAAAAAAAAAAATTCTGTTCCTTTTTTCTCTTCTGGTTGAGTCGAGAGAGAAGAGTAAAGAACTTAATTTATCTCGAACAGTTCGGCCGAGAAATGTTTTCACTGAGGTAGATATCTGTAACCTCACACAAACACCTTTACTTTAACTGCTCCAACCCTCTCTCTTACTCTCTCCCATTCAACTTCTCTTCATTCCTGTTTCACGCTCCACCAGATCACATCACCTCCCAACCAGTGGCTGGCAAGTAGTGAATTCTTAGTTCTGCTACTTTACAATTCAATTCGCGTTCAGTACAGACAGATCAAAGTAAACAGAATATAAAACAACATAGAAAGTTAGGTAACTCTACTGCTGAAAACAACACAGAGAAAACCTTCGATTAAAGTAGTTCGAGCAAAGAGATGTGGATGGTGATACCTCACAAATGGAATGGAACATTACAAGTGTGAACCTTAAAAACAGAGAGATTTGCATTCAGATTATGACAATTATCTCATTTTGGTCTATCCCTCCAAAACAGACGCCCATAGGCACGTGCGCGTCGTGACGAGGATGAAATGATGATGAGGACGGCACATACACCCAGTACGCGTGTCAGGGGAATGAACCAATTATTGTTAAATTTTCCGACCCTGCTGGGAATCGAACCCGGGACCCCCGTGAGAGATGATGCTACCAGAGAATACATTGTTCAATTTCAAGCGTTTAGGTAAGTTTATTGTTCCAGCAATCAGTGAATTATTAAATGACTGTTGAAATAAAACCTATGCGTGTTTGCTAAAATGTACAGAATTATTATCTGTAATGCCAGTTCAGGAAACATTGGTACATTGTGAAAAATTAGCATGTACTTTTATAAATTTTGGGTTCTGTGTAGTATGAGCTAAATTAAGAGGAAACAAACTTTTATTTCTGTTTCTTCGCGAAGAATAATTCCGTACCTGGTGAAAGAATCAGTTTTAAACTATGTGAATCTCAAAATAGTCTGAGGCTCAAGGATTTTAATATCGGCAAATGCACCACTTCAAAGTGAAACCCCTTACTGATTCTACTTGCCTTTTCTTTCCAAGTTTAACATTGAAATTTAATTAAATAGCCAAGTAGGGATACCAAATAAGTCAATATTTTCATTTTTTAGGAGAGAGCTAAATCTGTCCATTTTTTCCAATTTGCTTTACGTCACACCAACACAGGTCTTATGGTGACTATGGGATATGAAAGGACTAGGAGTGGGAAGGAAGTGACCATGGCCTTAATTAAGGTACAGGCCCAGCATTTTCCTGGTGTGAAAAAAAGGGAAACCACGGAAAATCATCTTCAGGGCTGCCGACAGTGGGGTTTGAATCCACTATCTCCCGGATGCAAGCTCACAGCTACGCTCCCGCATGCCCGGTTCTGTCTATTTGTATTTTTACCATTCTGAACAACGTACCTTTCTCTCAGTTGAAAGACAATATTTATTTCACGAATGCGGGAGTTAAAACAATCGATCTATTGCGCAGAATTTAATTCCTTGGCTTCCTTTATGTCAAAAGTTAAATGATTAAATAGTTATTTATATCTTGTTTTTAGAGTTATATTACATTAAATATAGAGACTTGAAGAGTACTGCCATGCCACAGGTTGTAATAACTTATTTTAAAGTGATATCAAATAAATATGACCGGCCTCGAAGTCTACAGGTAGCGAGTAACAGGGCTGTGAATAAAGACGACTTACTCTGACCGAAGACAAAGGGATAATAGATGCTGAGGTCCAAAGGTCTGATTGCGAAAGTGTGCTCTTGTGACTTTATCTCACTAACAAGTTCTTTCTACGTTAGTCTAACGTTCTGAGAAATGTGCAAACATGACTGACGTTAATTGTATTTCAATCAACCCATAAGTCTTCTGGATTAAATACTTTAAATCTCCAAAAAATTTGATTTAATGACATCATCTTAACCACCTGCACGTTCAAATACTGCCGGAATCATGATAAAGACTAAAATTGTTGCATCAGCCTTTTCGAAAGCAGAGAAAAAATTCTTCCGTGTCGCAAAAATTTAATATTCCCAAATGTTCACCGAATTAAGAGTGCAAAATTTTCACTTTTGGATTATATTTATATTTCTTTCAAATTTAGGGTCCTAATTTATTCATTACTGACTACATCATGTTGACCAAACTCCAGTAACTGAAGCCATTACTTCCAAAACAGCACAAGTCCACCAGTCTTAATTCTGAGAAAATCAATTACTTTTGTGTACCTCTAAAACTATTTAGTTTATTATACTGATATTTTGTGTGCAGATTAATATAACGTTGCTTAATATCAGAGAAATCCAATGAATTGTTTAAGTGTGAAAAAATGAAAATATTGTTTCTTTTTTGGAAGTCATTGTATTCTAAGCAGTGCAACTTCACAGTTAGAGAGCCCCAATTAAGTTAGCAAGATGGACATAGTATTTATTTTGACTTAAATATGTTTACAATTATGTGAATAACAGATTAGCACTTATAATCTGACAAGAGAAGGAGGCGTACCGCAGAAATACCGATCTTACGTACATTTTTCATACACGTTAAATGAGCCAAGAATAACACAATGCCAAAAATACTTCTTTCGGTAATTAACTCGTGCGACCTACAGAAAGCGTTAGGTAAATTTCGTTCGTTTGAATAAGCGCGCTCGGCTGCGCAGGCCGCTACTCCATACCCTACCAGCAACTCGCACTGTCCAACAGCTGATTTGAGCGACGCTCACATACACTTATAGTCGTTGTATGGTACTAGTGGTTGTTTATAAAGTGCTAGTCAACATAGTCAAAGTTATTTTCGTGTTGGAAGAGAAATATGGAACATGTGATATTAAACCTTATCCTCGCTTCATTAGGTGTGGCTGATGTATAACAGCTTTGTGCTTTCAACATTTCTACCGAGAGCATCATTGTTGTAAAAGCTATAAGGAGTAACGTGCTTTCGTGTGTAACGTCCCTCGTTATATCCATTAACATTCATTTTCACTGCCCGGTATAGCAGTCTTATTCTACTGCCTTTATTGACCCATAATCCATGCAGGAATTAAATTATTTCTACCGGGCGAGTTGGCCGTGCGGTTAGGAGAGCGCAACTGTGAGCCTGCATCCGGGAGATAGTGGGTTCGAATCCCACTCTCGGCAGCCCTGAAGACGGTTTTCCGTGGTTCCCTATTTTTACACCAGGCAAATGCTGGGCTGTACCTTAATTAAGGCCACGGCTGCTTCCTTCCCATTCCTGGTCATTTTCTATACCATCGTCTCCATAAGACCTATCTGTGCCGGGCGAGTTGGCTGTGCGGTTAGAGGCGCGCGGCTGTGAGCTTGCATCCGGGAGATAGTGGGTTCGAGTACCACTGTCGGCAGCCCTGAAGATGGTTTTTCGTGTTTTTCCATTTTCACACCAGGCAAATGGTGAGGCTGTATCTTAATTAGGCCACGGCCGCTTATTTCCAACTCCTAAGCCTTTCCTATCCCATCGTCGCTTAAGACCTATCTCTGCCGGTGCGACGTAAAGCAAATAGCATATATATATTTCTCTTATAGCCGATACGTCGTTTTCGCGACTTGCTACGCAATTAGTAACGGAAAAAGAAAAGAAGATGCGTAGCGCGGTCTCTCGACGATTGAACCCAGCACGCGCCGCAGTCCTGCGAAGCCCAACGCCCCAATTCAAACGTGCGAACCTTAACGCTCTCTGTAGGACGCATTAGTTAATTTCCGAAATAAGTGTTTTGGTCGTTGTGTTATTCTTGGCTCATTTAACGCGTGTGCAACATTTACTTAAGATCCGTGATTCCCCGGTACCGGCCTTCCCTTGTGAGTCCCACGTTTCACTTTCTGAATCAGAACATTTCTCCTTGCGTTCCGTATTTCTGTTTCAGGTCTTCAAAGTATCGGCGATGATGGGGATCTATGGATGCTATATACACTGACTGACAGACCAAATGCAGCACCAAGAAGGACTGGTTCGAAAGGGATGAAAGTTGGGGAAAAAACAGAGACGGCACGGACGAATAATTGATGTTTATTTCAAACCGATATGCAGGTTACACAATGCGCACGGCATCGACTCAGTAGGATGTAGGACCACCGCGAGCGGCGATGCACGCAGAAACACGTCGAGGTACAGAGTCAATAAGAGTGCGGATGGTGTCCTGAGGGATGGTTCTCCATTCTCTGTCAACCATTTGCCACAGTTGGTCGTCCGTACGAGGCTGGGACAGAGTTTGCAAACGGCGTCCAATGAGATCCCACACGTGTTCGATTGGTGAGAGATCCGGAGAGTACCCTGGCCACGGAAGCATCTGTACACCTCGTAGAGCCTGTTGGGAGATGCGAGCAGTGTGTGGGCGGGCATCATCCTGCTGAAACCGAGCATTGGGCAGCCGCTGAAGGTACGGGAGTGCCACCGGCCGCAGCACATGCTGCACGTAGCGGTGGGCATTTAACGTGCCTTGAATACGCACTAGAGGTGACGTGGAATCATACGCAATAGCGCCCCAAACCATTATGCCGCGTTGTCTAGCGGTAGGGCGCTCCACAGTTACTGCCGGATTTGACCTTTCTCCACGCCGACGCCACACTCGTCTGCGGTGACTATCACTGATAGAACAGAAGCGTGACTCATCGGAGAACACGACGTTCCGCCATTCCCTCATCCAAGTCGCTCTAGCCCGGCACCATGCCAGGCGTGCACGTCTATGCTGTGGAGTCAATGGTAGTCTTCTGAGCGGACGCCGGGAGTGCAGGCCTCCTTCAACCAATCGACGGGAAATTGTTCTGGTCGATATTGGAACAGCCAGGGTGTCTTGCACATGCTGAAGAATGGCGGTTGACGTGGCGTGCGGGGCTGCCACCGCTTGGCGGCGGATGCGCCGATCCTCGCGTGCTGACGTCACTCGGGCTGCGCCTGGACCCCTCGCACGTGCCACATGTCCCTGCGCCAACCATCTTCGCCACAGGCGCTGCACCGTGGACACATCCCTATGGGTATCGGCTGCGATTTGACGAAGCGACCAACCTGCCCTTCTCAGCCCGATCACCATACCCCTCGTAAAGTCGTCTGTCTGCTGGAAATGCCTCCGTTGACGGCGGCCTGGCATTCTTAGCTATACACGTGTCCTGTGGCACACGACAACACGTTCTACAATGACTGTCGGCTGAGAAATCACGGTACGAAGTGGGCCATTCGCCAACGCCGTGTCCCATTTATCGTTCGCTACGTGCGCAGCACAGCGGCGCATTTCACATCATGAGCATACCTCAGTGACGTCAGTCTACCCTGCAATTGGCATAAAGTTCTGACCACTCCATCTTGGTGTTGCATTTGCTCTGTCACTCAGTGTACTTCCCAGTATACTTCGCCTTAGGAGCTATGTCATCTTCATAAGCACATTTAAGCAACCGATGATAAAGAGTCCGTTTCTGTCGGAACTGATGTGTATCAGTGACCAGACCATTTGCAGTATAGTTCAGTCACAGTTCCTGTGGTACCCAATGATTTTATATGTCGTCACTTTCCACTTCCGTTGATTATTTGTCAGAGGAACAGTTTCTTTTTTTTTTTCAAACTAGAGAAAAAGGTTTTGTAATTTTCGATCACGGATTGCTAAATATAAACTTCTTATTTTTGTACCGCTACTCCCACATCAGTGGGGTCGTGGGTACGAACTGCCCTGCGCATATGGACTTGGCCCTATTTCACGGCCGAATGCCCTTACTGACGCCAACCTTATATGGATGGATATAATCACTACTGCATGTTTCTGTGCTGGTTGGTAGTGTACTGTGTTGTGTGAACATGAAAAGGAAAGTGTTGAGACAAACACAAACACCCAGTCCACGGGCCAGAAGAATTAATCAGAGGCGATTAAAATCCCCGATCCAGCCGGGAATTGAATCCGAGACCCTCTGAACCGAAGGCCTCAACGCTAACCATTCAGCCAATGAGTCAGACAACGTTTATATATTTATCTGTTTCCTGGATTATCTGAACCAACTTATTTGGTGTGTAGACAGTATCTTGCTTTCTTTTCTTCAGCTCTGTATGGGAAAAAGCACGGTCTCAAGGCAGATATGAGTGGCCGTTCGTTCGGAATACATAGCGAATGTTGAACATGCACTGTTTTGAAACTCAGCCGGATAAAATATAAAATAACTCTTGAAATACATAAGGCCTTTTGGAGGAATCCTGCTTTTAATCTTTCGATTTCCTCGAGGTTCTTCTTTTTGAGTTGGTCCCAGATTAATGTCAAACCATATGTCGCTATCAGGGTGATTTTTACTTAAAACTTTTTAACGCAGTATTTAATGATAACTTCCATAAATTTGGTGTACTTTTCATAGTTGATAAGGCAACTGTAACTATCTCCTGAACATGGATATTGTATACATGACCGTGAGTCTGTAATGTGATTCCCAAGTATTTGTAAGGTTTGACGATCGGTAGTGTGTCTCTTTCATAAATTCTGACATCGATAGCCGCCGGTTTTCCTCCTTTTCTGAAAGTCATTGACACAGTTTTGTTTTCATTTAATTGTAGTTCGTTCTCCGTTGCCCATACTCTAAGTCTGTTGAGAGCCCCCTTTGAGATTCGTTAACTCAGTGGATACAAGAACTGTCTACTCCTACTACTAGTAAAATGTTCTCATTCCTCTCCTGAAGAGGGAGGCGTGTCTCTTAGACAGTGACGCCGTCTCTCAGGCCGGGAAATTTTTTGCGGTGAAGGAGATGCTCGGAGAAGGTGAGGTGGTTAGCGGCCATGACCAATACTAGGAACTGTCCCGGCGTTCGCCTCAGTGCAGGAGAATGGAAAACTACGTAAAACCATTCTCAGGACGGTTGGGGCCAGCTGTGAGGGCCAGCCCTGTCCCGTCTCCCGAATACAGAGGCGTAGAGCCGTGACTATCGCTCCTCTGCTCGGTTGGCCTGCCAGAGTACAGAGCTGTTGGACCACGGAACAGCCGTGGCCACTTATGGGCCGAGACCCACTCTGCATCTACCGACCAAAGAACTATCTCGTCCGCCTGGCATATGTACTCGCCAGAGAATCCTTCTACATTGAGGATTTGAGATATGGCCTATTCCTGCCATCAACAGAATCATACCAGAGGAACAAGAACAAGGAAGAAGAGAGGAAATATGTTTTGAATATTACGCTACAGATGCAGTGATCTACAGAGAATGGATAAAAGCCAATAATGCATTAAGACACATCACGACGCGCTTTGCGGTTCATGGTTTTCAACACCGTATCTGCACGAGAGACATATACCATCAACGGGACGAACTATGCGTATACAAACTTTGTGATAACCATCTGACAGAGATCACGTAATGACATGTAAGCTCAGGGAAATTCTGTAAAAGTGATTACGATTTAAGATTATGTACTCTACTTACGCACATTGTGCGAAATTAAATAAACAAAAATAACCCTTCGTTGAGAAATGTATACTGTTCTCACTACCAATAACTCATATGGTGCCAAAAGTTGTGTTTGTGCTGTTTTGGAATACGTGGCTTTCTTTTTAAGATTTCGTTTAAACCTCTCTGGTATAGAGAATACTCCCCTTACGATGCCATATTACGTTCACCGACACTATATCGTCGTATGTCTGAGGCCGAAGCCCAAGGGGCTATTATCTTGGGAGCGTGGTTTGGCGACCATGGAGACCTCAGCTGAGTCCTGGCATTGCTTCAACTAACCTGTGCCAGGCTCCACACTTTCATCTATCCTAACCGAGCCTCCCTTGGTCAACTCTCATTCCTTTCCGACCCCGACGGTATTTAGTATCGAGACCTAGGGAGGCTTTCATTTTCACGCCCTTCGTGGCCCTTTTCCTTCTATGGCCGATACCTTCATTTTTTGAAGTGTCGGATCTCTTCCATGTTTTCTTTCTGATTAGTGTCATATAGAGGATGATTGCCTAGTTGTACTTCCCCACAAAACAATAATCACCACCACCACCACCTCTGAGGCTGAACTGTTATAATATATATATTTTTAAGGAAGAGTTCAAGGGACTCATAAAAGAAACGAGATGACTAAAATTACACGATCCGACCAGGAATCGAACTCCGGACCTTCTGCACAGATATCCTTTCTACTAGTTAGTTGCTTTACGTCGCACCGACACAGATAGGTCTTATGGCGACGATGGGACAAGGAAGGGCTAGGAGTGGGAAGGAAGCAGCCATGGCCTTAATTAAGGTACAGCCCCCGCATTTGCCTGGTGTGAAAATGGGAAACCACGGAAAACCATTTTCAGGGCTGCCGACAGTGGGGTTCGAACCTACTATCTTCCGAATACTGGATACTGGCCGCACTTAAGCGGCTGCAGCTATCGAGCTCGGTCAGATATCCTTTACACCGATAATTCACCCAAGGAGCCAGACTAACAGGCTCTTCTTGTGTCGTATTATATTACGTCACTCAGTTCGTTTTGATAACCCGGAGATGAAGTTTTAGGAATGTTGATTACGATGGGCCATTTACGTTATTTACAGTCTGCAGAAGAAAGCAGCACTTAGAGTTTAATGACGGGGTGTTTTCTTCCCTTACACGGCTGCTGTGTGCTGGCTCTAGGAACGTAGCAAAGGAGTTGTAGTGAGATGGTGATTTATTGTATTGCACGCGGGCAAGAGTGAGCTTTGCGACTGCAGTTCTAATCCGGTCGCGTGCATTACCATATTTCACCAACTCCAGCAGCTTAGCGCACCGGCCAGAGGCTAGTACAGTGATAAGAAATACTTAGCCAGTATGCTGTAGCGTGCGCAGATGTTCCAGGGTCTCGAACGGGCAATAAATAGACAAAGAGCCCAGTTCACATAGATTGTGGTGTTACAGAGAGTTGCTGAAAAAAAAAAGAAGAAGGAAATGAAGTAAAATCCTCTGATTTTTCATTCTTAAAATAGAATGGGGATTTCGCTGTTTGTACACAGAACAAATCTTCTTATTTCTCAGTTACTTTTTCCACACTCTCGTAGGATCGCAATCTCTGTCGTGCGTGTGGATTTGGGCGTATGCCCATCCTGATGCCAACCGTATGTGGAGGGGTTGAAATAAATTATTACGCATTTCTGTGGTCGGTAGTGTAATGTACCGTGTGCGTATAAAGAGGTGTGTTTTAATACAAACACCTAGTCTCGAAGCCAGAGGAATTAATGAGATACCGGGCGAGTTGGCCGTGCGCGTAGAGGCGCGTGGCTGTGTGCTTGCATCCGGGAGATAGTAGGTTCGAATCCCACTATCGGCAGCCCTGAACATGGTTTTTCGTGGTTTCCCATTTTCACACCAGGCAAATGCTGGGGCTGTACCTTAATTAAGGCCACGGCCGCTTCCTTCCAACTCCTAGGCCTTTCCTATCCCATCGTCGCCATAAGACCTATCTGTGTCGGCGCGACGTAAAGCCCCTAGCAAAAAAAAAAATTAATGAGATGCAATTAAAATCTGTGACCCAGCTGGGAATCGAATCCACAACGGAAAACTCTGTGCCCACAAGTCAGCCAAGCAGTCGATGTTATTGTTAGTGTGCATATTATGAGGAATAAGTAGCCGTTCTTCAGGCGGGAACTGGTAATCGATTTCATGATTCCTTCATGAATTTATGCGAAGTTACATGCCTGTATTGAACCTTTAATATGGCATGTTAAAGTGATATTTTTCTACGAACGCACGTGGCAGTAACGTGAGGTACGATAAAGCTGAACAAAGTGGAGACAGAATGGGGTAGATCACAGAGTTTATTGAACGGTACAGCCCTGGTCCGAAGTTGACATATTTCTCGGTGACATATTGTTGTTCATCTGACACCGGGAATGGTACTGTGGCTGGAGACTCATGAAACCAATCGTTGGCGATTACCTCTCTTATTATCTGTTCTATTAAACACTTGAAATGACATGGCAGCCTGTAAAACAGTCCATTAATGATAACGCCCTTGTTACCTTCTAATAAAAAAGGGGCACATGAGAACAACATGTTTAGGAATACATTTCCAATAAGGCTGGTAGTTTTTCCATTAAAGTTGGTCATGTACATTTTGGGAGGGTAAAAGCACAGGTCTGACTTGCTATCATCCCCAAACTAACCCGGGATTTAGAAATAATTTTCACTCTAATGCCTACCCAAGGACAGATATAAAGATTGGTAGAAATATATAGAGTAGTTTGCCAGATATAAGACCTCAACAAATGAACGAACAAACGAATGGACAAAACAGCAAAGACAAAGTCCGCTCGAACTTAGACGTAAGAACGGTCCGTTAATGATATCTCTATCCTCTTATCGAAATGATGCACAAGAGGAAAAAGATTTAGAAATTGATTTTCATTACTGCGGGTAGATTTCCATTTAGTTCAGTTGTGTATATTTTGTGGGAATGCCAATTCGCGGTTACGGTTTCGTATAAACCCCAGTCATTTCAGGGATTTAGAAACAATATTGGCCTTAAAGCCTACCCAAGGAGAGGTGGATGCTAAATATGAAGTTTGGTAGAAATATATCCAGTAGTTTTCAAGTTATAAGAACTCAGACAGACAGACAGACACAAAAGTTAAAAAAATATGCTGATGGTCATTATTACACCTGAAACGGATCACTTAATAAATATTTCGCTGAAATAGTCAATGTGCAGACACTCGGTCGTTACGACTTTTTTTATATAGATAAGGAATCTGCTCCACGTACAACACCTGTTGGGCTATATCCACTGGACTTAGCGCGTAAAATCTTCCGTTAATCGTATCTCCTTTATTGGCCGTCCTATCGTCAAAGTGCAAATGAGGAAAACTTTAAGAAATGGATTTCCATCAAGATTGGTTGATCCCCATCCATATTGGTCTGGTATATTTTGTGGGAGAGTAAAATCACTGTTTTCATTTCCCATAAATCACCAGTCCACTCCGCGTATTTGAAATGCAATGGATCGTAAAAGCTACCTTTGGAAGTCTGTTTAAAATATTTCCAGTAGTAAGAAATATGCTTTACACAGAGCCGCTTTTAGGCTAAGTTCGCTCGAACTTAAGAGTAAAAAACTGTTCATTAATTATATCTCTTTTATTAATCCTCCTATCGAAATGATAAAAAATCATGGTTTCGGTTTCTAATACACCCTCGAGTAATTTCGGGGATTTAGATACAATATTGGCCCTAAAACTCACCCAAGGACAGATAGATTTTAAATATGAAGTTTGGTAGAAATATATCCAGCAGTTTCCAAGTTATAAGAACTCAGACAAACAAACAAACAAACAAACAAACAAACAAACAAACAAACAAACAAACAAACAAACAAACAAACAAACAAACAAACACCAAAGCTAAAACATATACACCGAGCTCGATAGCTGCAGTCACTTAAGTGCGGTCAGTATCCAGTATTCGGGAGATAGTAGGTTCGAACCCCACTGTCGGCAGCCCTGAAAATGGTTTTCCGTGGTTTCCCATTTTCACACCATGCAAATGCTGGGGCTGTACCTTAATTAAGGCCACAGCCGCTTCCTTCCCACCCCTAGCCCTTCCCTGCCCCATCGTCGCCTTAAGACCTATCTGTGTCGGTGCGACGTAAAGCAACTAGCAAAAAAAAAAAAAAAAAAAAAAGCTATAACATATGCAGGGTCGTTATTACACCAGAAACGGATAACTGAGTGAACATTTCGCCGAAGTAGGCAATGCACAGGAACACGGTCCTTACGATTTTATTTATATAGATTCATATTCAGACCCGACCTTTATTTTTTTCACCACAGGTTACTTAGCAAACAAGAAAAAAAGCTTGCATTTTTACGTACAAGTCTATATTGGGGTAACAATCACAGGATTAGTAGATTTATATGGAATCCGAACTACAACAATGTGATTTTTCGTTTGAAAAATCCCACATAGATTGGCCGGAATTTGAACCAAGGCCGCATGATGAAAGCCAGTGGTGATCACTGGAGTACCACGCCCGCCGGGCAGCCTATACGAAGCGGTAAAGATATGCTTGGCTTACATGAAAGGAAGTAGTTCAATTCCACGTTACGATTCCAAGCAATGTAGACCGAGCGACTGGCCGCGTGGTTTGGGGTGCGTAGCTGCCTGCTTGTATTCGGGAGATAGTGGGTTCGTGCCCCACTACCGGTAGCCCTGAAGATATTTTTTCGTGGCTTCCCATTTTCACACCGGGAAAATGCTGGGGCTGTACCTTTATTAAAACTACGGTCGCTTCCTTCCCACTCCCGCAGCCCTTTCCTATCTCATCGTCGCCATAAGACTTTGTGTGTCGGTGCGATGTAAAGCAAATTCAAAAAAAGGAAGAAGAAGAAGAATAAATCTGTATAGAAAGAACCGTTGTGGTTCTGAAATATGTCACTTCGGTTGTTGACTCAAAATGCACTACAAATGAGTGTCAAGTTAATTCCCGAGGATAAAGGTGACCACTCTATATCATTTACAGTAGTGCCGAGGTTAAGGATGGTGAAAGTCTTTTCTTCCCAACCTTCGAAGGACCTTCATTTCCTATACAGAGATGACTTAGTATAAGTAAGAATTTTTATGTGTGTCAAAGGCAAATTTATGTATCAATTTTATACGCAAAATCACACAATTCGTAGTTCAGCAGGCACGACCTTTTGAGCACTAAGTATTTTCGGATCAATTCGTGATTATGATCTGAAAATTAAGGTTTATCTGGAAGAAGAGCATAACTCAAACAACAGAGTTTTGAGGACCAGAAAATCTATTCGTACCCTGCATGTTACTGGAATGCGATAGCGATTTTCTTCCCCTTCAGATAACGTTGAGTTTAATAGTTAATGTTTGTTCACTGGTAACTCAAGAGAACAACGTTTTCTAGTATTTTGAATTACGCCCTTCATCCTTCGAAGGGGGCTAATATTCAAAATTGTAATAATATATTGATTAGTGTTTTCAACTCATTTTTACCAAGTCCCTACAGATAACTGAGAATGTTCCTTTCACTACATAAGTTCCTACTCAAGTGTAAAAATGTGTGTAAATAAATAAATAATATTATTAATGATAATGGTAAAGCCTCCAATAGACATTGGGTAGCCTATATATATAAAGAAAAAGCATTTAGAGAACGTTGGACATGTAAAGCTATGCATTAAAAAATTTACCGTAGCTGAAATAAGTGAATAATTCTCATTTTTGCGTACATCATGGATTTTAATGGTTTAATTCATCAGGCACTTCAGCTAACATAACACGATACTTTGTATTTGTTTCTATTCCTACCTAATGTTTTCGGCTCTTTTTTCGGGTTTCTTCATTCCCAGTAACAGAACTAAATTTTTGTAATCTTTAATGCAGACTAAAAACTGCACAGCATGGTCGGTTCATCACGGCACGTTATGACAAGGCTAACTGAATCTAACGCTTGGCTGCACGTCGCAAGTGCCTGCAGGCAAAAAAATTAAGAGGAGCTTCACTAAGCACGTATTTCTACCGAGTTATTCACGAAAGCACAGTAGGTGTTCCTTGTACAGTGACACGTGTTAAATTCTTCTTTCACTATTGTTGGTCTCATTATCTGTCATAAATTTACCTTTGTTAAGAAGTGGATTCAGGTGTCTAATGGCACGTACATACTTCCTCTAGGAGAGTTTATCTCCATAACCCCAGAATTGATTTTTATTTGGTTTTTACTGTCATACAGAGGATCTACAACAAAAGGCAAACGACCAGTCGTGAATTTGATGACGAAGTTCAAAGAAGGAATCGGTAATCCTATGCAATCTTGTTTCACGTTATCGAATCCAGCAGGACAGACCCCAAATATGTGTGAAATAACTGTTGAGCATGACACGCTCTACAAAAGGAGTCCAGGAAGGTACACACTTATTTGTAAAAGCTAGCTGCAACCATCGTTTATATGTATACTTCGAAGGAAAAATTGACCTTAAAATTAAAAACTACAAACATAAATCACGTAACCGCCATCAAAATGAATTGCCTGTTTTACTGTGCTCACAGCTGCCTCTGTGGATCCGTGGTAGAGTGTCGGCCTCCGGATCCCAAGATAGCGGGTTCAAACCCGGCAGGGATAGTCGGATTTTTGAAGGGCGGAAAACAGTCCATTCGACACTCCATGTGGTACGATGTCGGCATGTAAAAGATCTCTGGTGACACATTTGGTGTTTGCCCGACAAAATTAATTAAATCTCAGCCATAGACGCCCAAGAGAGATCCGGTTTAGTCTGTCTCCCATCTAGCGGACCTAGAGTAAAACGGAACGTCGAAATTGACGAGCAGACAGCCAGACGGCGTCAAATCGAAATGTCTGCTCACGGTAGCTGAGGCCATATGATTATTATCATTATTATTACTGTGCTCACGTCGTCTTGTGAGGGGATATGCTCGTGTTGGAATGAATTAGTGAAATTATACAACCTGCGAAATATGGGTCTTCAGTATTGTCACGATCCATTGCACTAGATCCGCCGTCAGCTTTAGAGGTGGCCCCACGGACGCCATCGTCCGACTAGTTGGCTGAATGAATAACGTACTGGCCTTCGGTTCAGAGGGTCCCTGGTTCGATTCCCGGCCGAGTCGAGGATCTTAACCTTCATTGGTTAATTCCAATGGCCCGGGGGCTGGGTGTTTGTGCTGTCCCCAACATCCCTGCAACTCACACACCACACATAACACTATTCTCCACCACAATAACACGCAGTTACCTACACATGGCAGATGCCGCCCACCCTCATCGGAGGGTCTGCCTCACAAGGGCTGCACTCGGCTAGAAATAGCCACACGAAATTATTATTACGGACGCCATCAACTCCCATTACTTGCACGGTTGTGGAAAGCGATGACAGGGCTCTTGCTACCCAAGTTTCCTAGAATGTTCCGCGCATGAAATTTTGGGCCTTTTACATTTAGGATTCGATGCAACACTTTCTGTAGGTATTCATCTTCCTGTATTTTTTTTAGATGTACAGAGTGGATCAGTAATAATGTTACATACTTTCAGGTATGATGGAGGACGGCAAATAGTTCAATTTGAGATAAGCAACCAGGATCCAGAAACGTTCCAGTCAAAATTTATTAATAATCCAAGTTGTTTAACGTCTTTCCTTTCTCAACATACGCCGAGGTGTCGGAATGCCGTCCCGCAGGATTTCTTTAATTTACTGGAATCCAACGATATGGTGTTGTCACCTTTAACCACCCTTCAAAGCCACCGACCTCAGCCGAGTCTGAACCCGTTAACTTGGGATTAGTAGACAAACTCCGTATTCACCGTGGATTTTCGAACGGGTACAACAAAACTTTGTGCGACGATGCCACGCCTGCATTGACGCAGGACGACGTCATTTGGAACATTCGTTATAAATGGAGCAGCTTGTGAAACTTGTGCAGGTAAACGGACTTCAATGAGTAGAAGTTTTCTTAACTTTTGACTCAATCGTTTCCGGAATATAATTCCTTATCTCAAATTGATCCATTCTCCGGCCTCCATCATCCCTCAAGAGCCTCCGTGGCTCAGGTAGCAGCACACCGGCCTCTCATCGCTGGGTTCCGTGGTTTAAATCCCGGTCACTCTATGTGAGATTTGTGCTGGACAAAGCGGAGGTGGGACAAATTTTTCTCCGGCTACTCCGGTTTTCCCTGTCATCTTTCATTCCAGCAACACTCTCCAATATAATTTCATTTCATCTGTCAGTCATTAATCATTGCCCCAGAAGAGTGCGACAGACTTCGGCAGCCGGCACAATTCCTATCCTCGCCGCTAGATGGGGGGTTTCATTCATTCCATTCCTGATCCGGTCAAATGACTGCAAACAAGGTTTGGATTTTCATTTCATCTTCCCTGAAAGTTTGTAACATAATCACGGATACACCCTGTAAAAACATTTCCCTGAAATGTGGAAGTTATCCAATATTACATAATATAAATCTTTCAAGCATCTTTAACAAGTATGTATTCGGTTTGTTTTGTGATTTTGTTTTCGTTTCAAATATCCAATCGCTTTCTGATGAACCCTTACACGAACTCGTGGCACGTTTTTACGACGATTAACACTAACTTTACTCTGATGGTTTTGATTTTATTTCGCACAATGACGTAGTTGCCTTCTTTCCGTACACAGAAGGGTACGAAAAATGACACTTTACTATACCGTAATTAATTTCCATACTATTTTATGAAAAATCATTTCTGGTTGGTTGAACTCCGCTTCGCAGTAATGTAATCACGGATAGTCTGAAAGATTATGAACCAGAGAACACTTAATCATTGATGAATTGGTTCTCTGTCTGATTGCAGCACTGTGGTTCCCTGCCAATCTACAGCAAAACAGGCGTCTCTGTATTCCCAGCTCAAATAATCTAACGCTATCACCACGGTGACTATTTATTTATTTATTTATTTATTTATTTATTTATTTATTTATTTATTTATTTATTTATTTATTTGTTTATTTATTTGTTTATTTATTTGTTTATTTATTTGTTTATTTATTTATTTATTTATTTATTTAT
This sequence comes from Anabrus simplex, assembly GCF_040414725.1. NCBI lineage: Eukaryota > Metazoa > Arthropoda > Insecta > Orthoptera > Tettigoniidae > Anabrus > Anabrus simplex. The sequence continues at coordinate 75,452,194 of NC_090272.1, read as the reverse complement.
TTATTTATTTATTTATTTATTTATTTATTTATTTATTTATTTATTTATTTATTTATTTATTTATTTATTTATTTATTTATTTATTTATTTATTTATTTATTTATTTATTTATTTGCATGTACACAGGTATTACACCCAATTAAGTACTTTCATAACAATCTGTATCTATGAAGGTAACATTAAAGAAAAACAAAATTGAAAAATAACAAAAAACGAAATTTAAAAAAAGAATGTGAACATTATATATGATACCATTTACTATTTAAAAGAAATGAGAAATGCACTAACAAATAACACGTTAATACAAAGAAAAAGAAAATACAAAAAACTAACAAACTTAAAACACGAATGAGTACACTGAGAAATATGATGAATACCAAAAAGAAAGAAAGAAAAAAGAAAGAAAGAAAGAATTATCACATATTTACTAATCGTAAAGGCAGGCTTCTAGGTCCTTATTGAATTCATTATCCGATTCGGTGAATATATCAACTTCGTTTGTTCCAGTGTTATGAAGCGTTGTCAGTTTTACGAAAGGTGAATTTGACTGATGCATTGTTTTTGATCATTGAATGTGAAATAATTTGTGCTGCATTGATCTTGTCTCCGGAATATGGAACAGGTCCAAAGAATCAAATCTTCCTAATACTATTTTTCTTAGTAGAGGCTAATCCATTTCCGACATAAAGTTCGTATTACCTTCATTAATCCAGGACTGGCGGACCATGTTTACGAGTCTGATAACTTAGTGGACTGTTCACTGCTTCAAATAACATTAATTTTGATGCTTTTTTCCATATAATTATTCTTATGCATTTCTTAGTAACATACAAAAAATTCACGGCATGAGTCAAAAGTGTTAGTTAAATATTTAATTCGAAATAAATAAATTCACCATAACCGAGGAGGTGGCCATGCGGATAGTGTCGCGTAGCTCTGAGGTGGCAATGGAGAGATGGTGGGTGCGAATCCAACAGTCGGCAGCCCTGAAGATGGGTTCCCATGGTTTACCATTTTCACACCAGGCAAATGCCATTCTCACTATCTTTGCCATCCTTGCGTCGCCGAAAACATTCGCTGCGTTAGGGTAACGTTGAAACAGTAGTAAAATAATAACGACAGTTATGAAATAAGTCACTAAAGTGATAACTTTACGGTATTCGTTTCGAAATCCCGGTAAACATCTCGCCCGTAACGTAAAACATCACTTTACGTGTCAGTTGCGTAAATAACTATATGAAATGTCAAGTTCGTGCACCGGCCATCTAGTGTTGCTGTGGTACACTACAGTGGAGGGTTCGCACCGCAGAATGTTGCCGTGACAGTTCTTCGCTAGTCCCATCAAGAGAGAGGCAGTCGCCTGCATTTAATATGATCAGAACTGAGAAGTAATAATAATAAAAATAATGTTATTTGTTTTACGTCCCACTAACTATTTTTACGGTCTTCGGATACGCCGAGGTGCCGGAATTTAGTCCCGCAGGAGTTCTTTTACGTGCCAGTAAATCTACCGACACGAGGCTGTCGTATTTGAGTACCTTCAAATACCACCGGACTGAGCAAGGATCGAACCTGCCAAGTTGGGGTTAGAAGGCCAGCGCCTTAACCGTCTGAGCCACTCAGCCCGGCGGGAGAACTGAAAAGTGTCTGTTCAAAAGGTCCAATATCCACCTTAACGTACCCATGATCGGGTTTGGCACAAATTGTAAATAATTACATATTCCTTGTCTGGATTACTCATGGCAATTGATATGATTCAACTACTGTAGTGCATGTGGACCTAATACTTATTTATTTTTTGGAACTGGAAATAGCACTTTTTGAACAGACACTTATAAATTACGGTCTCTGTTGTGAAGGGTATTTGAATGTCAGCGGCAGAACTTGAGAACGTCGTTTTTTGAACAACGGGCAAATTTCAAGTTCTGCCAAAAATTAGACAAATCCGCTACCGGAATATTTGAGGTGATTAAGTCGAAATCGCCCGAATCACCACGACGGGAAAAGATCCGACGAAACAGGTCGAAAGACTATGTGATCATTGTACTGTTAGCGCCAATCTACGAACATATCGACTGTAGTACGTACATAGGTGTGCACTGTGTTGCCTACACTGCAAGCGCCAACCCAAGAAGATATTGACTGAGTGTACGCCGTGGTGCCTATACTCTAGGCGCCGGTCAACCAACATAATGACTGTAGCACATACATAGGAGCACACTGTGTTGCCTACACTGCAGGCGCCAGCCCAAGAAGTTATTGACTGAGTGTAGGCTGTGGTGCCTACACTGAAGGTGCCAGTCCACGAATTCATTGACTTTTAACGTCCCACTAAGTACTTTTACGGTTTTAGGAGACGCCGAGGAATTTGGTCCCGAAGAAGTTCTTTAACGTGTTGGTCAATCTACCGACACAAGGCTGACGTATTTCAGCACCTTCAAATAATACTGGATTAAGCCGGGATCGAACCTGCCAAGTTGGGCTCGTTAGTGCTCTGCCGTCTGAGCTACTCAGCCTCGCTTTTCTTTTCCATGATGACGTCATCGATTTCAAGGTGTCCTATTATATTATTCTTTCAATAATCCTCTATCGGGTGGCATTATTTTTGCTAGTGGCTTTAAGTCGCACCGACACAGATACGTCTTATAGCGACGATGGCGTAGGAAAGGCCTAGGAGTTGGAAGGAAGCGGCCGTGGCCTTAATTAAGGTACAACCCCAGCATTTGCCTGGTGTGAAAATGGGAAACCACGGAGAACCATCTTCAGGGCTGCCGACAGTGGTATTCGAACCCACTATCTTCCGGATGCAAGCTCACAGCCGCGCGCCCCTAACCACGCGGCCAACTTGTCCGGTGGCACGTTGTTATACACAATTTCGTTGTATCGCCGCTCCTTATAGGTACCCCTCATCCACGCCGATTTATATGTGGTTCCACGTCAAGAACGGTCCCTGGTTTCAGATATAATCGAGGGAAGCGAAGAATAGAAAAGGTGAAATAGAAGCTGTTTAAGAGAAAATTCTATCCAGATTTAAATGAGAAACTTATTTTTTGAGTACGACATTTTAATTTCCTTGATATCTATATCAGTGGGTCAGCAGTGGAGTGTTCAACGCATTATATCTGGTTCGCAGGTTCGATTTGGCTTCAGGTAGTTGATTTCCGAAGGACAACCAAAAATATTTTCCCCCTTTTAATTATTGTTGATCTGTTAGGGAGCTTTGGTGACGCACTTACTATCGCCCGACAAAATTAACTTAGTCATGATAACTGTCCAGCGGAATTCCTCGCTTTCGTTGCGAGACATAAGCACGATCAGAATTGGGAGGTATGCCGCAACTCGCCAGTTGAAACTAAACGATTGTTATAATTATTTCCTTGTCGATATATTGAAACAATGTTAGTTTGTCTTCCATCTCAAGACCCCTGCTCTGAGATGATTAGTTCAATTTTGAAGTGTTCAGCTTATTACACTTCACAGGAATATCAGGCAAACTCTCATAAGTGTCCTCACCTGATGAAAGAACCAGCCGAAACTTGATTAAGCCCTTCTCTTCTTGTTATCTGTTTGATCAGTGGAGGGAACAAATAAGTAGCAAGACTTTGTTGCCGTGAAATGAGACTGCAGCAGCCTGCCTTTGTTTGCGAAGAGAGGTGTCGACCCTTCTGGCTTTATGAGGTAATTACACAAGTTTCAATACTACTTTGGAGAGCTCCGAGCTACGAGCTGTCGAGAGTTCTCCTGCCTCAGCTGGTGTTACTGCCTTTGTACTAACACACAATAAAAATTGAGATACATAACTTAATGTCTTTTACTCAGTGAAATCTGCCCCCAGTTGAATTACACAGAAATGAGATGGAAGCAAATTTTTTGGTTTAAAGCATAATCGAACTGGGCTGTCACCACCGAAAGTTCTCACGTAAATTACATACCACGTGATTGTTATTGTTTAAATAAGGTACCTAGCCTGTATATAAACTTTCCTGTTAGCATTTTTTCTTATTTGTAAACAAAGTTACGTGTCTTCCAGAACATGAGTTCCAATTATTATGTTGTGCTGCGTTGCGGCTCCGACAGAGTAGAACTGGCTTCTCGACGCTCGGCCGCCTTAGAGGCGTTCACCATAAGACTTTCGATGCTCGATATTGGTGATTGTGGACTTTTTGAAAATCTAAAGAACACTCTATACTCTCGAGCTGAGCAGATGGCTCAGACGGTTGAGGTGCTGTCCTTCTGACACCAAATTTACAAGTTCGATCCTGGTTCAGTCCGGTGGTATTTGACAGTAGTCAAATACGTCAGTGTCGTATCGGTAGATTTACTGGCATTTGAAAAAGAACTCCTGCGGGATTAAACTCCCGCACCTCGGTGTCTCATGAAACCGTAAAACTAGTTAGTGTAATGTAAAGCCAATAACATCGTTATTAGAGGAAATTAGCCTAATATGGGATACTTTTTTGTTTATTGAATACTTTTAAGATCATCATAGATTCGTTTCTATGAATAGTATATACTGTATATGCAACCTATTGGTTCTGCAACTATTTCCCTACATTGTAGAGAGTAATTATTCTAGAATACACATTTCTAATTGTATGTATGTATGTTCAGTCTTCAGCCCTAAGGCTGGTTGGATCCTCAACAGCTCCCCCATCAGCTGTCATAGATGGCCTAGGCATCACTGAAGAGGCGTACTAGGGAAATAAGGAGTGAGGTAGTTTCCTGTTGCTTTCCTCACCAAGCCAAAAGTTGCTATTACATATTAGTCTGCCAAACCCACTGAAACGCACGCACCAACCGACCCTATGAGCAACATTTTTACACCGTTAACAGCAGGTACTGGCCGCAGAAGGAATGACATTACTAGCATCGCTCATACCTCAGCCACTTTCATATTGTCAAAGCCAAGTATAAGACTGAGACAGGTCAATGAAAGTAACAAAATTACTCTAGCCCATACCAGACGACATAGTGCACTGTAAACACTAGGTCCTGCCAGCAAAGGCAACATTTCTAATTATAACTCAATTTTTTAAATTATTGAATTTGAATTCCTGATATGGGGTGGTGCTTAATATGGGGTGATGGAGGTTCCTAATATGGGGTTGGATTTATAAGGTAGATATATAAATGAGTAACACTGCAGAGAATTACACAGAATTATGCATTTATTTAACAGGATGGATGAGTGCACAGACTCAAAGTTCTGGGTTCGAAACCCGACAAAGTTATATTTGCGGTAGTCCGAGAAAACTCCTGCACAATAGAGACACTCCACATCTTCGTCACCCTCATTTTCGTTCCCGACTCACTCTTTTCATTGAGGGGGTAGTGGAATTCTTTGATTTCTGCAACATGAGCTGAACGTTTTACGGTGAACTTGTAATATCGCAAGATGTTCCAGCTCTGGGCGAACTCGGCTGCTCATTCATCGTTCGTATTTAACTATAAATAAATAAAAAGTATTGAATTATTATTATTATTATTATTATTATTATTATTATTATTATTTATATAATTCTGTTAGTAGTCTCTTATTTTTCACAATTAATAAACGGAAATAATTCTAATAACATTCATACCAACGTGAGTTTCCTAAAATGGTGTAGACCATAATACGACCTCCTCACTACCCCGTAATAGAAAACTTGCCATGTTGGTTTACACAATCTTTCAGGTAAAATAGAATTGCAGTTAGGCCAAGATCTAAAGGAGCAACTGATAGCTTCATGTTCTTAATCTCACTAAAAAATAAGTTTGTTGCGAGCAAAAATTACCTTCCTATGGGTGCAGGCAAAGACATCAGTATCAATAAATTATCTCGAGGAGCGAATTTATTTCTTCAACTCACTATAGCGGTCTCTCACGCAAAAATGTGGAAGCGTACTGGCAGAACTTGTTTCAGCATGCGCTTTTGTCTCAATGCTATTTCAGAACCTCTCGGCTGAGACGTTTAAGTATCCCATAATAGGAACCACCCCATAAAAGAACACTTTTCTCTATTTTTGGAATGGTAATCGGGAGATAGTGGGTTCGAGCCCCACTGTCGGCAGCCCTGAAGATGGTTTTCCGTAGTTTCCCATTTTCACACCAGGCAAATGCCGGGGCTGTACCTTAATTAGGGCCACGGCCGCTTCCTTCCATTTCCTAGGACTTTCCTATCCCATCGTCGCCATAAGACATATCTGTGTCGGTGTGACGTAAAGCAAATAGCAAAAATAATATTTTCGAATGCATTCTCGATAATTTTGAATCGATTCTCTTTCCACATGCTGCGACATTTTACGAAAGAAACTTATCACACTTTACTGCACCACTATTTTCTCAAATATCTAATGACTATTTGATTTTGTTTCGTCTTATACGCACATGTAGAAACTAACGGTTGAGACGTCATGCTATTACGCTGGAGTCCGGAGCTACGCGAATTTTCAGCCGCGCGGCACGGTGATTTCAATACATCAAGATGGAGGCACTATTGCATAACCAGATGACGTCACATTGAGGTCAGACACTTGTTTTTAGAATAATTGCTGTTTCCTCTTACAAGTAAGATATTGAAAATCGTCATCGCTCGTATTGTCTGGATATTTTCATGACTTTGTAAGGCTCACTCGCCCAAGTTCGGTTCCAATACTACCGACGTATTTTACCACACAGTACTTTATTACGCTCTCAGTTTTTTATAGTGGTTTAATGTATCAGAACTCATCCAAGCGACGCACGGTTGGGAAATGGCTAGTAATGGAAATGTAGTGGCCATGGCCTTAAGGTACAGGCCGAGCATTTTCCTAGTGTGAAAATGGGAAACCACGGAAAACCATCTTCAGGACAGTCGACGGTGGAATACAAACCCACTATCTACCGAATACTAGCTCATAGCTACGTGCACCTAACCACGCCACCAGCTCACTAGATCCAAATCATTAACTGAGTGAAGTCTCTCGTTAGCGGAATTATACAGGCTGTATCCAGGGATGATGAAGGAAGTCACATTGACCAATTTTAGGTAAGGAACCATATTCCGGAAACGATCGAGTCAAAGTTAAACAAAATTCTACTCATTTAAGTCCGTTTACCTGCACAAGTTTCACAAGCTGCTCATGTACAACAAATGTTCGAAATGCCGTCCCTCTGCGTCAATGCAGACATGGCATCCTCGCACAAAGTCCTGTTGTACCCGTTCGAATATTCCCGGTGTCGTTTGAACAGCGTCACAGGCAGCGAGAATTCTTGCAAAGAGATCCTCTTCAGTCTCGACAGGTGTGTCATACACAGGGCTTTTCACAAGACCCGTCCGGCTCCATTACTAAACGGTTAGGGTGCTTGCCTTTGATCAGAGATGTCCCGGGTTCGATTCCCGCAGGGGTCGGGAATTTTAACCATCATTGGTTAATTTCTCTGGTACGGGGCTTGATGTATGTGTTGTCTTCATCATCATTTCATCCTCATCACGACGTGCAGGTCGCCTACGGCTGTCAAATCAAAAGACCTGAACCTGGCGAGCCGAACATGTCCTCGAACACTCCAGGCACTAAAAGCCATACGCTATTTCAATGTTTTCGCAAGGCCCAAAAGTGGGATGAGATCAGGTGAACGAGCTGGCCACGAAACAGGACCTCTTCTTCCTATCCACTTCGCAGGGAATGTCTGATCCAAGTGTTCACGAACCTTCAGTCCAAACTGAACCACATCCGTTGACGAAGGGCAAGTGGGATGTTGTCCAGGAACGTAGGTAGTAGAGCTCTGAGCACCACAGTGTACACTGCTGCATTTAGGTGGGGAGAAGGAAGAAGAAATGATCGAAACGATTAATTATTAATAACTTTTTATCTCAAATTGAATCATTTGGCGTCCTCCATCGTCCTTCGATCTTCACGGATGCATCGTGTATATGAAATTACAGAGTTTTATATTTAACCTACAATATAATGCGTTACATGACGTGATCTAAAATCAGGGAGTGTTCTCCTGATGGACACTGCATTGTTATGCATAACTGAACACCGTGCTTTAAGACAATACAGACATGTCTCTAAGAAACCAATGCAAATATATTGGCTTGAAAGGTCAAGACCACACAGTGAGAATCTCCGGGGAATGATGAAGAAAAAACAGAAGAAAATTCAATTATATCAAGAATTAGAAAACATTACATATTAGCGGCTTCCGGATGAATAAATCTGCAAGGATCTTCATCAAAATAGGATCCAGATGGCTTATAAAGGAGAATGAACACCTAGTACCAGAAAAAGTGAATATAAATTATAATGAATATGTTTTAAAGCCGAATAAATATGCATTCTCATTTATTCTAACAATTTCCACAATTCTGTATATTGCAAAAATTGGTAACTTACTGTATATGATAATCATGCTCGGAGGATTTTATTTATCGTATGATGAATCATGTTATTTACGTACATACAAAGTTTGTGGACAAATGTGTACAGTCACAATCTCGTACAATCTTGGTCAAGTTCTCAGACCCATTCTATTGCTTCAACTGATGTGTGATGGATGTCCGTTGTCGTTCCTCTGGAAGCACGAAAATGGCTGTCAGCAACAATGAGGTGGAAAATTTTAAAGGAGGCAGCACAGTCACAATTTGCAGAGGTAGCCCATCCCCTTTTGCGTAGCAGATATCCACATCTGCCTTGTCCAGTTCAGATCCGGTTGATGATCCTTCACTGAGGTCTGGTAAGGTCAAATCCTTGTATTCGCTTAGAAGGGTCTTCAACTAGATGTATATTGACCCATGAAGACTGCATTCAATGGATTTTTCATGAATCGATAACTTTGAATAAGGATCTTTCAAGGTTAACTGCTGTTTCTTTTTGAGGTTTCCTTGATTACAAGCGTTGATGTACCTTGGTGAATGAGTAGCTCTTGATTCTCGGAGGATAAGTGGGGAGCGGGTGAAGAAAGGATAATTAATTTTGTAATAACCAGATAGTATTAAAGATAAATGGTGAAAGGAGCTAGAATATGTAGATATTCAGGGTTCTGGAAAAATAGCAATATGAGGACTTAATGGGAGTGTGTTTATATTTCAAATTGGTGAGTGGATTCTCCTTATAATAAATTTTTTTTTTTGACCAGTTTTGAAATAAGATGTGGCTGAATGTTAATTGATCCATGCTTTATAAAGAGTTTATGTAATGGCGTGTGGTCTCGGATGTGGCAAGGTGCAGGTCTTTGGAGTTGACGCTGTTTAGGCGACCTGCGCGTGTATTAGTATGGCGCTCTACCAATGATGAATTCTAATGATGAAGACAGCACACACACCCAGACTCTGAATCATCTGAATTAACCAGTGAAGGTTAAAATTTCATACGCGGCGCGGAATCGAACCCAGGATCCTCTGGGCCAAAGGCCAGCACGCTAACCATTTAGCCATGGAGCCGGACTATATGAAGAGTGCGTATATACAGACTGTGATTTTTCCTTTACGAGACGACTGTAGTAAGATATGCCACATCATTTTACAAACCGCAAGGTGCATGTCTCCATGTAGCAACATCTAACAGACAATCGACACTGCATCAGGCAATATTACAGTTTGTCGATATGTCGTGACACATGTCTAGTCACCATAATCTTCCACTGAGTATCATCCGATAAACGTGCCGTGGCTGATAGAGTACAATTTGACATGCTAATTTGCTCCAAATAGACTTGTCGTTCGTTGGAAGTAAGTGAAGTGCTTAATTCGGCTATTTAAAGACTGCTGTGTTGGCGGATAAAATCCGTATAGCACTTGATGCACCAGCCCTTCCTGTTCAACATTGGCATGCCAAAACAGCTACTGACCTTTCAGGTAGCCTGAACATACTGGAGTGACACGTCACCATCGTAATGATGTTCTCAGCGTTATCCTTGGCTTTCTTGAGTGGCTCCTCTACATCTCGTATCACACAACTCCCCAAATGGTCTCCAGTCCTCGATACGGGAATCGAACCCGTGGTTCTCGCATAAGAAGCAGGTGCCCCACCCGTACACCAGACTTACCAAGAGGTCCGTGGCCTGTATTTCTACCTAAAATAAATTTTCGTATCTATAATTATTTAACGCCGGCTCCGTGGTGTAGGGGTAGCGTGCCTGCCTCTTACCCGGAGGCCCGGGTTCGATTCCCGGCCAGGTCAGGGATTTTTACCTGACCTGAGGGCTGGTTCGAGGTCCACTCAGCCTACGTGATTAGAATTGAGGAGCTATCTGACGGTGAGATAGCGGTCCCGGTCTAGAAAGCCAAGAATAACGGCCGAGAGGATTCGTCGTGTTGACCACACGACACCTCGTAATCTGCAGGCCTTCGGGCTGAGCAGCGGTCGCTTGGTAGGCCAAGGCCCTTCAAGGGCTGTAGTGCCATGGGGTTTGGTTTGGTTTGGTTTGGTAATTATTTAACAAATCTACGGTAAAACGCTGTAAACCCAACGACACCAAAATTGACAGTCGCAGAAGATGCCTTTCTTTCAAAATCCTCTTGTTTGAAATTAGATGAACATATTGTGAAAATGGTAATATTCCTACAATCACCTGATCGGTCACCGTTTACGAACATCCCCGCATTTCGAGAATGTATACAATTTAATATTTCAGCGGGGCTGAGTGGCTCAGACGGTCAGGACGCTGGCCATCTGAACCCAACTTGGCAGGTTTGATCCTGGCTCTGTCCCGTGGTTTTGAGGGTGCCCAAATACATCATCCTGGTTTCGGTAGATTTACTAGCACGTAAAATAACTCCTGCAAACAACATTTCCGCACCTCGGCGTCTCCGAAAACAGTCAAAAGTAGTTAGTGGGACGTAAAAAATATTATTATTATTTTTATTATTATTAAATACTTCTTGTGGGGGGGGGGGTGAGTTTACATGTTTTCGTCATCATTCATCGGGGCTCACGAACTGTAACATATGCAAATCTTAGTTTGATCAAGAATTATTGGAGGTAAACATTATTATTGCAGCAACCCATGTAGACCTACTCAGAATAATGTTAATTAATAAATGAACAAATAACGTCACGCTCCTTTATAAACTCGTTCTGGGTGGCGGACGCAGATGAAGAATACACCCACTGTATCCGCTGCCTGTCGTAAGAGTTGACTAAAAGGGGCGACCAAGGGATGATTGAAATAGAGGCGTGAAACTAGTAGTTATTAGTACTATCACGCGGGGAAAACCATGGATCGCTTTTACTTGCGACTATTTTCTTTTTTTTTGCAACTTGCTTTACGGATAGGTCTTGCGGCGACGATGGGACAGGAAGGGGCTAGTAGTGGGAAGGAAGCGGCCGTGGCCTTAATTAAGGTACAGCCCCAGCATTTGCCTGGTGTGAAAATGGGAAACCACGGAATACCATCTTCAAGGCTGCCGACAGTGTGGTTCGAACCCACTATCTCCCGGACACAAGCTCATAGCTGCGCCTCCCCTAACCGCACGCCCAACTCGCCCGGTAACGGAGGATCTACCCTGACACGAAAATTAACGGGCACAATCACGAACTCCAAGCAGTACTAGCAATGAAGTCATCGCCCTCATCACTATGAATGCAACGGTGATGTCTTACGGAGCCCATACCATTCATTGAAGATAATAATAATAATAATAATAATAATAATCGATGTACTGTAAATTAAATAAAAGAGGTATAGCGGAACAAACGTTGTCGACTTGCCACCTACCCGGCATTACGCCGCTCCTCCCAGAATTAAATTGTCACCTCAGTGAATGGCCTTGTTTTGAGTAGGATTGGTACATGTTTTAGCCCTTGTTGGAAGTGACAAGATGCATTACTTGACATCGTATCGACAGCGCTCGCACGAATACACATGGTGCGTGTATTTTTCAAACGTCGCCAGCCTCACAGCGACAAATTACTGTTCATTTCTCCTTTCCGTGGAACTTAGAGATAGCCACATAACTAATGCACTGTCCCAAACCTTAAGTCTGAGAATGGAAACACGTTTGTCAATTTGATACGTAGATGGGTAGTAGAAGTGAGATCCTCTAACATTTTAATCGCCGTAATTAGCATAGTACTATGGGTACAAAATAATATGGCACACAAACAATCATTTAATTAGGATACTATTTCAATTTCAAGTGTTTCATTCCTGTAGATGGGAATACACAATAATGAACACTCACGATCAGAAAAATTCCGGGCAGTACGAGAAAGGTAACTTTTTTGGCCAACCCTGAGGATGGAGAAGAGACAAGCGAGAAAACGTCAAATGTGTTCTTCTACCAGGAAGTGTGTGAGTTGTGACGCGACGCACACACTGACCATTCCTGCTCAATTGGCGTTTTCTCGTTCCTATGATTAAACTTTCTGCCTTTACTGGCTTTCCCTAGTCAAGGAAAACTTTTAATTAACTGTAATTTCATTGTGAAGAAATGTGCACAATGTAGTCTATTATTTACAATCTCATTGTTCCAGCCAGTCAAAGAATAATTCTAGATTGAATATGATTTGCCATTTAAAACAATACAGTGTATAAAATAGTAACACACATTAGGTATGTCTTTCATTTATATTTTTTCACTGAAGAGGCCAAATTTATTTTCGTGCTTTGGCATCGTTCACTTTATTTATTTCCTTTTTCTTTAGAAATAATCCGACACATATGCGCAATGGCCAGCTTTGCGGCCTTAGTTTCGGAGGGTGCCGGATTTCGATTCCCGACCGGGTCAGTGATGATAGCCGTGTGTGATTAATTCTTCTGGCTCGGGGACTGGGTGGTTGTGTTTGTCCCAACACACTCGTTTCCATATTCACACAACATTCCACATTACCAACCACCACAGAAATCCTCGCCGAGCGAGTTGGCTGTTCGGGTAGAGGCGCGCAGCTGTGAGCTTGCATTCGAGAGACGATGGGTTCGAACCCCACTGTCGGCAGCTCTGAAGAAGTTTTTCGATGCTTTCCATTTTTACAGTAGGCAAATGCTTGGGCTGTACCTTCATTAATGCTAAGGACGCTTCCTTCCCAGCATCCGGGAGATAGTGGGTTCGAATTCCAAAGTCGGCATCCCTGAAGATGGTTTTACGTGGCTTCCCACTTTCAAACTAGGCAAATGCTGGGGCTGTATCTTAATTAAGGACACTTCCGCTTTCTTCCAACTCATAGGCCTTTCCTATCCCATCGTCGCCATAAGACTTTTCTTATAAGTTGCGTTACGTCACACCGACACAGATAGGCCTTATGGCGACGATGGGATAGGAAAGTTCTAGGAAACGAAAGGAATTAGCCGTGGCCTTAATTGCCTATCAATGTCGGTGCGACGTAAAGCAACTTGTGGAAAAACGCAATAGTGATTACATCCCTCCACATAGGATTGGCATCAGGTAGGACATCTGGCCATAAAACAGGACCGAATCGATATGTGCGACACAGTTCACACCCGATAGGTGTAGGATCTACCGCCTTACCGACTATCAGCAGTAGAAGTTAAACATAGACAAGAAAATTAAGGACAGTAGCAAAATAATTCATTACCATCAAAGCTTACCACAACCTTAGTTGAACAATCCGTTACCCAGAGACCATGAACCAAAATAAATGTTGGTACGGCAGTAAAATTTCTAATCTACAATAAAGAGGACAAGTTTTCCATAATGAACATAACTTACATATTTATTTATTCTATTTTTTTAAAAAATCGTCCAAATTTAAAACCACCCAAACTGGGTTACAAATAAATTTAGGATTAAAAACTTAACGTACCGTCCGGACGGAAAAATAAAATTACCTGATACATGTATAACTTCAAACCAACCCAACTTCGTGTGAAATATTAACATGTTTCGTGCATTGCATCTTCAATAAATATTTCTTTTCACAACATACCTTTAACTTATAATTATTTTCATTACACCGAAAACACTTAGGCCGATCACTACGGAGATTTCATACGGCCCCTAGTACATGCCACGCGGATGAGAAAATAGCAGACATAAACCGGCAGAAGGCCAGAAAAATATAAGGATCAAAAAAGGGGAATACATAAAATTACATAAAGTATGGAAAACAAATGAAAAATCCCCAAGAAACGGACCATATTTCACATGCATAATTAAGAGAACCCGAACGCCACCAAACAACAACAAACACAATCACAACCATGACCAGTTACCATGGTGACAAACACGCCAAGAGACCTTGGCAACCCCGAAAACATGAACCCAAATAACACAGGTCCAACAAAATATGAAGGGAAAAGGAAAAATTACCAATGCAGAGTCAAAATAAAATGAGCAGAAACAGAGGTAAACAAGAAATTAAAACGAATAAAGAGACTGGCATCCAAGTGAAATCTCGCATAGTTTAAAGATTATACACAGAGATGTTTCATAGTTACTCATTAGTATTATCAAATAAATTGGTTTTTAATTAATTACACTTTGTTTTCACCAAACGGAACCCATGTATAACTAGATACAGTTTGGAAACCCAATTCAGAAAAACCTAAGGTAACCTAAAAACACTGGACGACATAATAAATCCAAGACCCACGAAGATACTCAAGATGAAAGAATTTCACTCATATTTCTTCACGCAGCAGGAAGCAGATCCAAGACAGAAATGAAGAAAAGACTTACTTGCTTTGTTGGAGTTGGAGAAGTGTACTACTATCCGTTACTCACATAAATGAAATATACTTGAAGTTACAAATTTATAATAAAAGGAAGACGTTCCCAAAGTTGATAGATCAGCACTAAGGACAAGTCCTTATGTAGAAACACTGTTATCCTTTATCTATGTGGTGGATCGGAAAACCATCCGGAAGAGGGAACGAAACACGTATTGCCTCCATCGTACTCCAAGGATTACTAATGGCGGACCACACCGATAATGAGCATGGCCCCACAGAACGGAAAGCGAAAGTCATAGACTCGCCCACCAACTTAGGGCAAGTAATTTTACCAGACCAAGATAATAAGGATTCAGAGAGTAAACATTAAGGTAATATAATTTCATGGTGACAATGACGAAGATGGTATCAATTAAATAAAGTGGGCAAGGCCACGTAGAAGGTACTTGTAGAGTACAAGACTGAAATAATTCCGAATGACACAATTTTCAAAAACACGAATGCAGATTTCGAAATATGGTTGGGGAGAGCTAATACTCGTCACCAACGTCACAAGGAAAAGCGGTAGAAGAAGAAAAAGAAGAAGAAAATACTTTTTCCAGTTATTATACACTGACTGACAGAGCAAATGCAACACCAAGAAGAAGTGGTCAGAACTTTGTGTCAATTGCAGGGTAGACTGACGTCACTGAGGTATGCTCATGATGTGAAATGCGCCGCTGTGCTGCGCACGTAGCGAACGATAAATGGGACACGGCGTTGGCGAATGGCCCACTTCGTACCGTGATTTCTCAGCCGACAGTCATTGTAGAACGTGTTGTCGTGTGCCACAGGACACGTGTATAGCTAAGAATGCCAGGCCGCCGTCAACGGAGGCATTTCCAGCAGACAGACGACTTTACGAGGGGTATGGTGATCGGGCTGAGAAGGGCAGGTTGGTCGCTTCGTCAAATCGCAGCCGATACCCATAGGGATGTGTCCACGGTGCAGCGCCTGTGGCGAAGATGGTTGGCGCAGGGACATGTGGCACGTGCGAGGGGTCCAGGCGTAGCCCGAGTGACGTCAGCACGCGAGGATCGGCGCATCCGCCGCCAAGCGGTGGCAGCCCCGCACGCCACGTCAGCCGCCATTCTTCAGCATGTGCAAGACACCCTGGCTGTTCCAATATCGACCAGAACAATTTCCTGTCGATTGCTTGAAGGAGGCCTGCACTCCCGGCGTCCGCTCAGAAGACTACCATTGACTCCACAGCATAGACGTGCACGCCTGGCATGGTGCCGGGCTAGAGCGACTTGGATGAGGGAATGGCGGAACGTCGTGTTCTCCGATGAGTCACGCTTCTGTTCTGTCAGTGATAGTCACCGCAGACGAGTGTGGCGTCGGCGTGGAGAAAGGTCAAATCCGGCAGTAACTGTGGAGCGCCCTACCGCTAGACAACGCGG
The DNA here is from genome assembly GCF_040414725.1 of Anabrus simplex. Lineage (NCBI taxonomy): Eukaryota > Metazoa > Arthropoda > Insecta > Orthoptera > Tettigoniidae > Anabrus > Anabrus simplex. The sequence continues at coordinate 75,436,157 of NC_090272.1, read as the reverse complement.
CATTATGGTTTGGGGCGCTATTGCGTATGATTCCACGTCACCTCTAGTGCGTATTCAAGGCTCGTTAAATGCCCACCGCTACGTGCAGCATGTGCTGCGGCCGGTGGCACTCCCGTACCTTCAGGGGCTGCCCAATGCTCTGTTTCAGCAGGATAATGCCCGCCCACACACTGCTCGCATCTCCCAACAGGCTCTACGAGGTGTACAGATGCTTCCGTGGCCAGCGTACTCTCCGGATCTCTCACCAATCGAACACGTGTGGGATCTCATTGGACGCCGTTTGCAAACTCTGCCCCAGCCTCGTACGGACGACCAACTGTGGAAAATGGTTGACAGAGAATGGAGAACCATCCCTCAGGACACCATCCGCACTCTTATTGACTCTGTACCTCGACGTGTTTCTGCGTGCATCGCCGCTCGCGGTGGTCCTACATCCTACTGAATCGATGCCGTGCGCATTGTGTAACCTGCATATCGATTTGAAATAAACATCAATTATTCGTCCGTGCCGTCTCTGTTTTTTCCCCAACTTTCATCCCTTTCGAACCACTCCTTCTTGTGTTGCATTTGCTCTGTCAGTCAGTGTATTATAAGAATACCTTATTTTCATTTATTGCAGTTCACCTATCATTATTCCCTTTCTTTATTTTGATGAATATTCTTCACTTATAACTTTTTGTAAATGTATGTTAAAGGTCTACTTTGCTTCATCTAAATATCTCGCGTTCAAATTCGATATCTGTGCATATTTTAGAGCACAATATAACAGTTCGTATTTTGATAGTGATCGCGAAAGTATTATAATAATTTAATAAGGCCTATATTGACGAAAATGAGGGTTATTCTTTCTTACAGTGGTTGAGTTTCATGCCACTTGGTAATAAAATCATGATCCAAACCGCTAACTTTGCAGCACACAACGATTACAAAGATATAGGAGAATTTAACTTTCAATGTGTTGCCATCTTTATCTTCGTTCTTTCTGGCTGTCTCTCCTCGCTCTTTAGTAGTGTGCATGTGCATCTGTTTGCTCCGACCAATGAGAGGGCGTGTAACCCGGTACTGGGCGGTTTAGAGGGTTGTATAGATTTCATGGTCTCATGTGGATATTTCCGCCACTAGCTATTAATGAACGTCGGTGCACATTAGTTACATGGTATCTTCTCCTTCTTCTAAAACTTTTCCTATAACCTGGTTGGTTCGCAGGTGCGAAGTGTGTCGCTCAACCAGATTTGGCCCAGTATTACCGCCGGATGCCCTTGATGACTTCAACCCTACGTAAACGGATGTATTATATTTTAAATATGTCTTATGTGGTTAGTACTATGGTCTGTTGAATGTATATGAATAGGAGTGTTTTGGGACGAACTCTTTAAGTCAAAAGAATGAACCAGACGCGGTTAAAACACCCGACCGTCCCGGAAGTCGAACTCGCTACTATTCTGACTATTCAGCTAAAGAGCCATGTTCAGGCTGGCTGTTCACTTTCAAACAAAACTTCCTTGATAATCCTCCGGCACTAAAGATATTAGACATACAAGACCTCGTATATCACGCAAATTCAAACCCTCCTGCCACTTTTATTTTATTTTTTCCCATGGATTCATTACACTAGATACCAGACTGCTACTTTATTCTCTTCGGATGAGAGTTAAGAGGGGATACTTCTCTATTTCAAGACAGTCCAGCTACAGCGCGCTAGCCTCACACTTCCGGCTGTTTCCGGTCCGCCAGCTCGCTGAACCCCCACTACCCTATTGCCAGAGTCGCTTGCGGTCACCAGCACCTCAGCTAGGGCAGTAGAGAGGAGAACAACCTTGCAGAGTGCCATTCAATACGTCATACTTATACATTTCCTTTTCTCGTTTTCTCGAGTACTGCCCTAAATATTGGAGTTTTAAAGTAACGTATAAAGTACTCGTTCTTCGCGCGGATTTATGAGCAAGGATTACAGTGTTTAAATTAAGTTGGGACGCGAGTATGTGTGTGACAATACACTCTTGTAGGCAATATTTACGACTCAATCCAGTAAAGAAACTATTTAAAATAGTTTGTTGTATCCACCTTATTAATATACTCTTAATGACTGAAAATTATTTAATTCATCATACTTCATGGACAATATGCATTCCCTTCATCAGCGAAGTCAAATCAAGAAATTAAAAAAAATACAACACTACCTTTTGTTTAGCCCACAATTTAAAGAAGTATTGTATGCAAATTCACCATATCAATGAACAAATAAGCTTGTGAAACATTATGAAAAATATCATTACATAAAATTTCAATATTTTGGTGAACTGAATGAGAATATCTAAATAAATTTACTATCTTCAAGTTTTTCTTCTTGTTATTCCTTAAATAATCAAACACTAGTTTATACAATGGTTTTTCTTCTGTGCTTCTTTCATTTAAACTAGATTTAAAGTCTTTCTTGAGCAAGATAAATTTTTTAACTTTCTAAAACTTTCATGAATTTTCCCTTTTGGCCGAATGTATTAACATCATGTCATTAGAAATATCTGCAAATTATTATTCTTTTCAAACATACGCTCGCCCATTGCGAATATCTTTTATGTTTGACTGTCTTAACACGTTCTTTGTACCTTATAGCCAAACTACTTCCAGAATGTCCTATGTACCGTTGCCTACATGTTTGACATGTCAATTTTTAAATTCGTGACTTATTAAAACCCGGCAACGCCGTGCGGTACCGTATAGTACCAGTGCGCCTTACTTCTGATTTTCTCATACTGATCCTTACTCGCGCCATAAATCTGGCAACTTCGCTTTACATTGTCAAGGAGATACTCTCTACAATGCCTAAAATCAACAAAAGGTTTTATTTGAGTATTTGTTTGCGGCAACAACTGCTTGTAATTTGAGATCGTGTCGAGAGGAATAAAAATGACTACCTGTCTAAAGTAAGTTGCTTTACTTTGTTTATAAATATTGACAATACGATTTTGTATCATGTGATTTATTGTCTTGAAATATAAGTCCATGAATTGAAATAACAAGCAATTGGTCAGCATTCTTGTGTCAGCTGTTATGATACAAATTATTCCGTTGGTACCGTATGGTACCGCACGGCGCTTACCATGCCTCTCTGTTTACTTTCTCCTCCTTACTTCTAAGGGTAACAATTCATACTGTAGTTGTAAATAATGATTTATGTGTGTCATAAAACTCTATAATTGTATATTTTACTTTTAAAAATTAAACGGCATGACATACTGAACCACTGGTATCTAAGGTATTATCCGAGGATGATGAAGGGGGTCTCGCAGATAACCTTACGGGAGGTCAATCACGGGTACCAGCAGAAATAGTGCTAAAGCAACAAATTCCGCACAGGAGTAGATAATCCATGTCCGATAATGATTCATGGCCCGGGAAGAGAGCGAAATCATCACCTCATCCACCAGGTACCTGGATGGCGTATGGCCCAATTTCACTCCAATTCCCTAGTGCGAAATTTTCCACTTTTCGATATATGATGCCGACCGAAATATGAGGGTTTTCTTTACGATGAAATTATGAATTTCTTGTGCTCTGAAATCAACAACTACCGGTATATGCTTTTCACAAACGAAAAAATAACCCCGAAGAAATGAAAATTTCATCGGCATTTTCCTTCTAAGTGGCTATGTGTAAGTACCACAATCAGAAAAGGGTAGGTGCAAAATATTTATTACGACATATATATTTGGGTGATATTTTAAGGTAAATAAATGCAGTTGTTTACACTTCTTAGTGTATCTGACACCTTGAGATTCAATGGCGTACATCACTATATCGCTCCGACAAACCAAAGCAGGAGCTGTGCGGCGAACGAATGCGAATTCCACGGCCGCACAGAATGCATCACGTGTAGTGTGGGCGTTTGTGTAAACAGCATTTTGCCATTCTAAACTAGTGAAGAGTGGAAATAGGTGACTAAATAAGAAAAGCTGAAGTAATATTACTCGTATTTCCTAAAGATATGTCACGTCTGAACTAATGTTATATTTCGGAATTCCAAAGGGATATCACAAATAAACCTATAAACACCGTTTCTTCTTTTGTTTATTGCTCAGTAATTTGTAAGTGATATTCTGTAACAATATTAAGCATTCAGATCCATGGTATTCTAAAGAGGTAACAATTTTTATGTTCCAACCAAAAGCTATGTCAAGCGCCGTGCGGTACCGTATGGTACCAGGCCCTCATTTAAAAACCAACGATTCAATTTTTAGAAAAAAGACTTTTAAGTGTTCTCTGATATGTGAATGCTGGGAATATTAAACAAAAATTTAAAAGAAACGAAAATTGAAAACTCATTCTCTATTTTATTTTTTTATTTTATTTTATTTACGACTCACTCATCGGTTACATAAATATATTAAAAAAGATAGAAACATGGGGTATAAACATAACATGGTGACGATGATGATGAAAATAGCTCAACAAATAAACTACAGTCCACAGCAGTTTTAAAATATGGATAATTACGCTTAGTACTCTCAACAATACAAGTGTAGCCCCCAACGCTTTACACAGAACGGCGCGCTCATTGTTCAGCTGGCCTATTAACAAGCGAACAACGACTTTACACAAATGATGACGGGCATCGGTTCACGTGACCCCTAATTACGCGCGAAATGTGTAGGCTATTTATTATTGAAGACGACCACAGCCAAAAACAAAAGGAAGCTGAATTTTATCGAAAATCGTCCGAATTACAAAGAAAATACATATGGCGTTTCTTGCAGGAAATTTGATTTCAAGGCCAAACAGTGCACTTCATTTCTTCGACAGAACAACATTTTACCTGTTATTTTAGTGGATGTACTGCAAAAACTGCGCAAATTTAGGACATACCCCAAACTGTCGACAGTGGGGCTCGAAGCCGCTATCTTCCAGATGCAAGCTAACAGCAGTGCGCAAACAGCAAATCATGCTTATTAATCTTATAGATATGGTGAAAAGGTTATTATAAAGAGGAAGCAGATGCTTCTTGTAATAATAGTCTACCGATCTCGATTCACTGTTTCTAAACGGTGAAATATATCAAAACCAAAAGTAGGCCTATCCCTTGCATGACTCCGGATTTTAAACTGTACCACATTTCAGCTCAATCATTCCAGTAGTTTTCGAGTCTATCCGCAACAAACAAACAAACTAACTTTTTGAAATTGGCTTAACGTCTCACCGACACAGATAGGTCTTATGGCGACGACGGGATATGAAAGGCCTAGGAGTGGGAAGGAAGTGGCCGTGGCCTTAATTAAGGTACATCCCCAGCATTTGCCTGGTGTAAAAATGGGAAACCCCGGAAAACCATTTTCAGGGCTGTCGACAGTGGGGCTCGAAGCCGCTATCTTCCAGATGCAAGCTAACAGCAGTGCTCAAACAGCAAATCATGCTTATTAATCTTATAGATATGGTGAAAAGGTTATTATAAAGAGGAAGCAGATGCTTCTTGTAATAATAGTCTACCGATCTCGATAGCTGCAGTCGCAATAAGATACTGGCTCATCAAGGGAATTGTGTGGCCAACACATGTTAAGGAGTTTCTGCCAACATTTGATAAAAAGAACCTATTGGAATCTACTGCAGATGCCTTGGCAAGATTTCGGACTCTCCACTGTACTTCCTCCCAGAGCAACAACCACCGAGCCAAGTGACTCAACTGGTAGAACACTGCCCCTATCAACCCCAGTTTCTAAGATCTGCCCGGGGTCAGGTTGGTGGTAGTTGTGGGTACTTAAATACGTTAAACTAGTGTCCACAGATTGTCTGCGTGAAGGATGGAATTATTCTCAACTCTGGCTTAAACAATATCTGAACAGTGTTTTTTGAATCTATATAAATGTATTTTCCTTTATTTTGTCAACTTTTCATATTTTTATACGTTTTAGGCCAATTTAAGGCCTTATCAGTGGTTTTTAGCTTAGGTGTCTGTCTATATGTCTGCCAGCCCTGCTGTTACACCATCACGGCGAAACGGCTGGATAGATCTCGACTAAACTTCATATTTAGAGTATACTCATCTAGGAGCAAGTTTAGATAGGTATATAGTTTTAAATTACTGAATAAACTGGGAATTTATACGAAAACCAGAACAGTTATTTCCGTTTTCTCTCATACTATTGATTTTCTCCGAAATCCTCTTCATTTTAAACAACTTCTGTTATGTACATAATTTCGCTTACTCTTCAAATGACGGAGAAAATTACTATTTACTGCGGGTTTCGTGCTCTTCATTGAGTGACCGACAATGAACCTACCGGCTTCCATGGCAACGTCTCTGGCTGCTTGCCAGCAGGGAAGTAACATAATGCCATTTTCGTCATTATTCCTGTAAACTCGTGGTTGTTCCTTGGTAAGAAGGCGAGGGAGACGTCAAGCTGCCATTCTGGGGGATATTTGTGGAATACCGTTGGGGGTTACGATCGTCTTCGAATAGCACTAAGGGAGGTTGTCCATATTTTGAAAGTACTGCGGACTATAGGCAATTATTTCGTATCTTAAGGAGTTTTATGGCATTTGCCATAAATTTTACTATATTTCTCTTCTACTTCCGTTATCTCATTTTATTTCTTGCCTCTGCCTTGTCTCTCAGCCTTAAGAAGTGACACCATAAGTCATCTTCTTATCTATGAATCCTTGCGCCTAAATTTCTCCTCTGTTACCGCTTTCTTAAATCCGTAACTCATATCATCACAATTCATTGACGGGTTATTCAGCTATACTAATATATAAAGAGGTAAAGTTTGTTTGTATGTAATGGCTAATCTCACGAATTACTGGACCTATTCTACAAATTATTCTACTAATGTAAATATTCATTATCTCTGAAAGACATGGGCTGTACTTTATTTTCAGAACAATTCGGGGGGGGGGCACGGGGGAGAGATATAAAAATACTAGGCTAATATAGGCGAAATATCGAATTTGTCGTACAAGCACGAGTCAAAGCTCAATTGCAAGCCCCTTGACGCAAATAACAAAACACGTTAAGCCCTTCGGACCCAAAAACCATGTTTTAAGGCCCAACCGCTATGGAGATATTGGCACCACACTACCCCTGCTCTAGGAATCGGATAAAGAAATGAACTGTCGAAACCATGGCAACGTCAACTCCAGTATTCTTACAGAAGCGAGATTATCTATATATATAAAGTAGCTTGTCCTGACTGACTGACTGATTCATCATCGCCGAGCCAAAACTACTGGACATAAAGAAATGAAATTTTGGGGATGTATTCATATTAAGATGTAGATGCTCGCTAAGAGAGGATTTTTGGATATTCCGTCGCTAAGGGGGTGAAAAGGGGGGTGAAATTTTAAAATGAGTGTGTTTATATCTCAAAACTTTAAAAGTTTAGACATGTGAAAATTGGTATTTAGAATCTTCTTTAAAAATAAGGAAACACGTATTTTTTTGTTTTCAGACAATCCCAATAGGAGGGGTGAAAAAGGGTGAAAAAGGGGTTGAATGCCTAATCAGGATACCGGTGCTTATATCTCAGAAACTGAAGATATTACAGACCTGAAAATTGGTACTTTTGATCTCTTTTAAAAATAAAGAAACACGTATTTTTTTGTTTTTGGAAAATCCGATGAATGGGAGGGTGAAAAGGGGGTGAATTTTTAAAATGAGTGAATCTATATCTCCAAACTTTTAAAGTTTGCAGATGTAAAAACTGGTATTTAGTATCTTCATTAAAAATAAAGAAACACGTATTTTTTTGTTTTCGGAAAATCGCAATAGGAGGAGTGAAAAGGGGTTGAAAAAGGGTTGAATGCCTATAATGAGGCTACTTATATCTCAGAAACTGAAGAAAGTACAGACCTGAAAATCGGTGTTTGGGATCTCCTTTAAAAATAAAGAAACACGTATTTTTGTGTTTGTGGAAAATCCAATTAAGGGAAGGGGGTGAAAAGGGGTAATATTTTAAAATGAGTGTATCTATATCTCAAAACTTTTAAAGGTTATAGATGTGAAAATTGGTATTTAGAATCTCCTTTAAAAATAAAGAAACACGTATTTTTTTTGTTTTCGGAAAATCCCAATAGGAAGGGTGTAAAAGGGTGAATAATGGGTTGAATGCCTTTAACGAGGCTACTTATAATTCAGAACCTGAAGATATTCCAGACCTGAAAATTGGTATTTGGGATCTACTTTAAAAGTAAAGAAACGCGTATTTTTTCGTTTTTGGAAAATCCAAATATTGGGGGGTGAAAAGGGGGGTGAATTTTTTAAAATGACCGTGTCTACATCTTAAAACTTTAAAATTTACAGATGTAAAAACTGGTAGTTAGAATATCCTCTAAAAATAAAGGAACACGTATTTTTTTGTTTCCTGTAAATCCCAATAGGAGGGGGTGTAAAAGGCTGGGTTGCATGCCTTTAATGAGGATACATATATGTCCGAAACGAAATATATTACAGAACTGAAAATTTGTATATGGAATCTCCTTTAAAAATAAAGAAACACGTATTTTTTAGTTTTTGGAAAATCCAATTAATGGCGGTTAAACAGGAGTGACAAATTGGGGTGAATTTTTTGAAAGACTATATCTACAGAATATCTCGGAAACGTAAAATGTTACAGACGTAAAAAGTGGGTGTTTGGAATCTCCTGTAAATGTAAAGAAACATAGGTGATTTGTTTTTGGAAACTCCACTTAAGGGGAACTCAAAAGGGGTGAAATTTTAAAATGAGAATTTTTACAGTATATCTTAAAAAACTTAGCATGTTACAGAAGTGAAAAATGGTATTTTTTATCTCTATTAAACATAAAGAAACGTGTATTTTTAGTTTTCGGAAATATCACTTGGGTGGAGGGGGGGGTTAAAGTGACTGAAAATGGTGTTTAAGTCTTTTAATTAGGCTACTGATATATCAAAAATGAAGATGTTACAGACGTGAAATTTGATATTTTCAATCTGCTTTAAAAGTAAAGAAACACGTATTCTCTTAAAATCCTATGAAGCCGGGGGGGGGGGTGAAAGAATTGAAAATTAATTGGCTAAATTGTATGAGAATACATACATTTAATAAAAACTAAAGTTGTTACAGACGTGAAAATTCGCATTTGGATCTCCTTTAAAAACAAAGAAAAACGGCGTTTTGGGCGGGAAACCATCTTGGAGGGCGGGAGTGTAAAGGAGTTGAATTCCTTTCATGAGGACACATGAATCAAAAACTGAAGAAGTTAGAGTCGTGATAATTGGTATTTAGAAGATCCTTTACTATCAAAGAAACAAGTATTTTTTGCGGGAAAGTTCACTTAGGAGGGGGGGGGGGAGTAGTGTGAAATGAAGTGAAAAAAGTAAATTACTTTTATGGGGATACTTATATCTCAAAACTGAAGGTAATAGACGTGAACATTGGTGTTTGGAATCTCCCTTAAACATAAAGAAACAAGCCTTCTTTTAATTTTTTTTTGGGGGGGTGGCGGTAAATAAACTTAACGGCGGTGGGGTGTAGAAGGAGGTGAGACCAATTGATTTTACTGTTATTAATGTACTTATAAGGATCCTCCGTTGCTCAGGCGGCAGCTCGCCGGCCTCTCACAGCTGGGTTCCGTGGTTCAAATCCCGGTCACTCCATGTGACATTCGTGCTGGACAAAACGGAATCGGGACAGGTTTTTCTCCGGATACTCCGGTTTTCCCTGTCATCAGCCATTCCAGCAACACATAATAGTAATAATAATAATAATAATACTAATGTTCCGGACCGTCGTCAAATGTGCGGACCGCGCTGGTAACGGCTCCTGGACGGGTAATGACTAAGAATGCAGTCCGGCCGCGGGTTCAGTGCCGCCAAGGCACCCAACATGACACCACGTCAGATCTCCTGAAGGATTTTATCCATATTAAAAATGATTAAAGGAAAAGATGGCAAAGATTTACGGACCCAACTGACCAGGAGGAATACCTGAGCCTAGCCCGGGAAGTACGAAATCGATTGCTGGAAAGGAAGATTGAAAAATGGGAGGAAACGTGCTGTAAAATAATAGAAAACGAGTCAGATCGGGAATTTTGGTGGATTCTCGCAGAAAACGAGTCAGATCGCGAATTTTGGCGGATTATATATCTAAAATAATAAGCATTCAATTATAAATTTCAGTATAATACCGTAGCGAAGCACGGGTATCTTGCTCGTCTATATATATAAAATAACTTGTCCTGACTGACTGACTGACTGACTGACTGATTCATCATCGCCGAGCCAAAACTACTGGACATAAAGAAATGAAATTTTGGGGTTATGTTCATATTAAGATGTAGGTGCTCGCTAAGAGAGGATTTTTTGATATTCCTTCGCTAAGGGGGTGAAAAGGGGGGTTAAATTTTAAAATGAGTGTCTCTATATCTCAAAACTTTAAAAGTTTACAGATGTAAAAATTGGTATTTAGAATCGTCTTTAAAAATAAGGAAACACGTATTTTTTTGTTTTCAGAAAATCCCAATAGGAGGGGTGAAAATGGGTGAAAATGGGGAAAAATGGGTTGAATGCCTTTAATCAGGATACCGGTACTTATATCTCAGAAACTGAAGATATTACAGACCTGAAAATTGGTACTTTTGATCTCTTTTAAAAATAAAGAAACACGTATTTTTTATTTTTGGGAAATCAAATTAATGGGAGGGTGAAAAGGGGGGTGAATTTTTAAAATGAGTGATTCTATATCTCCAAACTTTTAAAGTTTGCAGATGTAAAAATTGGCATTTACAATGTTCATTAAAAATAAAGAAACACGTATTTTTTCGTTTTCGAAAAATCGCGATAGGAGGAGTGAAAAGGGGTGAAAAAAAGGGTTAAATGCATTTAATGAGGCTACTTATATCCCAGAAACTGAAGATATTACAGACCTGAAAATTGGTGTTTGGGATCTCCTTTAAAAATAAAGAAACATGAATTTTTTTGTTTCTGGAAAATCCAATTAAGGGGGTGGTAAAAAGAGGGTAATATTTTAAAATGAGTGTATCTATATCTCAAAACTTTTAAAGGTTATAGATGTGAAAATTGGTGTTTAGAATCTCCTTTAAAAATAAAGAAACATGTGTATTTTGTTTTCGGAAAATCCTAATAGGAAGGGTGGAAAAGTTTGAAAAAGTTGTCCAATGCCTTTCATGAGTCTACTTATATTTCAGAACCTGAAGATATTACAGACCTGAAAATTGGTGTTTGGGATCTCCTTAAAAATAAAGAAACACGTTTTTTTCTTGGAAATTCCAGTTAATGGGGGGGTGAAAAGGGGGTGATTTTTTAAAATTAGTGTATCTATATCTCGAAACTTTTAAAGTTTATAGATGTAAAAATTGGTATTTAGAATCTCTTTTAAAAATAAAGAAACACGTATTCTTTTGTTTTCGGAAAATCCCAATAGGAAGGGTGTAAAAGGGTGAATAATGGGTTGAATGCCTTAAATGAGGCTACTTATATTTCAGAACCTGAAGATATTACAGACCTGAAAATTGGTATTTGGGATCTACTTTAAAAGTAAAGAAACAAGTATTTTTTCGTTTTTGAAAATTCCAAATATTGGAGGGTGAAAAGGTGGGGTGAATTTTTTAAAATGAGTGTGTCTACATCTTAGAACTTAAAAATTTACAGATGTAATAATTGGTAGTTAGAATCTCCTCTAAAAATAAAGGAACACGTATTTTTTGGTTTGCTGTAAATCGCAATAGGTAGGGTGTAAAAGGATGAAAAATGGGTTGAATGCCTTTAATGAGGAAACATATATCTCAGAAACGAAAGATATTAAAGAACAGAAAATTTGTATATGGGATCTACTTTATAAATAAAGAAACACGTATTTTTTAATTTTTGGAAAATCCAATTAATGGCGGCTAAACAGGAGTGACAAATTGGGGTGAATTTTTTGAAAGACTATATCTACAGAATATCTTGGAAATGTAAAATGTTACAGACGTAAAAAGTGGGTGTTTGGAATCTCCTGTAAATGTAAAGAAACATAGGTGATTTGTTTTTGGAAACTCCACTTAAGGGGAACTCAAAAGGGGAGAAATTTTAAAATGAGAATTTTTACAGTATATCTAAAAAACATAGCATGTTACAGAAGTTAAAAATGGTATTTTTTATCTCTATTAAACATAAAGAAACGTGTATTTTAAGTTTTCGGAAATGCCACTTGGGTGGAGGGGGGTAAATGTGACTGAAAATGGTGTTGAATTATTTTAATTAAGCTACTGATATCTCAAAAATGAAGATGTTACAGACGTGAAATTTGATATTTGCAATCTGCTTTAAAAGTAAAGGAACACGTATTCTCGGAAAATCCAATGAAGTGGGGGGGGGTGAAATAATTGAAAATTTAGTTGACTTAATTGTATGAGAATACATACATCTAATAAAACCTAAAGCTGTTACAGACGTGAAAATTCGGATTTGGATCTCCTTTAAAAACAAAGAAAAACGCGTTTTTGGGAGGAAACCATCTTGGAGGGCGGGAGTGTAAAGGAGTTGAATTCCTTTCATAAGGACACATAAATAAAAAACTGAAGAAGTTAGAGTCGTGATAATTGGTATTTAGACGATCCTTTACTATTAAAGAAACAAGTAATTTTTGCGGGAATATTCACTTAGTTAAGGGGGTGGGAGTATTTTGAAATGAAGTGAAAAAATAAATTATTCTTATGGGGATACTTATATCTCAAAACTGAAGGTAATAGACGTGAATATTGGTGTTTGGAATCTCCCTTAAACATAAAGAAACAAGCCTTCTTTTAATTTTTTTGGGGGGGGGAGTGGGTGGCGGTAAATAAACTTAACGGCGGTGGGGTGTAGAAGGAGGTGAGACCAATTGATTTTACTGTTCTTAATGTACTTATAAGGATCCTCCGTTGCTCAGGCGGCAGCGCGCCGGCCTCTCACAGCTGGGTTCCGTGGTTCAAATCCCGGTCACTACATGTGTCATTCGTGCTGGACAAAACGGAGGCGGGACAGGTTTTTCTCCGGATACTCCGGTTTTCCCTGTCATCAGCCATTACAGCAACACATAATAGAAACAATAATAATATAAATATTATTAATAATAATAATAATGTTCCGGACTGTCGTCAGTTGTGCGGACTGCGCTGGAAACGGCTCCTGGACTGGTAATGACTAAGAATGCAGTCCGGCCGCGGGTTTAGTGCCGCCAAGGCACCAATATGACACCACGCCGGTTCTCATGAAGGATTTTATCCATATTAAAAATGATTATAGGAAAATATGGCAAAGATTTAGGGACCCAACTGACCGGGAGGAATACCTGAGCCTAGCCCGGGAAGTACGAAATCGATTGCTGGAAAGGAAGATTGAAAAATGGGAGGAAACCTGCCGTAATCTAATAGAAAACGAGTCAGATCGGGAATTTTGGTGGATTCTCGCCGAAAACGAGTCAGATCGCGAATTTCGGCGGATTATATATCTAAAATAATAAGCATTCAATTATAAATTTCAGTCTAATACCGTAGCGAAGCGCGGGTATCTTGCTAGTCTACAATATAGCACAAAAACCAGTCCGTCTCCATGGCTACATGGTTAGCATGCTGGCCTTTTGTAACAGGGGTCCCGGGTTCGATTCCCGGGAGGGTCGGGAATTTTAACCTTAATTGGTTAATTCCACTGGCACGGGGGCTCGGTGTATGTGTCGTCTTCATCATCATTTCATCCTCATCACGACGCGCAAGTCACCTACGGGTGTCAAATCAAAACACCTGCATCTTGCGAGCCGAACTTGTCCTCGGACACTCCCGGCACTAAAAGCCATACGCCATTTCATTTCATCACAAAAACCTAACATGTGACAGACATGAAAATTGGTATTTGGACTCTCCTTTAAATGTAAAAGAACACAAATTTTTGTTTCCCAAATATCCACTTAAGGGGGTGAGGGGAGGGGTGTGAAAAGAAGTGAGGAAGGAGTTCAATTATTTACATGAGGATACATATATCTCAGAAACTGAAGATGCTACAGACGTTAAAACTGGTACTTGCAATCTCATTTAAAAATACATGAACACACTTTTTTGGAAAATCCATTTAAGGGGGTGAAATAATAAAAAAATAATTTTTAAAATGAGTACTTCATGTACTGCTTTTCCCACACCTGTGGGGTCGCGGGTGCGAACTGTGTTGCACATGTGGATTTGACCCTGTTTTCATCATCATCATCATCATCTGTTTACCCTCCAGGTTCGGCTTTTCCCTCGGACTTAGCGAGGGATCCCACCTCTATCGCCTCAAGGGCAGTGTCCTGGAGCTTCAGACTCTTGGTCGGGGGATACAACTGGGGAGTATGACCAGTACCTCTCCCAGGCGGCCTCACCTGCTTTGCTGAACAGGGGCCTTGTGGAGGGATGGAAAGATTGGAAGGGATAGGCAAGGAAGAGGGAAGGAAGCGGCCGTGGCCTTAAGTTAGGTACCATCCCGGCATTCCCCTGGAGGAGAATTGGGAAACCACGGAAAACCACTTCCAGGATGGCTGAGGTGGGAATCGAACCCACCTCTACTCAGTTGACCTACCGAGGCTGAGTGGACCCCGTTCCAGCCCTCGTACCACTTTTCAAATTTCGTGGCAGAGCCGGGAATCGAACTCGGGCCTCCGGGGGTGGCAGCTAATCACGCTAACCACTACACCACAGAGGCGAACTTGACCCTGTTTTACCGCTGGATATCCTTCCTGACGCCAACCCCGTGTACAGGGATGTAATTACTATTGCGTGTTCCGGTTGTAATTGGTGATGTGGTATGTTGAGTGAATATGAAGAGGAGAGTGTTGGGACAAAACCAAACAACCTGTTTCCGAGCCAGATGAATTAATCACACGCGATTAAAATCCTCGACCCAGTCCGGAATCGAACCTAGGCCCCTATGAACCGAAGATCTCAACGCTGACCACTCAGCCAAGGACTGGATAAGAGTTTTTAATGAGTATATTTACAGTATATCTGATAAACTTAACATGCTACAGACGTGAAAACCGGTATTTGTAATCCCCTTTAAAAATAAAGAAACACGTACGTTTTGCTTTCGGAAAATGAATGTAGATCGAAAATAAGTGAAGGAGTTGAATTCTCTTTATGATGATACTTATGTCTCAAAACCTAAGAAGTTACAGACGTGAAAATTGGTATTTGGAATCTCGTTTAGAAATAAAAAAACCCTTCCTTTTTCGACTTAAAAGAGGACTGTTTCTCACATGTAGAGTTCCATGTCGCAAGTTCCAAATTTAGCTTGGCCAGTAGCCTGGTCATCTTAGACCCATAAGGCAATTCCACAAACGTGCTTTACAAAGAGGTTCTGAGGTAAATGAAATGCAATTTTTTGGTGATTTTTCTTTTATATATTTTAGGGATTTTCAGATAATGTCATAGGGCAGTATCGAGGAACAATTAATTTTTATCAACTTACCAAATCCTCGCGAGCGAAGCCGTAGGTAACAGCTAGTTTTTTCAATAAATCCACTTCGTTTCTAGCTTTTTATAGAGCTGCATTGCTCGATTATAATCAAAACCCCCAACCCGATTGTGACTGGCATTAGGAAAAGGGGCTTGTATTTATAATGAAAACTCCACACCTCCATTGTGAATGCTAGTAGGCAAGTGAGCCTCACGTTATAGTAAAAATTCCCGAACTCGATTGTGAATTGCAGTAGAGAACGTTGCCTGCCATTTTCATCAAACCTTCCCATCGCGCACTTTACAACGCAAACAACGTATGGGGTCTCCCAGTGGTATTTCTCGGACAACGCTAAGAGACATTCAATTTAATATTATCTTACTTACTGCGTGTACAGCAGTTTACGTAGAAATTCTTATACAATGTTTCATACCGTAGCGAATCACGGGTACGTTTGCTAGTTATCAATAATTTTGGAGGGCGGTAAAAAAGTCCTACTTTTCTGTTTTTAATATCCTGACTCCCCTTACATGAACTTAATTTTATTTCTTGACATCCAGTTCGGGCCTGAATCAATTATGTCCACGACGGTGTAAACAATGAGAGATCCTTTGCCCTGACAAAGTCTTTGTTTAGACTGTCATTGTGTAACGATGAAACTTCGCTGACCCAGATTGTCTCGAATGACGCCTCTCCAGCTGTGGAGACGGTATGAACTTCACAACTCCATTAGACGGCTCTTTGTCTTTGGAAAGTTGCTGAAAGATAGACAAACAGAGGTCAGACGAACCACGTGATTACCTAGCCAGGTGCTGAGAACTTCAAGACTTTATGCGACAGATGAAGTCATTCACCCTGTGGAGTACAGTGCGGTTCGTCATCCACTGAACTTTCAACCGTAGAATTTTTACGAATGTTCAAATTGGTCATGACATTTAAAAGTGAATGTTTTAAGTTTGGTTGCTGTTGCTATATGATATCCTCCATTACACAGTTCCAATGCTAGGCCGCTTCCTTCCCACTCCTAGCTCTTTTCTATTGCACCGTCGCCCTAAGACCTATCTGTGTTGGTAGGATGGAAATAATTGTAATATGTCATTGATATTGTTGTGCGATGGAGATTTTAACCCATTGCGCCTATTTTATTTTATTCCTTGAAATGTAACTGGTATTCCAAAGTGCCCACAGTACTATAGCCGTTCCTTGATTAATGATCTCTTTGAAAACTAGTCTTGTTTTTGTCAGTCATCTGAGGTGTTCTCTTCCATTGGTGTAAATTATAGTCCCGGTGACTAATGGGACTCAGACGTACTGTATTAAAATTGGATACTTCGGATTTATAGATATTCAGATTTTGTATATTTTTCAAGCGTATTAAAACATGTAAATTGCTGAAAATGCATTTTATTTTCCTAAACTATTAGGTTCCAAAAGTATTAGTGACCCTTGAACTAAAATATGGTGATGGGCAAATGGAAATATTTTTGGTTGCAATTGTGGGAAGAAAAACTTTTCAAAACGCCATCAGTGGCCAGGAAACTCCCAGCACTATAAAGCATTGTTGGGTGTACTGCATTATGCGCCTAATTAATCACGGCTTCTAAAGTGCATACAATGGCGTTTGTGACTGCCAAAGTTAGCTCGTTGTGTATTTCTCCCTTCTTCGTCCACCTCCCGAAGGAGAGGTCTGGCTGGGCTAAATTGAGTAGTGGCTTGTGAGTGCTCTCAGACATTACCGACCATCTCTCGGCAGAATTATTTAGGACATCACAAGTTAGGGCGAGCCATGCTGTGTGTGTTGGAGAATAAGTGTGGAGACAAGAATGCTAGTGGCGCAGAGTGGCTTGGTCCAGTATAACAATGGCACGACACTCCAAGTGAACGACTATAGATTGAGAGACATGCAGGAGGATGGCCAATTAATTAAGAATATTGCCTTATATTATGTCCAGAGTTTCGAAAGCATATTTGGGTCGGTGAACCTTACAAAAGCATGAATGTTTTACATTCAATATAATTTCTAGACAACACGTGCTACAACTGAGTGCAATAACTCCTCTTACCTCAATATGACCTGCATCTTGAAGTACTAAACTCGCCGTAGACTCTGTGCTCCAACGTCGTAGCACGCCGTCTTGAGGTAGTAAAATCACCTTCGACTTCAATGTCGTTGCACGCCATCTTGAGGTATTAAAATCACCGTGGACTCTGGACTCCGATGTAGACGCAGCACGTCTTGTGAGGTATCATTAGATTTGTGTCAGTGATTACTACAAGTACTCGACGAACAATTCAAATAGTGAACATTTGAGAAAACTATGGCAGGAAAAAGTAGGGAATGAACCACGCATCTAGGTTATTTTAATTAATTTTGACAGTCTTTTGTGGGGTCAGCACGACTCACAATTAAACCAAATTAACGAGGTTTTGCTGTATATTTTAACTGTAGAGCCCACTCCCCCTCCCCTCACCTAATGCAAATTAACTGTAACACTTCAATCGAGTTTCTTTTGTTCATCAGTTGTGTTTGCTTGCCTCCTTAATATCTCCGAACATTTCTCGACATTTGATGTTAAAAATGAATTTGGACTTTAAGTAACCATTTCGAATTCCAAATACCAAAGACTAAGGCCGCAGCTAACCCCAGAGCATTTTAACAGCCATTTCAATGTTTGAAACGCTATAGCTTCTTCACTTTTCATGGTTAATTAATGTCGATCTACAAAAGTAGTCTAATTTATTGTGTGTCAGCTACAAGATTTCATGAGGAAATGCAGGCTAACTGCTAAGTTCACGGTAATGAAATCCATTATTGTCCGTAGATACAAACACTTTCCAGGGTACATTTTGTAAGTTAATTTTACATTAAGGAGTACACATTTTATGGTTCTAAGGTATTGAAGCTATGACTTTCCATAATGGCAAACTATTCTATAGATCACCATTATCTTTATATTCTTAAAATACAGGACAAGGGGCTACTGCAAAAGTCCAGACTGGGATCCAGTGCCTGAGATTTTTTTTTTTGCTAGGGGCTTTACGTCGCACCGACACAGATAGGTCTTATGGCGACGATGGGATAGGAAAGGCCTAGGAGTTGGAAGGAAGCGGCCGTGGCCTGAATTAAGGTACAGCCCCAGCATTTGCCTGGTGTGAAAATGGGAAACCACGGAAAACCATCTTCAGGGCTGCCGATAGTGGGATTCGAACCTACTATCTCCCGGATGCAAGCTCACAGCCGCGCGCCTCTACGCGCACGGCCAACTCGCCCGGTGAGATTTTTCTTTGCTCTCTTTTTAGTTATTTACGATTGTTGTAATAAGCCCTGGCCTTCCTGGCTCCTTTGCTGCAGGTCACATTAGTGGCGCTCGGTTCAATGGACCAAGGGTTCGATTCCCAACAGGGTTCGGAATTTTTAATTTGTCTAGTTAATTTCTCCAGAATAAGGGCTGCGGGTTTGTGTTCGTCTCAATCACATATTCATTTACGTACAACGATTCACACTACAGATCACCATAAAGGCATCCGGCCGTAAATTTACACAGAGTGCCTACCCGAGTTGATTGAAAAAAGGTCAAGAATAAGAAGAAGAATAACTAACATATATTAGAAAATTCATTATCGACATTGTACCGGGCGGTACACCTCCACTCCGCTAATTTAAAATGTGCGCCTGTTGAAACTCCTCTGCTGGAGGAAGTCTGAACTTTATTGACGGTATTAATTTTCTATCTTCTCAGATGTCACTACCTGTAAATTTTGGAGTTTTAGAACTGTGTCATTTTTGATGTGTTTTTGTTTCGCTTGAAGTAAGAAGTGTGAACTTCCTCTTCTAGAGGACACTTCTGAAGATCTACAATAGTGCAACCTAGTGCGGAGTCAAAGAACTATTTTTTTGGAGAAAATTTAATTTCAAGAGTTTGTTCTTTGTTAAATTTCCTTCTGTCATTGTTTAAGTTGGCAATATTTACCCCTTTCTTCCCCTTGTTATGAATGTATCCAATCCCGAAATTCTTCTATTAATTTCTGACCAATCTGGTGTATCTTCCCCCAACTTGTATCGGTTGCGGGGTCCTAGCCAATAAAATAATTGTGGGCGGGTGTTTTCATTCCCCTAACGCCTAGAACCTTCCACGAGAGGATATAAACTGCTGATTTTTGGGTCTCTGCGCCACTTCTGTTCCATCTTTCAGTGTGTTAAGTACATAGCAGAGGGCGGAAAGCGCCTCTTTCTTCGGCAGCGGTCAACAACAAGGTAATGGCCGATTAATAACTTCTTTCTTTGCTAGCCCAGCAGTTTAACTTTCGGGGCGGGTTCTAAGCGTTCAACCATGTAACCTTTTCCTAAAATGTAACTACTCGTTTCATATATTCTCTTTTAAAACGACATATTGGGATAGAGAGTGCTTAACCCTCTCGAGCTCCCACTCACATCGTCTTGAGGTGAATTTATTTTTCTCAACCAATTCTTCCGTAATGTAATGTAAATTGCTATTAAGTCACCTCTGTAGTATGGGATTAGCCCTTGTATTAACGGCCTAGTGCCAAGTAGGTCTTAAGCAAAGTGTATTAGGAGTGCAAGTTCGCCTCCTCTCAAATTGTATTTTAGAGGTCATGCATTAACCTCCTTATCATTTAACAGACCTCAGTAGGTTGGGTATTTGACCCCTGTGTATATGTCCTTTGAGGACAGCTTAAAGGTGGAGTTCGGAGTGGCCTATGATAGGCTTGTATTTGAGGGGGAAGTTGCCCTTTCTTGAAAATTGTGTTTCTGCCTCAAGGAGGCTTTTGGATGTAATTGGAAGCAAATGTTTCTGGCATGTTTGGGGGTTTTCGGCCCCTTTGTTGTATGGTGTTCATTGTAAGGTTGGGCTCATTGCTCAAGAATTATGTTTCTGACTTTTGAAGCCCCAAATGGGGTACCTATGTAAATGTATTTTTCAATCGTGTTTCGGCTACTAAGTACCTGTTCTATTTGTTGTTACCTAATTTTGAAAAGAAAATATAACCTTGTTAAATTTTAAAATTAATTTCACTTTAGTAGCTTGAGACCTATTCACCACCCAGCACCTTCTTTCATGCATAACTACCACAAAAACACGGTAACAGACATAAACAATATTAAAGAACAATAAATTAAGTTATTTAATTAAAGAATGATATGTTATTAATTGATTAATTTATACTAAATATACTGGTGCAAACAAGAAACGTACAAAATTTGTATTATTATGTTTTTATTAGGTTGATTTTCTTTATTTTTTCATTTTTAAATACTGCTTTCTTGTTATTTATTCACAAATTCGATTATTTATAATACGGATGATGTTGTAAAAACCCACCTGTAAATGGAGGATGTCTGTTGGTGGTCTATGTTTAAATAAATACATACAGTACATACCTATATAAATAGTAAACCTTCGCTTCATCGCCACAAAATCCACTCATGTACATAAAAACCATAGTACCTTGAAATACTACAGATAGGAAGTTCATATTCACACGACGTGTGCACTAGTATGTTCTGAAGAAACAATTAGCATTTGAACCATGGCGGCCCTCAGGTTCAAGGTCCACATCGATATCTCTACGCACAACCTCCCACTGGTAAAATGTGCCTGTGGCTCTCGTTGTCGCTATAAACCCAAGGTAATGGATCAGTGTGACTTGAGCAGACGTGCAGGATGCCTCGCAGACATATGCGAGAATCGTACCGTGAAATGAGTGAGTTTGAAAGAGGACGCATAATTGCTGTTCGTGTGGGTGGAAGTGTGTCGGGAGTACAACGGGTGTGTACAGAATGGTTCACAGAAGGCCGTAGAACACAACGAGATGGGTCAGGCCGCACCACCCAGGCAACCCCCTGAGAAGATCGACACCTAAACCGAATGGCATTCCAAGACAGATCTGCGTCCTCGTAGGCTCTGGCGCAACAGTGGAACAGTGCAACGCATCGTACACTATCAAGAGCGACAGTCCGTCGTCGTTTGTTACGATCTGAGTTACCGGCGCGACGTCCACTTCTGCGCCTACCTTTGACAAATGAGCATAAACATGCTAGACTGCACTGATGTACGGAACGACGTCACTGGGGACAGGAAAGTCAGCAGATAGTGTTTTCGGAGAAATCCAGGTTTTGTTTGTTTGAAAATGATGGCCGCATTTCGGTTCGCCGCAGACAGGTGGATAGGCATCACGTTCGCACAAGACATACAACGCCAATTCAAGGCCTCATGGTGTGGGGTGCTATTGGGTACAACCACAAATCACAGTTGGTGCGTGTCCAGAGCACTGTTACTAGTTTGACCTAGGTGAATGACATCCTGAAACCCGTAGCCGTACCCTTTCTGCACAACAACCCAGACGCCATATTTCAGCTGAACAATTGTTGCTGCACGGACACGTGCCTTCTTGTTGTCACAGGATGTCAGACTGTTACCCTGGCCCACCCGATCACCGGACATGTCGCCAATCGAAAATGTGTGGGATATGGTGAAACGACGTGTGTGGTGGCTCCGTGACCCAATGCCAACCACCAAATATGACCTATGGAACCAGGTTAATGCAACATGGATGGATTTACCCCAGGATGACATTCGCACCTTATACGCGTCGATGTTTTCACGCATGGAACAAGTTATCAGCGCCCATAGAAGACCCGTTGCCTACTAGGCAACAAGACAATGCTGAACCTAGGTGACTGAAATGCTGAACGTTTCTGCAGAACATACTAATGAACATGTCCTGTGAATATTACCTTCCTCTCTCAAGTCTTTCAAGGTGTTCTGTTTATTATGAACATGAGTGTATCTTCAGATGCTGGAGGTCTAGACATTCTTCTCAGATTCTGAAAGTGTATCTGAAATGTGAACATAATACTTGTCTAAAGTACAGGTCATCCAAGGTGAAACAATAACCATAGGAAACAATATTTATGTCGAAATTTTGATACCGAAAGACAATATATTACCGTCATTGCTGCTTGATACCTAACGTCACGAAGATGGTTAGTCGGTGTTTCTTGTGAGCACTGATGATCAGCTGATTTATGCGTTGAAGGCAAATTTCAAACCACTGCAGATCAATTACTAATTTGTCTCCGCCGAAAGATTTTCCCGGGTACTATTACTGAGTTGTGTTAGTCAGTGTGTGTATATTGTGTAAATGAGTTCACTGTTATCTATTATGCACTTCGAACATTATTATTACTATTAGTGGTATTAGTCCTCTTTGTATTCTTATTATCACCGGGCGATTTGGCCGTGGATTTACGGTCGCGGAGCTGTGAGTTCCCATTCGGAAGACAGTGGGTTCGAATCCCACTGTCGGTAGTCTTGAAGATTGTTTTTCGTTGTTTCCCATTTTCACGCGCGGCAAATGATGGGGCTATACCTTAATTAAGGTCACCGTCGCTTCCTTCCCACTCCTAGCCCTTTCCTATCCCATCGCCACCATAAGACCTATCTTTGTCTGTGCGAAGTAATGCAAATTTTAAGAAATAAATAATTTATCTTATTGTCTTACTAACTTATAACCTGATCCTAATTGTTTATACCTTATTCATCATATTTATAATTAGTATGGAAAACTCACAAAAGTAGTATAATAGCAGTGGTGCAGTTATTTAGATTACATTGTATTTAATAAGCACTCAAATTTAATTGTATTTTTCTTGAATAAGCACCATTGTGTATCTGCCCCTACCATTTATTTTTTCTAGAATTACTGTCTCACTTTTATTTTCTTTATTTTCATTATTATTTGTTCAATTATTACTCAAAGTATGAGAGGACATGATCCCAACTTCGCCACAAATGTAAGTCAAGAATAAATAAATAAATAAATAAATAAATAAATAAATAAATAAATAAATAAATAAATAAATAAATAAATAAATAAATAAATAAAGTACTTGAAAAATGCTACGGAATGACACTGATACCTCATTTGGAGTTACTTTTAGGGTTAGCCGACCGAGCTCGATAGCTGCAGTCGCTTAAGTGCGGCCAGTATGCAGTATTCGGGAGATTGTAGGTTCGAACCCCACTGTCGGCAGCCTTGAAAATGGTTTTCCGTGGTTTCCCATTTTCACACCAGGCAAATGCTGGGGCTGTACCTTAATTAAGGCCACGGCCGCTTCCTTCCCACTCCTAGCCCTTTCCTGTCCCATCGTCGCCGTAAGACCTATCTGTGTCGGTGCGACGTAAAACAACCATAAAAAAATAGGGTTAGCCGATTTTTCTATTTGGTCTCTAAAATGCTTATTTTGTACAGTATGTATTTTCTTAAAATCAGACTTCAATTAGAATTTGTAAACTGCAAACAAGGATACTAAAATCCCTTTCTGATTCATGTGCGTGTGTTTGCAGTTGACTTTGCTAGCAATCGCTCTGGAGCTCAGTTCTCCTCGCTGTTTTGTTGTTTGCGCTGTTTGATAAGCTTCTCAGTTCCCTCTGATTGATGATACCTTCCACACACATTTCAATGGGGGTGCCCCATATACATAAAGAGAGTGAACCTCTTTGAGAGTTCAATGATAGCGCTAAGTGCTTTGGGCAGACCTTTGTACTGTGCGCTCGCCCAATGCATGGCCGACCCGCAGTAGTCTGGCTGGTATTTGGGCCCAGCCATTCCTTTCAATGCTCTCCCTCCCTCACACACTTCGCCTTTCACGGTCGTTCTTTGTGCATGCATGTCGTGGAATGGTAGCATTTCCCTGTGCTCCATAAGCAACTTTAATAAACTTTATTACGAATTTTGATCCTTCTTATTTTTAGGAAGAGTACCAACATTCTTTATTCTTGACAGTGGCATTTCCTGGTCCAAAAGTTCAGGCGTTGTTATAATTAAATTTATGGATTATATATAAGCCCGGACACCCTTCCTCTCCCCCCGCTATTTATTTTACCAGATTGTTCATACCTTATAAATCTCATTTTTATCTCATTTTGGCATCAACTCAAGTAAGGTTTAGGTGGGAGGAACAATCCCATCTTTCATAGTTATTTGCTTTTTATGGCTAGTCCATGTAATCACAAATATTTTCCAGCTTAAAGTCTAGTAAAATGACTAAAAAAATACATGTTTCGTTTAGAGTTGTTGAAGGAAGTCTCCCGGCTGGTCCCGCTATGTTTACTTATGTCGTCAGCTTTCTGTCAAGATTTAACCTCAACTTCGGTTGTTCTTAAGAAGTTCCCCCCCCCCCCCAGAGATCGTCTTTTGAATTTACGTCCATCGTCTTCCACAAGTTATTTAGAGAACATATAAGGCAGTATTTACCAACGCGAGTAAAAGCTTTTAACTCGGTTTAATGCTACGTAAACTGAGATAACAGTTAAGTTTGTATTCACCACAAACATTATCTCGGATAAGGGGCATTACCTCGGTTTAAAATTTTACCGAAGATTGCTTGCCCGGTAAAATGGGAAATCTAAGGTAATAGCCTTCCAATATGGCAGCTCGTAACGGCTGGAATATCTAATTGAAAGATAAAATCACAGTGACGTGTAATATGATCAAGATTATGCAATGAATAAACGTGGATAAAAGAACGTGAGAGATATTTCGAGGCCTACGACGACACTGATTTTGAGACACATTTTGGGCTATCAAAAACTTCGATACTGTTATCCATGATTGAACATAACCTGCAATTCCCAACAAATAGGTAGGCCTAAAATGAATTCCCGATTATAGCTTACAATACAACTACTGGATGACTTTTTAATGAAGCATTAAAAAACACTGCCTTATTTTCAGAGTGAAATATACAATGTGCAGGCTATAATTTGTTTTCTTACTCTCTTTGTTAACTATTTTCTGCCGCCAATCTCATTAACAATTCACTGTGTTGAAAGTCATAATGGGCTTCTTTCTTCGTTTCTGCTCAATAGCGGACATACAGTAATTTATGCAACGTTTTTGCAAACCCTGAACGGAATCGAAAACTTGTTTACATTTCGATAGTGGCGGCAGCACGTAGTCATTTGTTTTCCGTGCGTCAGTATGAAAAATTTGCGCTTCAAACTCAGAATGTATGAAACGAAATCTCAGTCTTGGTAAACCGAAATAATAAAATCTGTGGTGAATACGGAAGTGAGCGTTATCCGAGACAATGACATTACCCGAGCTTTGGAAATCTAAGATAACAGCAAATTTAAATGAATAGTTGTTGAATACGAGCCTAAGAAACTATAGCAACTTCTCCAGCATTTTGAAGAAAGAAGATCATGTTTTAGGGTCCATTACACACAGATTTTATTACAAATTTGAACATTGACTTGTTGAGTGTTTTAACTCAATATGAAGGAATATTTTATCATCATCATCAGTGTTTTTTGTCATATGTGTGTATTTTTGTACCTTTATACACGTTTTTGGCTGAATATGTTCCAAATCAGAGAAACGAAAGGTGTACTTTTAGTTATTTAACTAGACTCTAAGTTGCAAAATGTTTGAAATTACATAGATTAGCCATAAAAAGCAAGTAAGTACTGGAAGGTGGGATTCTTCCTTCAACCTAAACCTTAGTTGAGATTGTTCATATCACGAAATGAATTAATGTAATAGAACACCACGGAGAAAAAAAAGAGAAAGTCTGCAGAGAATTACGATTTTCTTTCAAAGGTGAAATACGAACTTTGGAGTTACTTCACCATTCTAAAATCTTATATAGTGTAATAATATACACTGCCTGACAAAAAAGTTAAGCACACAGAAACAGTGCTCCAACATTATCCCTTTTCGGTATACATTCACACCATTGACGGGTGAGTAAATGATTAGATTTACAAGGATCTCTAATGTGTAGAATGCCCACCAGAGTGCATTCGTGATGGCACCGTCCTGTTGTTGATAAGTTGTTACCAGACAGTTAAGCAAGACGCGGAGGGAAGTCTTCGTACAGTACGAGCACCCGCGATGCCTCGCAGACGCGTTTGACAGCCCATCCACCAACTGACAGTACTTGACGGAGGCCGCATTGTGGGACTGCATGAGACTGGTTTGTCGTACCGTGTAATTGCCAGGCATGTGGGCCATTCAGATGTCACTGTGGCCAGATGCTGGACTCAATGGGAACACGAGGGGACGTCGTGCTGGTTCGAGCATCGTATGGTGCGCCAAGCATTGCGGGATCCCATAACTTCGGCACCCGCCATCCGCGAACAAGTACTGGCGACTCTACAACATCCTGTGAGTTCCCACACAGTGTCTTGACGACTCACATCCGCCAGATTGGGTTCCTACCGCCCCATGAGTCGGTTTTCATTGAAACCGGAACACAAACGCCTGGGTTTTGATTGGTCCCATGACCATCGTGTGCGGGTTTGGCAGCGTCGAGGGCATATTGTGGAATGACACATGAGCGTAATCCCTGGCATTATGGTGTGCGGAGCCATAGGATATGCATTCAGGTCACCTCCAATAGTGCTTTGGCAGACCTTGAGAGCACCGCGATACGTCACAGACCTTCTGCGTCCACACGTCCTACGCCTTATGCCACAGCACCCTGGGACAAGATAACACACGTCCTCACACAGCACATGTGTCTATGGACTGCCTAAAGCCTGCTGAGTTCTCCCATGGCCAGCAAGATCGTCGGACCTCTGCATCATTGAGCATGTATGGGATGACATTGGACGGGGACTACGTCCCAGTACCAACCTGCGGGATCTGGAGGGACAGCTGCAATAACTGTGGACAGACTTGCCTCAGGAGAGGGTCCAAATGCTGTTTGACAGCATTCCAATCTTCATAAGGGCATCCATTGCGGCCGGGGAAGTGGGGGTGAGGGGGGACACCTTACTGGCCTGGCACCAACATTCCACCTGTAACTGCCAACTGCCTTGTCTCTTTCATCCCATATTGTAATCAGTTCAGTAAAGGCACATGGTCTTTCAGCATGTGTTGTTTCATTCACTTTAAACCATTCCTTCTGAGTGCTTTTTTTTTGTCAGGCATTGTAATATTGCTAAACTAAAGTACAGGAAATTACAAAACCACCGTCGGCAAGTCTGAAAATGGCTGGCTATGGTCGGCCTCAACGAATCACTTGTTTCTTTTTCACTATTAAAAAGTCATGAAAAACTAGTGTTTAATAATTTGTTTTATTATGCTTTCACTACCCATATGAAAACATTTAAATCGTCGGCTTGATTGCCTCATTAATAAATACACTCGCGCGGAACCCAAAAACAAAAATCAATACAGAAATTGGTAACTGAAACAACGCCTTGGTCAGGTTTAGCAAGCATCAGGCAAATGTACTGAGAGCGCATACGCAATTCCATGGAGTGTGGCTGCCGAGTCGTTGGAAACAGAACCAGCTCCTTGGCGAGTTGGCAGACTGTTCCAGACGGTTTCGGACGGTGCTGATCGCAACTATAGTATATGGAACGGAACCATGAACAATAACGAGAGAAAAGCGCACTATAATGTAACATTATTTAAGCAAATGAAATCAATTTATTATTTCTCTTTCGATTCCCTTTGAACGTTGACACACAATTTACTCACCCTGAGAAGACGCCACTGAACCTTTGTCAGGAGGAAACGTGAACTCGCCTCAAGATATCGGCTATAATTAGCGTAATATACGAGTAAATTTCGTCACACTCGCAGACAGTAGTTCTTCCTTAGAAACTGAAAAACCACACATATTGCCATCTAGCTGTAACGATGGGAACCTTTATCTACAGTGTATGCGGCATCTCTACCGGGGCGGCATCTGTCCCGGATTTACCTTTAGTTTATAAATATTCGCGATAATAGTATTCATATCTCTTCTTATGCTCGTCAGGCACATTGCACCCGAACACGATGTATATTTCTATTGCATTCTTTTGTTTCAGGATTTACTTCAAAAATCTACTTTATTGTGATAATATAATTATTAAAATAATATAGAAGTTTTCTTCAGCAAATGTAAACTATTTTTGCTTCTGATTTCTAAAGTGAGTCTGTTATTACTCCCGCTGGCGTGGAAATGTAATACCAATTTGACATCTGGTGGTACGGATTGTCCTGAAGTAAATATTTGGGGATTACGGGAAGACCGTTCGCAGGTAGATAACGGCCTAGGTGGTATGAAATGTCCTCAAAAATAAAGCGGTACGGAATGTCCCTGGTATGAAATGGCTGGACATATCATTAACAGGAAACTAAAATGCGCTGACGCAATGACAACAAGCAGGCCAGGCTGAGGTGATGAACTCTACAAGGAAGTAGCGAATTATTGTGTACTTATCGCTTTATTTCAGATTGCACTTCTCGAAGCACAAAAGCAACATTCAGACAAATGAATGATTTGGTAAAGAAGAAGGTGAAAACATCCACCTTAAAAGGTACCTTTGGTGTGGTACATTTTGAAGCAAATACACACGCACAGTGCTACACCACATCCCTTACCATGGAAATTCGATCTTGATGCCTTTCCCTTCTTCTCGGAGCACACCTTGCACCTGCGAGATGTTCCCTTCTGAGGCAAATGTTTAGATCTTTTCACTTCGAGGCGAGAGAGACGTGCAAGGCTGGTAACCGGTCTGCCAAGATTAGTGGATGGTAGTCCATGGTTCATGTCTTGAGCAGCATGTATCAGATTTCTAAGAAGTAGCTCACGAAACTCCTTGTGAAACAGCTTTCCTTCACACGACATGTGAATTATGACAACGTTCAAAATAACTGTTCTGCAGATGGAAAGAGTAAATTCTTTGTCCACTTCCATGTTCGGTAGGAAATATCGTAACTATTGTCCATATGATCACTCTTGTCACAATAACCTATATGTGAATTGTACCTCTCGATCATTGCAGGCTTCGGTGCAATCCCTTTGTCATCCATAAAGTGACCTGATGGTGGGGGGTTATGCATGTTAGTTAGCAAATACAATTCCATCCTATCTTTTCAGCTTATTGCGCACAGGTTTCCGTTCATTTTGCTAATAATATCTCCCTTCTCTCGCACGTTCAGCCATGTTCACTGCTTTTAGGGAACTAATTGCTTTATTTTTAGCGGGAAAAGCAGGCGCCAAATTCCTCTGCGCATTTCCATAAGCCATAATTCACGACATTTAACATTGTAGTGACTCACATATTAGTAATAAAATTTGTATATCATTTCATAAGCCAGAATTCACGGCAAAATTCGAGATAAATTACGTAGTTGATATATCGTCCACTCGTCCTTTTCGATGGGTTGAAATTTCGACCGCTTGTCCGAGATGTCTCCATCCGACGGACCAATCACCATCAACAGCGTCATATTCCCTCACTCTATATGAACAATGCGGACACGTTTGGAGTCAAAACCTGTTTTTTGCACTGAATCTAGTAAAAAATGAAATGGCGTATGGCTTTTAGAGCTGTGAGTGTCCGAGGACAAGTTCGGCTAGCCATATGCAGGTCTTTTCATTTGACGCCCGTACGCGACCTGCGCGTCGTGATGAGGATGAAATGATGATGAAGACGACACATACACCCAGCCCCCGTACCAGAGAAGTAAACCAATTACGGTTAAAATCCCCGACCCTACCGGGAATCGAACCCGGGACCTCTGTGACCAAGGGCCAACACGCTAACCATTTAGCAACGGAGCCGAACACGGAATCTAGTGATTAGGTGTTGTATACCACTTCCTCTCCTCCCTGAGGGGCAACATTCCGATGGTGACTTATCCACCAATGGGATTCGAACTGGTTAACCACGCAGTAGACCATAGAAACTTGACGCCTTAGCTCTCATGGCCACCAAGCGGGCTCAATTCTCAGTTGCATTATTATTATTATTATTATTATTATTATTATTATTATTATTATTATTATTATTATTATTATTATTATTATTATTATCATTATTATTATTATTATTATTATTATTATTATATCTAAAATAGTAATCACCATAATAATATTGTTCCTACAAACGAAGTAGGGGGTCTCTTCATATACTACTAGTGGATGGAACATAGAGATAGTTTGGAGGAGTATGGTCGATAAAGAAATTGATATGAATCATGATATTTGCAATGGTGACGCCGTTTGAAAGACTAAGTCTGGGGAAAATGTTGAACAACAACAAAGACATCATCTCCAACCAACCACAAGAGATTATGTATCAAAGAACAGGCACTTTCTCTTATTCCAACACTATTGTAGTTCCATCAGAAAAAAAGGAACATATATCCGATACTTGTGATTCTGTTTTCGATTTATGTTGCTGGAACATAACATAATGTTATATAGCAACCAATCAGCTTTGATCAAATACACTATTTAAAGATCTTCACATTAGCTGACTGTAGTACAAATTTTCTCTTTTTCCTTTTACATCTAGTTTATCTGTTTCTTTCCTTCCTCTGCGAACCAGACCGTGCGGAATGCAATTTACTGAGAATTGTCGAAAGAGCAAGCAAGAGACGGGAAATAGGTACTCATATCCGGAATTGTGTCGAATCCCAATAACAAGAAGTGGGAAGAAAAACCTCATTCGGGGATGAAAGTCAAGAATGCATTTATCTCGAAAGATTTTTTTACTCCCTCCACTTTAACGTGACAGAAATTCCGCATGCAGTCTTCTAAAGATGACAATTTCCGTTCTCAATATCTCGATCGAGTTCCTTGCTAGCCGATAGATGGCACTCCATTACGTAAGAATATGTTCTCGCGAATGGCTGTCCAACAGAAGTATTATTCCTATCTGTGAAGATATGAAACATATTATATGCAATTCAATTTGTCGAGTTCCATGTCACCACATTGGGCAATGCTCAAGGAATTCTAAATTCTGTCTGCAGCCGCAATCCTGCGGGGTTACCGCAGCGGATATACACCAGAATACGTCGAATTTGAGAGATCTGGTGAATTGTCGCAAAAGTGCGTTTTTGGGAGTTTTAGATATGCTAATTACCACAAACGCACATAAGAATCGCAGAAGAATATGCGTATTATGCGTGAAATTTTCTCGCCTACTTCATGCAGACTTGGGACTACGCAACCAGCATGGATGGCATGTTTAAAATGTTCGCCTTAAATTTTAATATTTGTGTATCTTATAAGCAGCGAGGCGGATAGTGAATGCAGGCCTGTCAAGGTAATTAATTATTGCTTTATTTTAATTTTATTAGGTGTGTTACATCTTCTCAATTAATTCTAAACGCGTAATTTACCAAACGTAATACCCTTACCTACAAATTCTTGTCTTAAGTTTCTTCCTTTGTGTGTGTGTGTGTGTGTGTGTGTGTGTGTGTGTGTGTGTGTGTGTGTGTGTGTGTGTGTGTGTGTGTGTGTGTGTGTGTGTGTGTGTGTTGGTAGATGTTTGCATTTAAACCTGAATGGAAATAATAGCAGGTTTTGGCATTATTCAGTGAGTATATTGAAAAATTTCACGATATGTTCAGCAGAAAAAGTATCGTGCGGTTAGGGGCGCGCAGCTGTGAGCTTGCATCTGGGAGATAGTGGGTTCGAACCACACTGTCGGCAGCCCTGAGGTGGTTTTTCGTGGTTTCCCATTTACACACCAGGCAAATGCTGGGACTGTACCTTAATTAAGGCCACGGCCGCTTCCTTCCCACTCCTAGGCCTTTCCTATCCCATCGTCGCCATAAGAGCTGTGTTGGTGCGACGTATAGCAAATTGTAAGGGGAAAATGGCAGAAAAGTGCTGTATTTACGAGTACATAAATTGAATTTAACACTTCTTGTTCCTCACGTCTGGGTTACATTCTTCGTTATACATCAGGTTTACCTTCATCATGAATCAGAACACTAAACAGGGCTGAAAATTGGGTGACGTTCAACACCGCTACCTCAGGCAGGTATCGATCAGCATTTCACATACGACTATTTAAAGAAAATGTCTGTACTAGTTTGAATGTTGTGGCTATTTACCTAGCCTAGAATTTGAGGGATACCATTCTTTACAGCAGATGTGTTACTTGGTTAAAATGGAGAAGGTTGGTCGTTCTCGCTGCGGAATATAATTTCACTTACGTATCTGTTAACATGGATATGTTTTTGAGATGAGTGTCCATCAGGAATCACCGTAGACAATTTTGCCTGGACGAGAAATCAACACCGTGCTAAAGCGGCTCCATATTTGTAGTGATCTCTGCCGTCTTGGTAACCTCTAATCCTCTTGTCATTAAAACATTATGAACTAAGTCTAACCATCGTTGCCTCGGTCTACTTCTATTTCTTTTGTCTTCCACTACCGAGTTCATTATTATACTCCATTCCGCCCACTGTACATCCCATTATGGATACGTGTAGTTTCATCCATCGAGTTCTTTCCTAATTGGCCTTCCTCTCCTCATTCTGAATACTCTCCTGCTATTAATCGCACATGTTTGTATTGGCAATCATTCTCGCTACTTTCTTGTTTGTTACTTATGAATAAAATATCCTGAGTCCATCCAGATTTCACTCCCATACAACAAAGAATGTCCGAAAACGGATCGACGTAAGGACAGTTTCGTCCAAGAACGTGCTGCTTTCTTATTGAATACCGTCGATCGCATTTGCAAGCGCACTGCCTTAGTTTTGCAACATTTTGATTCGATTTCACTTGAGAAAATGCGCATCCTAATACTCGAAATGATCTACCTGCTCCAGTTTGTATTCCCGACTTAATACGTTAAGGTTTCTTCTCTACCGACATCAGAGAAGTGTTAGAAGTGCCAATTTTCACATTATACTCTCTGTACACCTTCTCAAGCTCCAAGGTATTACATTGCATGCTCTCACTGCAGTTTATTATTAAGACCATATGTTCGGCATAGGCCAAGCTGCTTATTGTATTTCCACCCAGTTGAATCTCTTCCTTGAAATGTATACATTAATATGTCGGAGCATTTCCATGCAGTAATAGGTTAGATTGCAAGGAGTCGAAGGCGTCCTCTATCCAGCATGTAAGTTTCGTAGGAACAGCTGCATAAATATCAGGGGGTTTAAAGGGCCCCTAATGTTTATGCAACTCTTTAAACAGGGACGTTGTGTGCCATTGAGGAAACATTATACTCCTTGGAATGTAACTCATTACTGCTTACGTATCCCTATTAATAAATTATCCATGTATGCCATGAACAGCATTGGTGAAAGATTAATCTTCTACTACTGCTTAGAACAGGGATGGCAAACCATTTCCAATTAGCGTGTCAATATATTATTAAGGTTTTTTTTATATTACTTTTTCCTGTCTAGAGTGCCACCGGTTATATTCCTTTAAAATCATGATTAAACCCCTCATTTTACTTCATTTACGTATCATATTGTATTACATATAAATCCATTCGACTGAATGTTTCATGATTT
This sequence comes from Anabrus simplex, assembly GCF_040414725.1. Taxonomy (NCBI): domain Eukaryota; kingdom Metazoa; phylum Arthropoda; class Insecta; order Orthoptera; family Tettigoniidae; genus Anabrus; species Anabrus simplex. Next base: position 75,402,442 of record NC_090272.1, on the reverse strand, counting down.
TATTTTGCAAATGTCACTGCAAATTACACGTTAAAAAACAGCTACTTTTTAATAATAAGATATTTTTGCTTTAATATAATAATTTTTTTACAAAATATGGACATGGAATTAATTGTAACATACCTCTATATTAAAGTGTAATATTAAAGTACGCTATGTTGCTGGATTTTCGACCTATTTATTACATCTTAAAAACATTAAATATGTTAGTTTGTTGTATGGCATGCCATGGAAGTCTAATTCGCTTATCAATTAGGTCGCCATTCCTGACTGTTGTTCGGCATGCCACAGAAGTCTAATTCGCTTATCAATTAGGTCGCCATCCCTGACTGTTGTATGGTATGCCACAGAAGTCTAATTCGCTTATCAATTAGGTCGCCATCCCTGACTGTTGTTCGGCATGCCACAGAAGTCTAATTCGCTTGTCAATTAGGTCACCATCCCTAACTTAGATGATATCAATGAACAAATGTATCACTAAGCTGTAACATAAGTGAGACAGTCCGTAAAGAAATTCATGTTGTAGACAAACGCTCTCAGTTCACTTGGATGCATCAGCGCTGTAAGGAATGCTGTTTGTGTGTGGGAGGAATCTTGTCACTCAACTCTCGGTAAGTACTCGCGAGTTTATCGCTTGTAGAGCCAAGTAAAGCCGGCTTTAGCTTCTGCCTTCGTTCCATAATCCTCCCGAGAACAAACTTCCTGAAATTATTGCTCACGTCTTCCCCCACAGCCTTCATACGTCACCACCTAAAGCGACTATTATGAGCATTTAAACACTTCCTCAAAATCTGCTGATTTAAACACAATACCCCCATACTGGTTGCAATTTGTAATTATTAATCTTAGGAATACAAATCCAAATCGAAACTTTAATTACGTAGAGGTCATGAAAATCCTTTAAGAAGTGAATGGTATCGGTCTCCACTCTTTATTTCCTTGGGACTAAGTGGGAGAGAGTGGGTAGCTCTATGCACAATCACCTTAATTACCCAGGAATTAACATGGCACTCGTGATTGGTGAAGGGGCTCTCTAGTCACCAGCAAAAACGTCGGTTCGATTCCCCGGCACGAAGTAAAGAAATCTTAAATGAAATTTTCACTTGTGGAGGAGTGCATAACCACTGAGGCTCATTCAGCCTACACTAAAAATGAGTACCAAGTTAATTCCTCTGCTCATCTTACGACCGGTCTTTTGAAGGATGGATACGTATTCAATACTTCTACTGAAACAATAAGTAGTGAAATTGGGTTCCCCAAACGCTTAATAAGCCATTTCGTATCATAAATCTCTACATATCTTATTTCAAGGTGAATGGTGGGAAGGGAATGGAAAATGTTCTCCACACATGCGCGATGCGATTTAAAACGGCGGAAGTAAACATGAGTTCTTAAATCTCCTTTACCAAAAGTTTATGAATTTGCCAAAAATGAGTTCTTTATCATCAGATAAATAAGTAGTACAAATGATTTATAATATCAGCAGACCAAGATTCATTTGACAGCGAACTGACTTTATGACTCTGTTTAGTGAGGACGAATTTGTAGAGATATTTCGTCTGGAGAAAGGTACAGTGAATAACCTAGTTTCTCCCACTGATGCTGATTCATTACCAGCTACTCAAAAGAGCTCCTTTTTACAATTGGCTTTACGTCGCACTGATACAGATTCTTACGGTGACGATAGGATAGGAAAGGCCTAGGAGTGGGAAGGAAGCGGCCATGGCCTTAATTAAGGCACAGCCTCAGCATTTTCCTGGTGTGAAAGTGGGAAATCACGGAAAACAACCTTCGGAGTTGTCGACAGGGGGTTCGAACCCACTATCTTCCGAATGCAAGCTCACAGCTGCGCGCCCCTAACCGCACGGCCAACTCAGAATTTATGTTACAGCCTCCTTTCAAATATTTGTAGGTGATGATTTCGGTGAGCACAGAAGTAGTTTTTGAGATATTTAAGAGGACGAGTACAGCATCTGCGAGACTGACGCCATATTAAGTTACTTAAATATGTCCTCAATGTTCGATAAATTCTTAAAGAAATACAAGGGTTTTTTTATCGAATGCCACAGGCTGTATTAACGCTATTCATATAGACCTACGCTTTCAGTCTCCGGGAGATGAAAACGCTGAACACTTCACAAATCGTAAAGGATTCTTTTCGTGCAGGTTTTTGCTCGTTTTACATTCATACTTCCCTCCATTTTCTTCTTGTTACGGTTAGGAAGTCGTAAGTCACGACCATGGATCATAATAAAATAACCACGGCCTATCATCGTCATATTTAGGAAACTGTGTTTGAAAATTCGCACCGTCATCTGGCAGCAACATAGTAAACTATTTGCACCAATGAATATCTTATTTCTTCATAACTCATATATCTGAAGATTCAAGAAAACCCAATTTTTGAGTTGTTCATCTGACGATATATTATTAGAACTACAGTTCATAGAAAGATAAGTTGACATTCGAGAAACTGGCCATTAGTGCTGAGGTTACTGTTATTTGAAGCCTTTCCTTACTCCAAGGATCACCATGGCCTATTCGGAATAGATTTGTATTACTTACATTCTTCGTAAAGTCTGAGGAAACCTGAGGTACTTGTACTGCTGCAGAAGAGGATTTTCTCCCTGAGAAATGAATCCACGTCCTTCCGGTTAAACCAAACTTGCCTTTATCGCCTTAACTAGGCAGACTGTCTTAAAAATACACGTACTTAATTTTTTTAATGAATGCATATCTAAGAACATATATATATATATATATGTTTTCATACGCTACTGAAACGAAATGTCGTATGGCTTTTAGTGCCGGGATATCCCAGGACGGGTTCGGCTCGCCAGGTGCAGGTCTTTCTATTTGACACCCGTAGGTGACCTGCGCGTCATGATGAGGATTAAATGATGATGAAGACTACACATACACCCAGGCCCCGTGCCATTGGAATTAACCAATTAAGGTTAAAATCCCCGACCCGGCCGGGAATCGAACCCGGGACCCTCTGAACCTAAGGCCAGTACGCTGACCGTTCAGCCAACGAGTCGGACATACGCTACTGGTAGAGTGTTGTAAAAAGATATGCTCAAGTAGTTGTACTCTTATGTGTAGAGTAGAAATAAAAATAGAGGTAATCGTAGAGGAAAGGAGTACCATCTTACATACTGGAGTCCCATACACATTCCATATGGTGGTGCAGTTGGGGAGGTAACTATTTGTACGTCACCAGTTCATACAGCGAACTAGACGATGCGACGTCCAGTTCAGTCATATTTATACCATCCGCCTGCTACTGTTTCTCAACGGATACAGTATTCTTGATCTGCTTCCTGCAGCAGGACATAACAAATTGTACCTTTCATCGAAATATGTCTCATGTATGGCTATGAATCTATGTAAGCTTGCTGAAGTATGAGTGTGATTGCATTAATAGCCCGATTATCCCCTAGATGTTGTGAAAGGTGCTGCTCATAGGCCACTCGTGCTACAATAACAATGTCTGGCCCAGTGAGGAAAGCAATGTCAAGCCCTTATACGCCACATATTAGCATTGCCATCGGCTTTTGCAGTTTTCCTATAACCGCATAATCTGATGGTGTTATCTAAGGATCCAACCAACCTACGTAGAAGACTTATGCTATGGGGGGGCAGGTCTACTGATCTAGCTGTTCGATGGACTTCATGAGAAACTTGTGGAATTCACAGGATCTACTGTATTTAACGTCGCAGATGCAATCTTGCTTGCTATGAGCTTTACGTCGCACCGACACAGATAGGTCTTATGGCGACGATGGGATAGGAAAGGCCTAGGAGTTGGAAGGAAGCGGCCGTGGCCTTAATTAAGGTACAGCCCCAGCATTTGCCTGGTGTGAAAATGGGAAACCACGGAAAACCATTTTCAGGGCTGCCGATAGTGGGATTCGAACCTACTATCTCCCGGATGCAAGCTCACAGCCGCGCGCCTCTACGCGCACGGCCAACTCGCCCGGTCAGATGCAATCTATCGCCCTTAGCACTGAGACAGAATAATCCCTTCACCTCCATTTGGTGGGGGGGCCTCGATTTCCGCTCCCACCGCGTGGTGATCAGCATATTCCACATTTTCTACTACATGCTGCTAATACTCAGAAGAGAAAGAGACAGTAGGGAGGAGTGAGGGTAAGCGATACTAAAAGAAATATCTGCCTGTCCCCATGCTCTGCATGCTACCAGGTCAGATGTGGTGGTAAGGTATTGTAGCGGTGTAATATGGTAATAAGGATTAGTACAAAACCACATAGGTAGAAATAGAAAAATGCCTACATGTAAAACTGACAAATTCCAGATAGCACATGCAAGGAGGTGGGGCTGTTAGTTGGAAACAGGTATCGTGCGCAAGTTAATATCTTATTCCAAACTGGTCCAATTAGTCCGGGGATGGGTCCTTCTCGGCACTGCATTAACTAGCGCGGGTCTTGCTGGTTACCAAGCCATGCCGCGATAAATCCTAAGGCTTTCAGCCCAGCTTGATCTCCTTGAGGTCCCTGGTACCCAGGTGCCGATCGCGGAGAACGCGACCACGCCCGCCGAGGTGCGGTTCTACTGGAGGGGATGGGCACATGGCGATAGCCTTAGAGGCTGTGTGGTGTTGATCACCAGAACAGTGATTGCATCGTAACTGGAACCACAGCTAACCTGTCGGTGGCCCCGCCTGATACAGTGGAAACACTGAGAGAGAGGTACGTTTGTTCTCACATGACGGCCGCAATCCCTTCACCAATTGTGCGTCAATTTATGAATAGAAGCCTGGTTGGTGGCACCAATGATGTTAGTTCCGCTTCAGTCAAACAGCTATACATGGTCCTAACCCACATCCCTGCCGCAGTAATATTTCTAATCTGTTCTACCACTGTGCCACGTGCACGATGCGACGGCCTTGACATGAATCTGTATGTCGCTGCAGTCCGAAGGTGTGTGCATTTATCTGATCAATGATAAAACTTACGAGTTACATCCTGCTAACACTTCTCATCCAACAGGTTACACAATTCTCTAATTTGACAATCCAGCGTCACAGAGGCTCACACTAAGCTTTTGTTCAGTTCCACCATGTGCTTAAACTTTTTGTGCCTATACTGTCCTGCAATGCCATCGACGATCATTATAACTTTGGAAGCTCCCTCTTCGGGTCAGTGGTAGAGTGTCGTCTTTCTGATTCCAAGATCACGGGTTCAAACTCGGCATTGGTAGACTGATGTTTGAAGGACGAAAGAAAGTCCATTTGGCACTTCATGTCGTTAGATACCGGCATGCAAAACGATCATTGGTGACATATTTGGTGGTCCCGTGGCAAATTAAGATTGAAACTCAGCCATAGATCTCCCAACAGAAATTCCGCTTTTTCCGTCACCTGGTACAGTAAGACAAAACTTCCAAATTGACACGCAGGCAGTCTAAATCGTGTCAAATTAAAAATGCCTGCGTTCGGTCACTAAGGAAATAAGAGTTATGATTATTATTATTATTATTATTATTATTATTATTATTATTATTATTATTATTATCCACAGAGGATGGTGTAAAGAGCAACAGGGCCTTAGGGCTGGATGTAATCAATGAGAAACCATCAAATCACTCGAAATAGTAACTTATATTTAGTCTTAATTATAGTTACTTTTTTCTTTCTTTCCTTTCTCTTTTTTTAAGATTTAACAATTAACAGGAAAAGACAATTAATTTACAATTAGATAAAAATAAACCGTATAAATATATTAACAATCTTGCTGCTCCCGGAGTACCATAAATGTTAAATGATCTTCATAATCAAACAAGGTCTTGAGGCCATCAGGTACAGTTACTCGTTACCTTATTAAAACGCAAAGTCGAACTACATCTGAAAACGGGGAGAACATCCCGGTAAGTTAAACAGGAGCAGAGCTCATACTACCAACAGTCCATGAAAAAATTAGATTTTAAAATAGATTCGACAGTAAATTTAAGAGAAAGACTGGCAATCTTAAATAGAATGCGGTTACCGAACATTACTTCACAAGAAAACCTAATGGGGCACAAAATCTCAGTGATACAGGTAAGCCCGCACTAAATTGCAACTAGAAGGGAAGGAGGGAACTACTAAATATATTTAAATTTTGGAAATTATCGGTTGGATTGAAGAAAGCTTGTATAATGGAAACGTGTGTCCACACTCGTGCTTTCTTTGAAGCTTATGGCCATCTTGGCTCTTACTTTGTTCTAGAAGAACAAAGTAAACTGGAATAAAACCTACAAAATTCTAGAATAAATAAGTTAACTGGATAAAAACCTTATATTATTTAAATTTGAAGGGTGAAATTTAATGCCCTAAATTTTATATTACAAGATCACTAAGGATATCCGTCAGCCACTAAATTCAATTTTTTCATGATGATATCGAACCTCGAAACCTACCTTGAAATTACCTCAGCCACTCGACCTTGGACGATGACCATAAAGACGGTGAATAAATTTGATCAGGGCAGTTTTATTGGCAGCAAGCTGAGCGCTAATTGGGCACAGGTAGTGGCAACTGAAGCGAAATGAGCAGGTGTTAGCAAAGCAAGCTAAATCGTTCCCGCACAGGCCATTAAAGCCCTGGGAGTGGTGGAAAGTAAAGGCTTCCATTATCCGTAACCTCAGCATTTGTTGAGGTGGAGTAGTTAGCTCTACTTCCGGCCACTTTTGCCCACAGTAATTAACCTAGTACTCATTTTTTGTGCAGGCTGAGTGAACGTCAGGGCCATGGCACCTACGGAAGTTAACAGGGCAATCGAACCCACGTCCTTTTGGGAGTACCAAGCACCCCTTACCGCCACGGCTAGACAATGCTTTAAATAAGTAGGTTTGCCAACACATAGAAGTTATAATTCTCGCTATCATTTTAAACATTACCTCTTAGGTGGTCACAATATTTGATAAAGGGCTGCGTATGGACAGACTAAGGAAAATGAACCAATAGCTATGGCATTTTGACAGAGTTCCACATTTCACCATTAGATGACATGTTACCAATTATTATTATTATTATTATTATTATTATTATTATTATTATTATTATTATTATTATTATTATTATTATTTAAGTTTGGAGCACAATACGACGCTTGAAAACCACAGGTTGCACCTCTTGCATGTGTACGACGACTTCTGAACGCGCTGAAATACATCAGCTGGTTTCGGAACATTCTACGACACACAAAATAACTCGTAAGGGCAAGATCCTGGCATCACGGCATTTCGAGAAGCCGTAAAAGTACAGGGTGGGACGTAGTGTACAGCCCTATTTGAGACTTTTCTTACAAGAACGACTGCTGCCCAGCCGGTCAGCCTGCAAATTTTGGAGTTACCATATCAGCGTGACGATATGTTCACCAACATTGCCTAGCTTCGTGACAGGGTCCACTGCCTTTCGTACCAGACAGCACATCAATTGATCCCACGAGGCTGAGTGAACTGATTCCTATAGGGATTTCACCCCTGCACCACGATGTTTTCCGAGGTCGTAATACCAACATTAATAATAATAATCACTACTATTAGTTTAAGTTTATCAGCCACATTATCCAGGCAGTCACTGTATGTTTCCTATATGTCCTGATTTAACACCCAGGGACTTTGAATTGCAATATCTGCTTTTAAAGTACAACTTTAGGTCGATAGCAATCATCCATATACTGTACACCTCAATACAGGCTTTATGTACAGGAGAAAGTACCATTCGTGATTTTAGGGTAAAAGAAGGAACAAGGGATATATAGGCAATTGCGTTGTTTCACCCAACGTTTCAAAGGAGGAAAATAGATAATTCTCATAGCATTTTAGAGTTACCATTCCACCCACCCTATGAATTAACAAAATCGATACTGCGGCAAGTGTATTGCTTTATCTTTCGATAGCAAAAAAGGAAGACTGAATATACTGTATGTTGTTAATGAATGCCACGTCCATGCTGCTATAAATCCCTCAGGATAATACTAACATATACATTCAATTTGGTTAGTAATTAGTTTCCATTCACTACAGATTACACTTGTAGTCAATAATAATGATTAAAAAATATTATCCAATTGAGTAGCTGGTTGTAATTAATAAATTACATGTATGGTGTAACACAATTACTGAAATGCTGAAACACATGTTGCAAAAAAGAGTAATATAAGCCTTTTATTTTTGAGCATGTATGATCACAAGTTGTAAGTACGTTACCGAAATTCGATGCATAGTATGTTGATGGTTAAATATGTCATCAACACGCAAACAGTAAAACTAGATAAAATACAGAATGTAAGAGCATATCGAGATAAAAATGATGTTAATTGTATTCGACTCTTTAGTTAGACTTGTGTTCTCGTCCCACGGGCAGTTAATCATCAAATTACCAATAAAATTCTAATGATTATTCATTCATAATCGAATTTGGCCAACTATGGAGCACGTAACTAACTCTTCATGATTTTAGTTTTCTTTGGCACCAGTATTTCTTCATTCTATTTTCAGTCCCCTAGTGGTGCTTCTTCGTGGTTGCTGTTTCTGGCTCTAGGAACCCCTCAGATGTGTGTATCTTGTTTCTGAAACTGGTTCTGTTGTGGATGTCTTGAGCCATGTTGTTCTTTTCTTACAAATCCTTCTTGGTGTTAATAAACCATTTGTCATAAGGGTTGCCTTTCCTATCGGAATTGTTGAATTGTTTAAAAGAAATCTTAGTGAGTCTGTCACAAAGCATTTTGAAAATGTGTCCAAAGAATTTAACCCTTCGTTTGCGTATGGTATCTGAAATCCTGCTGCATGTTTTATATACTTGTTTGTTACTGCGTAATCATTTTTGGTTCGAAAATCTTTCTTTCCCCCTTCTCGAGTTCTCAGTGTCTTTTCTGATTGTTCTTCCTAGTCATTCTGAAGCATACAGGCATTCTGGTTGACTACTGTCTGACAGTGTCGTAGTTCAGTCCTAATACGGATCATTTCCTTGAATGTGTTTTTCGTAAGTTGGAATGGAAGCTCCATTTTTGTCTCTGTCTCTCGGTTTCCCTCTTTATCTAATATTTATGTCATCTTCTAATCTATATTATTATTATTATTATTATTATTATTATTATTATTATTATTATTATTATTATTATTATTATTATTATTATTATTATTATTATTATTATTATTACCGATACAGTGGGGCCTACGCCTTGAAACATTGGCTACTAGGAGCCGGGTGAAGTCGTCTCAACTTGTGTGAATGATGATGATGATGATCATCATCATCATTGTTGTTGCTTTAAGGGGCCTAACATTGGTTTTTACAGGCCCTGGTCGCATGGCGATTATATACAAATTTACACGCTGGTTAGGATAGACAAGTACCTAAGTTTAAAATAATTTACATCAAAGAAGTTAAGTGACATTAATAAAGGGTATTAAATTTAGTAAGTCATTGGCTTCAGAACGCAAATGCGGATATTATGATGATTTGCATGTGTCTATCATCATCATCATCATCATCATCATCATCATCATCATCTGTTTACCCTCCAGGGTCGGCTTTTCCCTCGGACACAGCGAGGGATCCCACCTCTACCGCCTCAAGGGCAGTGTCCTGGAGCTTCAGATTCGTGGTCGGGGATACAACTGGGGAGAATGACCAGTACCTCGCCCAGGCGGCCTCACCTGCTATGCTGAACAGGGGCCTTGTGGAGGGATGGGAAGATTGGAAGAGATAGGCAAGGAAGAGGGAAGGAAGCGGCCGTGCCCTTATGTTAAGTACCATCCCGGCATTCGCCTGGAGGAGAAGTGGGAAACCACGGAAAACCACTTCCAGGATGGCTGAGGTCGGAATCGAACCCACCTCTACTCAGTTGACCTCCCGAGGCTGAGTGGGCCCCGTTCCAGCCCTCATACCACTTTTCAAATTTTCGTGGCAGAGCCGGGAATCGAACCCGGGCCTCCGGGGGTGGCAGCTAATCACGCTAACCACTACACCACAGAGGCGGACTGCATGTGTTTAACGAAGGTAAAATATTGACTTAGTGAAGAATAAAGATAAAAGTTATGAACTTAAGAGTAGCGTAGTGAAAAACGCTAGTGAAAGTTAGGAAAATAAAATCACTCGACATAATAAAAATTTAAAATTCAAACCTAAAATTAATATATGTTTTAATGGCCAGCATCGTTCTTAAAACCAATGGTGGGGTCTGCTAACTGTCCGTCATTTCGCAGAATGAGGAATATGATGCACTGCATAATGTTTAGAAACTTGTTTTATGATGATGATGATTATTGCTGTTTAAAGGGGCCTAACATCGAGGTCATCGGCCCCTAAACAGTGGGAATGTCTCGAAATTTGGTACATATACTTCTTGGATATACGCAATTCCTTGTATTCTCCTTGATGATGGCTGATCTGTAAGAAGTAAACTTTTTGAATAAAACATACATTTTACCATTTCTTCCTTCCTGAAAAATGGTGAAATTGTCTCTAAATTGAAACAAACAGCATTTGGAATTCCCTGTGTAGACATTGGTGGTTGCTGGTTCACATAGGGAGTCTTAAATTGAAACGAATTTTGTTCATTTATATTTCGGCAGGGCTGACTAGCTCGGGCTCGAATTTGACTGGATTGATCCCGGCCCAGTCGGATGGCATTTCCAGTAGAACAAATATTACAGGCACGTGATGGTAGATCACTGTACACTAATCAAAGCCACGGCTGCTTCATTCCCACTCCTAGCCCTTTCCTTTCCCATCGTTGCCATAAGAAATACCCGTGTCGGTGCAACGTAAAACCTTTTGTAAAAAAACGTAGGTCTTTGTTTGTTTCTACTAACGAATTATAGTGGTTTCTAAAGGAATAGTGCTAATTATAGAAGTTCCTTTGTCAGCTTATTGCTCTCCACTCTGTATGATTTTAATCACCTGTTGTTCTACTGGGATTTTGCTTTTTTTATCCTCTACCGGACGCGTCCCATAAGAGCTCGCTAGACCTGTTCGGATGGCCTGAGGGAAATACTTCCTGTACCATGAACAGGCACAGACAGAAAACATTTTGAGGCAACCTTGTAATCTAAATCTCGTTAAAGGAAGGCGCTTGCAAATGAGAACGGTATATAGGGAACAAAACAGAAATGGGCCTAGTCTGCTTTGCCATTCGAACGGCACATGCGACGTAATACAAACTCAACTGATGCAATTGTAACTGCTGCTGTTCGTTTTTACGTTTCCAGAAGCATGTGTAAATCCAATATACAGGGACATCGAAGAAGAATACTCATACCTTAACAAAATGGCGCAACGCACTGAATGCTTAGTTTCCGAATGGTTGGACTGGTAGAGGTGGCTCTATTACTGGTAGTCTAGAAGCCCTGGTCTCACTCCAATGACCTTATCTTCTGGGATACATTAAGAACATCATGAGAATATGCGGGACAGTGCATCTCAGACAAAGGATCACTGCTGCCATCACAACTGTCACTACGGACATACTCCAGCGTATGAGGAAAGAACTGATCATGGATTCTATGTATGCCGTGCCACTTACGTAAAAAATGTTCAGTGCAAATTGTTTTCAAGAAATGGAGAATATGAGACTTGGCTGGAAAGAGAGGCGCCTTATTCTGAATCTTTTTTTTTTTTTGCTAGGGGCTTTACGTCGCGCCGACACAGGTAGGTCTTATGGCGACGATAGGATCGGAAAGACCTAGGAGTTGGAAGGAAGCGGCCGTGGCCTTAATTAAGGTACAGCCCCAGCATTTGCCTGGTGTGAAAATGGGAAACCACGGAAAACCATTTTCAGGGCTGCCGATAGTGGGATTCGAACCTACTATCTCCCGGATGCAAGCTCACAGCCGCGCGCCTCTACGCGCACGGCCAACTCGCCCGGTTATTCTGAATCTATATAAAGGTCAAGCCACGGAAGTTCATATTAATGGTACTACAAGAGAAGCAAAATTCAGAAGGGGAGTACGACAAGGCTGCCTCCTGTCAACATATCCCTTTAACCTGTTCATAGAAAATACAGTGAGAGAAATGAAAGGGCATGTTCAATGGGTGAATTGTATTCAGGTGCACAGTATCCGCTTCGCAGATGATCTTAGCTAATTCTGAAAAGGATATGAATAAGGTGCTAAGAACATTCAACTAATCCTTAGAAAAAATTAAACTAGAAATAAATATAGAGAAAACAAAATTCGCGATAGTAGACAAAAAGAAGTCTACAGCTAGAAAAACTTAAAATTAAATATCACACCGATAGAACAAGTCACAGAATTCTCCTATTTGTGTAGTAAACCATTTTAAGGCCATTCGAAGAATATGTACCTTCCTTACCTATCAGCAGTCGGCATGAGATCTTTCTCTTGAGTCACTTATGGGTACTTCGTCACCTGCTTAGGTAAGAGGCGGGTTCCAGTAATTTAAAACTAATGTCTACAGTGAGTGAACTCGATCTAAAATTGCAAGTTTATTGACCATTTCAAACGAAATCTAAAACTTGTGACACTTCACAACAGCTGATCAACGAACTCTTACCTGTCCATTTAGAAACGAACGAATAATAATAATAATAATAATAATAATAATAATAATAATAATAATAATAATAATAATAATAATAATAATAATAATAATAATAGTAACGATGATGGGAGACGCTGGCTTTGGAGACCTTAACTTAATTGCCTGAGGGGCACCCTTACTAGAAGCCACCGTATTGATTTAAAAATAAAATAAAGTTTGGAGATCACTAAGATCAGCACCCCCTGCGGGTGGGGGACCCACATGTAGAATACACCCGCGGTATCCCCTGCCAGTCGTAGGAGGCGACTAAAAGGGACCCAAGGGACTCTCAACTTGGGAGTGTGGATTGGCGACCACGGGGCCCTTAGCTGAGTCTTGGCATTCCTTCCACTTACTTGTGCCACGCTCCTCACTGTCCGACCTCCCTTGGTCAACTCTTGTTCTTTTCCGACCCCGACGGTATTAGAGCATTCGAGGCCTAGGGAGTCTTTCATCTTCACTCCCCTTCGTGGCCCTTGCCTTTCTTCGTCCGTTACGTCATCATGCGAACTGACGGATCCCTTCTTTTTTCATTCTCTCTCTACCCCCTGTGGGTGGGGTACGCAGACGAAAAATACACCCATGGTATCCCCTGCCTGTCGTGAGAGGCGACTAAAAGGGGCGACCAAGGGATGATTGTCTTAGAACCATGAACCTACTTTTGATTCGTACCATCACGCGGGGAACACCATTGGTCGCCTTTACTTGCGAGTAGTACCATTATATTAGGTACGAAATAGGTTTGTGATTAGTATCAGCAGAGAGTGGTTCCCCTGTGGGTTTCCAGTACCCGTGAGTCGTACCCATGTGAGCGACACCGTGGGTCTGCGTTGCCTGTGATTTAGTGCTCACTATGTGAGGAACAGCACGGGAATACCGACGCCTGTGATTAGTACACCTAGGTGAGGAACCTCATCGGTTTTCGTTGGCTATGTGTGGCGGCATTGTGTGAGAAACACCATAGGTCTTCGTTACCTGCACGACGTACAATACTTGTGAGTAGTACCATCTTGTGTGGAATACAGTGAGTCTTCGCTACTTCTGATTAGTACCCCAACATGACAAATACCATGGTTCTACTTTACCAGCGATAGGGTACCATTCTGAGGGGCCTTTGACCTGGATTTTGGACCCCTTTAGACATCCAGCATCCTCGATTCAGGATTGTGCTTTATAAGTGGTCCCTTGATCGGTAATACTATTATTTATGATCTTTTTTTGAGTCGGACGAACTGTAGTTCTTGGATCGTGTCCATCCATTCATTCTTCATGGCGTTTTTTTATTTTGGTCAGTGGATGGTTGTGACCTTTTGGTTTTTCATTTCACTTCGTACTATTAGGGGCCGATGACCTCAATGTTAGACCCCTTTAAACAACAAGCATCATCATCATCATCATCATCATCACCTAAGATCAGCTTCCATGTTAGACTGCATGTACCACCATAATGATTCGTGTAAATATAGCCCCCGTACCATGAGCTCTGGACTCTTGGTATAAGTAAGGCTGTACAATCGGTATGTGCCACACAGTGGTTGTACGACATGGACCCTTAATTGAATCGATGTGACCTGCGACTATGTCATGGACCGTCATCCAACTCTGTGATGTACGTTAAAGTATTTGTGGATGATGACTGCAAGAAGAATGGTGCTATAATGGCAGATTGACCTAATCTAAGTCACTGAGGGTGATGACCCCATGATCCTCCAAATTTCTAGGCTGAAGGTTGAACACAATTAAGTTAAAGTAGTTGATGACCATGGTTTCCACGTTAGTAAATCCCCCAGCACACCAAATCAAAAATAACTACAGCAAACGCTCACAATACTTGTGGCAGTAAAGCCCCTAGCTATCGGATATGTCCTCTTAATCGTTACGTCAATAAGTTGAATTTTCCCAGCAAATAAAGCTACGATTTCCTCAATACATTTTCAAGTTAGTCACTTGGTTTTAAGCTAATCCCCAAAGTACGGTTTCACATAATTTACTAAATTGATAAATGAAGTAATCTCATAATCCTGATTAACAACAAAATTATCTATCCCGGACGAAGTGGTTTCTTTAAACTCCCAACTGTTTCAATTAAATTTACGTTATCACTTGGACATGTTTACCAGGAAAATTCCTTTAAAGTAAAATATTTATCTAATGTTTATTCTTATAGCTTTCTTGTTTCGCAGCTGGAATACGCAAGACGTGGTCATAGTTACCGGTACCATTTGTTTATTTCATGATGTCACCCAACAAGTTTACGTTATATCACTAATAGTTATTGAGACACTAGCTTGGAAAATCCTAACCTTAAATCCCATAATATGCATACATTACACGATACGCAAATCAAAACAACCATGTTAAACTCTTATAACATCTACGGTTACCCCTTGGACTAATTCCGGTACCTCCTTCCGGTATGATTTAATGCTGATGTGACTCAAGTGTCGTAATACACCTCACCTAAACTCTAGGGTGAATGAACTACTGTACCCCCATGTGCTCCACAGCTATGACCTCATACCACACGAACCTACACTTGTGCCTTGGAAATCAACAACGACAACAACACCTCATCCATCACGAACTCTATGGATTGACAACCTATCGTGACATTCAAATAAAATAATCGCATGACCTTGTACTATCCTCTACAACACGAAGCAACATCACTATAGATTCTCAAACTGTGACACCCCTGAAAATGGTTATTTACAACACAACAAAATATCGTATCATTTCCGTCGCACCTATAATGATCGAGCTCGATAGCTGCAGTCGCTTAAGTGCGGCCAGTATCCAGTATTCGGGAGATAGTGGGTACGAACCCCTCTGTAGGCAGCCCTGAAGATCGTTTTCCATGGTTTCCCATTTTCAAACCAGGCAAATGCTGGGGCTGTGCCTTAATTAAGGCCACAGCTGCTTCCTTCCCTATCCCATCGTCGCCATAATACCTACAGTATCCCTGTCGGTGCGACGTAAAGCCAATAGCAAAAAACAATCACCCCCTATCATGGATGTAAAGTTCTCTACCAAACGATTCTCTTCTTAGGTAATGAAATATATTTCCAAACATTTATTATAAATGACAAATCTCAGTTACAATTCATGACAAATGAATTGGCTCGCTCGCCGAAACAGATGGTTTACTATCTGGAAGGAAGATCCTTCTCGTTACCTCTACGAAAGCAAACACGTTATCTTTTCTAACTGTATTAAATGAAATTTCGCCTCGTTGACAACTCGCTTGAAAGACAATACTTAACCAATACAGAATATGCGACAATATATATTTAAAACGTCACTTGAAATTTTTCTAGCCACCACGTCTTACGGTTTCACGTGGGATCCTAACTGTGGAATGACCCTATTCCCGTGCCATTAAATTACACAACTAAATCCTCGGGTTCTCTACAATGAAAAACCCCGGCTACAAATATCACTTCAACACTACAGAATTTCAACCAATTACAACCACCTGAGCCACATTTCCTCCTAACTCTGCAAGACTTGAACCACTTGCTACCTCAAAATCTCTACACGACAATAATACGGAATATCTCTCTTACGCGATCCACTATGCTGTTACGTAAAACAATCTGTGACAAACTAGCCATCTCTCCTCGCATATCCGAGTCTGACAACAAAATACTTCAAAACCGAAACTCACAACTTGAGTTACAAAATTTTACCATGATTTTCACATCACCAGTTCCACACATTCATTTATTTATTAATACATCCATATCAGGCTATATCCCCAATTTCAATGTATGGTACAAAATACATTCAATATACAGTATAAATGGTACCTATAATATAAAAGAGTATATAACAATTGAAAAACCAAGATTGCCATGACTAAATTAACAATACCTTAAACATATTTTCAATAAACGTGCCAACTTATAAAATATCAAAATTAAATGAGAAAAACAAAAATTATAAAAATAGAAAATACACAAACACATATACATTGGGAAAATAATAATGGCATTACATACGTCATATTTCAGTGCTGAATTAATTTCTTCAAATAAATTATTCGTTTTGATGTAAATATTGTTTTAATATTTTTAAATACCGGAAGTGATAAAGCCAAATCCATTTGTCTGATGTCTGAAGATATTCTGTTATATACTCTACACGTTTTTACAACAGATGAATTTTTATGATGTGAGGTGCTTGAGAAGGAGCAGTAAAATATTTGTCCCAAACGTAGAGTTACCCCCTTGTTATTGCAGTTGATTCTTTTAAGAAACTGTTGGTTATCTAATATTTCATTAACTGTCTTTTAAAGACATATCTGTTGAGCTAATATTCTACGTGTACTGAGCTGATTTAAGCCAAAGACATTTAATATAATTCTATAAGAATCTCTATGATGATATGATGACCAGTTATATTCTTTTAATATAAATATCGCAAAAATTCGTTTTGTATTTTTTTCTATTTCGTTAATTGGACACATTGTAGTGAGGAGCCCACATTACACATGCATATTCAAGTTTACTTCTAACAAGGTAACTGAATAAGATTTTTAAAGTATATTCACCTGTAAGTTCCTGAGTATTACTAAAAGGAAAACCTTAATTGTTTAAATCCATCATTTGTAATTGTATGAATATGACTGTTGAATAAAAGCTTTTAATAAAGCATAACACCCAAATCGTTTACTAAATTACACCTCTGCAAGATCTCACCATTTATACTATAGTTCTGCACAAACACATTCTTATTACGAGATAATGTGATCACAAAACACTCTTTAATATTAAAAAAGCCTGTTTGCAACACACCATTAGTAACAGTTGTTCAGATTGGTTTGCAATTCAATAGCATCATCATACGCAGTAATTTGCTTATAAACCTTTAGATCGTTAGCAAAGAGTAAGCATTTTGAATATTTTATTACTTTCGGATGGTCATTTATAAATAATATAAAGAACAATGGACCAAGTTTTGTGCCCCGAAGGACCCCAGAATTAACTTTCAACTGGAATGAAGTATTTTTGCGTAAGGTACAAACTGTTTTATGTCTGACAGATATGAAGAAATTAATTTCAAAAACTCAGAATGATAATAATGATAATTTACTCAAAGGAATACCCTAATCAATGATATCAAAAGCTTTTGCAAAATCAATATAAACTGCAACTATAGGAAGCCCTTCATTCGTTGAATCAGGAACATCCTGAATAAAGTTCATAAGATTAGTCGTAGTAGAACGCTTGGGATAAAACCCTTAATTCTGATACGTATGGTTTGATATGAATAAATGTTCTAACATAGAGCATTTGTTAAAAAGCTTCCCTGGAGCACATATTATTGAGATAGCTCTGTAGTTCTCAATTTTTTAACTATCACCAGATTTAGGGATCGGAGTTATTTTGCTTGTTTTCCAAATTTCAGGAAATATTTGCGTCTTTAAAATTAAATTATACATGGCATACATTGGAACCATTAGCACCTCCGCACATCCTTTAATAATGTAAGGAGCTGTGTGGTCAAATCCTGCCGATTTAATTTCCTTAAATTTTGAATACATCCTGACGCGTCACAGCTTTTGAACGATTTCTACACACACCCATTTAACAAGAGGAAATACTTGTGCTCTGTACAGATAAACTTTCGTAATATTTTAACAGACATTTAGAATAATACTTTCCTTTAAGAAATCACATGCCAGTTTCACCTCGTACATTCCTGACAAATTCTACAGCTCCGACCACATTACGGCGTGAGTTCCGCAACAGCTGGCGTTCCAACATTACTACACAATCGCTTTAAATGGTAAACCACGAATTACACTTACGGGAATTTCATATTTAAACTGAACAAAATTTCTTGATAGATTAATAACTTGGGCAAACAAAAAACATAGGAATAAACTTACGGAAATGATACACAGCTCTACACAATACATTCGTTTTTACAACCATCAAATCAAGTATTGTACAATATATCACGCGCTAGTTTCACGATTCTATCGATTATCCAATAAACATAAAATGACCTTTCGTCGTATACTTCTGACATTTCCACGAACTAAAAAGGGTGACCAAAGTGCGTCACAGATACACAAATAAAATGGTGATATAATTAAATAAACAAACGCACTTTACAAAGGGTAGCTTACATACCTGGAAGTCGTACGTGGCCATGCATAGTTACAGGCCCACCAGCCTTTCTTAATCTCTTATCTAGTAATCCCAACAGGTAGTGGCTTTACAAAACATACTTTCCCTTTCTTCAGGATTCCTATCCTGGGTGTAATGTCTTACATTGATTATGTTATATCATTCATCTGAAAATAATGACATAAAAATATATAAATGCGCTTCACACGTTTCTTCCTTGCACGGACGGAGCGCGCTTATCGAACCAGTGATCCCCACACGCAAAGCTTTATAATCCAACACTGATATTTGCTAATTCAACTGCAGAATTTCGGCATTATAATGACCGTCTGTTGCCTGAACCTAAATCTGAATGATGATTCCGCACTTTGGAATACCGTCGATTACCTTTTAACCTATCTCCACTTAGACATGATGTTACAGCCACCTTCGGCCAAAACCTATCATTTGCGATGTTACTGTAAAATGCGTTGATTCGCCTCGAATTCACCGGACATAATGGGCACTCGCAAATGGCGCGGCGTGGTTTTATATATTTTTCTCACACTCCCACCCAATTTGCATTTACTGCCAAAAGTTTACTGACACAGTTTTACCTCACAGTAAATGTAATTAGGGCTGATTCTGAAATAACACATAATTGTTAAGTTTTGTAACGATGATGATGATGATAAGCATTAAGGGTTTATCTTAACAAATTTGAGTATTTAAATTAACTCATAAGCTAGGCACGATATTTTGGTCGATGTAACAGAGTTTAAACAAACAGGTGCGTTTTTAGGTAATTTTCCTTCCTGGCGCACTTAGCGACCTATATTCTTTACCATTAACAACCAAATTGTTTAGTTTACAACCTCCTGACGCTTACCACACCACGGCGGTTTTATCGCCAATTTTCCTAAAAACGGAGTTTCAGCTAAAATAGTTCCGCTAAATTAGTGTGTATCCCAGCACTTTCTACACGTGTGGGTGCCGTAATTTCTGTTGGGTGAGAATGATAATATCTCACCTGTTCTCCAGGTGTCGCCTCTGGTCAGAAATATAAAAGCAACTAGGGCTCCTCATGACCTGGTGCGGTGGAATTACATGGTGCCTCATGTAATAAGTTTAGGACTCTAGCTCGTTATCACTCGAAGGTCATGGGTTCAGTAGTGTAATCACCTCTAAAAACAGGTCCCTTTTGGAAATCAAGAAAAGAATACTGGTCGCAAAACAAGCCTTCCGAAGTTAGAAAACTTCTTGTTAAACAATCATCTCAGTTTGTAAGACCAGAAAATCATTTCTCAACATCTTTATTTAGAGTGTGATGGGTCTATGGGTGCTAAACCTGTATATTAGGTAAACAGGAAGAAACAACAGTTGAGGCTGCAGAAATGTGGTTTTGGAAAAGAATCACAAAAAACGAGTTGGATGGATAAAACGCTAGTAACTTTGTTTTCAAAGGCGTAAAGAAGGATCGCTGTTTATTAAATACGATAAAGAAGAATAAAACCATGTTCTTTGGACACTTACTGTGATATGACTCTCTTCTCCAAACCATCCTTGAAGGTAAAGTAGTGGGAAAGTGACCCAGTAGACGACAAAGAATGTCATACATCAGGAACTTTGGCATCTGGTTCATATAGCAACACCAACAATTTAGCAGAATATCATTAGATGTGGCTACAGCGACAAGGGACTACGTTTAGTAGACGATAATTATGATATACAAACTTTCACATATTTACTTTTCTGTTTAATACCATAATCGCCACAATATATTTACCCTAATTGAAGCAGCAATTTTGGTATTCTATTTCGATGACCGCATATAAATATAATCATTTATATAATTAGAAAGTAAGCAATACAATAATCTCCACTTGGACCTTGGTATGACTATAACAACTATACTTCTTTTCAGTCAATGTACACGCCACAAAGGTGAAGATAATTAAACATTTCTGGCAAATTCAAAGAGGTTTTGCACACCAGCCAGACATTAGTATGGCAGCGTATTCAAACTGTTCACAAATATGAACGGAAGAACTTTTAAAATAGATACCCACGCATTGGGAAATTCGAACGGACGTTCATCAACAAAGCCGACTTCAAGCCATCTGTACATGCTTATAAAGCATGGGGAAGAAAACTGAACGTTTTTATTCACTTGGCGCGCGTCTTCTTTTCACACGATTCGTATTACGATAGTGATGGCACTATAAATTAATTTAGGTCGAAACTATTTTGATTTTAGCAATGTACCTTCCTTCTGCTGCCCCACCCTATTGAGTAGTACCTCGATTTACTTTCCCTGTGAATTCTATGATGTTTTCCCCACTCTGTTCAATTTTCTGGCATTGTGGCAAACCAACTATCCCGCGCAGTAGTAAAAACACAAGGTAAACTCAGTAATCGGATTTTTTGAGACCGAAAACATCATCCGGGAATTATGCAGAGCTCCCCAAATCTTCCCCCAGAGTACAGAAATTTTATTGGTAATTTACAGTAGTAGTAATAGTAGTATACAAATTTGACTCACGCACAAACACTCATATTTCTCATTATGTATTCCTTTCCACGCGGAAAATAATACTTAAAATACTTTCATGCGGATATCGCTAAACAGGATCAGTGTTGCCGCCCTTTCGAATCAACGGATCCAGTTAGATCTCCCAATATAAGCAACATCGAGCATGGTCGCACTTGTGTGGTTAACCATGCCTTACTAACTAGAGGAGAAGAGGAAATCAACTGGCCGCACAGCCGCAAGAAAACTTCGACACAGGATGCCTGCTTAGTACCTTCTGACCTAGCTGGGGGCACTGACTATCTAGACAACATGCTGACTTGGACAAATAACTTGGTCTTTTCATACAACTAGTCCAGAGCAGTGCTTGTGAGACAGACCTTCTGCCGCAGGTGAACGTTGTCTCTGGAGTGTATGTTTCTTTATACAATTTGCTTTGAGTCGCTTGACGGGGAACGAAACGGCCATGTCCTTAACTAAGGTACAGCCACAGCATTTGCCTGGTGTGAAAATGGGAAACCACGGAATACATCTTCAGGCCTGCCGGCAGTAGGGTTAGAACCCACCATCTTCCGAATACAAGCTCACAGCTGCGCCCGTAATCGCACGGCTAGGTTTTTACGTTTCCTTTTTTCTCAGCTCTGTGCATGCAAATCCTATCCTCACACGGAAAATCTTTACAGCGATATGTGAGGATACACAGAAGTAAAGCAGTGATACACATTACTATTCAACATAGTCACCATTCTTGTCCAAGTACTTATTCCACCGGCACAACAAGGCATGAAAACATCTGCGTCCCGAAATTTAAGCCATGTCTTGATGGCATGATGTACGTCCTTTCCGTCGTTGAAGCGTTTACCGCCCAGGTGCTTCTTCAACAGTCCGAAGAGGTGGAAATCACTGGTCGCTAGGTTGGTGCTGTTCGGAGGATGGTCTAATATCTCCCACGAAAAGTGTCCTAGCAATTCACGTTGGCTACGTATGGTCAGGACTTGTCGTTGTATCAATACCTCAACAAGCATCCGATGGTGTTCCGGTGATGATTTGTCCTTAACACACAAAAACTGGATCACGCCAGGTACTTCCATGTTTGACCATGTTTCCGTGCACGATATTAACCCTCGCAGGACGAGGCCAACATCAACAATTTCATAGACCAAGGGGATTCCAAAAATGTCAATTACCTGTAATCATATGTGAATGAATTATATTACATTTTAATTTGCAATTATGCTATTTAAGGTATTTTAAAGCACGTTGTATGACAATGAATGTATACAACAATGAATGACTTCTGTATACACTGAGTGGCAAATGCAATGGGAACACACTGAATATTATGTTAATAACGAATTGCTCTTCCGCGAGTCCTAAAGACGGAGGCAATACGGCGAGCCATCGACTCTATAAGGTCTTGGAATCTTTATCGGATGGATCTGGACCCACGCATCTTGCAATGATACGCAAAATTGTTCTTGTGTAGTTGGTGCGGCGTTCATGGAGCGTACACCATTACCGACAGCATCTCCTAAATGCGCAATTGGATTAAGACCGGGGAATCTGGTGGCCAATCCATTGTTGTGACTTCCAACCACCTGCTTGCCACCACAGAGCGGTGACAGTCACATTGTCCTTTTAAAACATGGCATCTCCATCAGGGGCTCTAGGGCCAAAAAGGGATGCAGATGGTATGAATTGATGTCCACATAACGTGCAACTGTCAGCGCTCCCTGCAGCAGGAAAATGGGGCCTGATTGCGACCACGACAACGCCGTCCAGACCATAATTAGGACACCTCTGACATGGACACAACCTTGTTCACAGGCAGGATCTATTGCTTCTTGGGGCATACCCCACACTTTCCCGCGCGCAGTAGCTCGATACAACTGGAACCGCGATTCATTGGACCATACCACACACCACCACTGTTCCATGGTCCATTACCGATGTTCGCGGGCCCATGCATATCGTTTCGCTCTCCATCGAGGTGTCAGCAAACGGACACAAGTTAGTTGTCGGCTGATGAAGCCAAAGTTATGCGTTGCAGTTGTCTCCGTACATTCCTGGTAGAAGTGGGTTCCTGACTCCCACCATTCAACTGAGTGGTGATCTCACTCACGGTAGCCCGTCGAGCACCCAGTATAGTTTTGCGGAGACGACGTGATGTCCGTTCTTTAAACACCTGTGGTTTTCCCGTGTGGCAGTCTACGCGAATGGTAACATTCTCTCTGCGTTATTGAAGATCCACCCTCGACACTGTTGACCTCGGAAGCACGAATTCGCGTGTAATCTCCGCAATGCTATGACCCATGCGGCGATGATCTTCCAACGTTCAAAGTCTGTTAACTCGCGATGTGTTGCCATCTTCACGACATTGGTGTCTGTGACAGACTGCTCAGCTCCGCCCCAGGTAGCCATAACGCTCAAGGGTCATACACGGCACATTTTCTAATAGGACACCCCTTCCCGCGACTTTTGGCCACTCATTGTACAACAATATGCCCCGGGGGACATTACTTATTTTGTACAGAAAAGTACAAACTACAAATAGACACGATATATGCATGCGTACTAACTCTCCATTCTTGATATACCAAACATTTTTACATTTGCAAACTTTGCAACAAACAATCTCATTGAATCAATTCAATCATTGAAATAACTTAACGTCTTTATAAAAATGTCGGTTACTGTGTGGACCAGTCGGCAGAGTGGGGGGGGGGGATGGAGGAGACGGTGCTATTTTGTTTCCCCACGAACCTGCTACGTTCGCGTAGCAGGGGGAGAGGTGATACTCCCACGTGCGCGTCCCAGGTGGCGGATAGGGGGGTCCTAACCGGCTTGCCGGCGGACTTGAGCGAAATAAAATACCTCTCGCGGACCAAACACACTACCCCCTGCGGGTGGGGGACGCACATGTATAATACACCCGCGGTATCCCCTGCCTGTCGTAAGAGGCGACTAAAAGTGGCGACCAAGGGCTGACTGAATTAGAACCATGAAAATAATTTTGAATCGTACCATCACGCGGGGAACACCATAGGTTGCCTGTACTTCCGAGTAGTACCACTAAATTTGGTACAAAATAGGTTTGTGATTAGTAGCAGTAAAGGCCTGGCCTGGTGGATTCCAGTACCCGTGCGTCGTACCCATGTGAGCAACACCGCGGGTCTGGGCGTAGCCTGTGAGTTGTAGCACTATATGAGCGGCACCGTGGGTCTGCGTTGCCTGTGATTAGTACCCACTATGTGAGGAACACCACGGGAATACCGGCGCCCGTGTTTAGTATACCTAGGTGGGGAACCTTCTCGGTTTGCGTTGTCTATGAGTTGCGCCATTGTCTGAGACACACCATAGGTCTGCGTTACTTGTACGTATTGCAATACTTGTGAGTAGTACCATCTTTTGTGGAACACCGTGAGTCTTCGCTACTTCTGATTAATACCCCAACATGACACATACCATGGTTCTATTTTACTCGCGACATGTACCATTCTGTGGGGCCTTAGACGTGGATTTTGCACCCCCTTTAGACACCAAGCATCATTGTGCTTTATAAGTGGTTCCTTGGTCGGTAATAATGTTATTTTCGATCTGTTTTGAGTCTGATCCACTGGTTTTTGTTTGTTTTTTTTATTTGTTTGTTTGTTTGTTTTTTTGTTTGTTTGTTTGTTTGTTTGTTTGTTTGCTTTGTTGGGTTCCTGCCCATCCATTCATACTTCATGACTTCTTTTATTTTGGTCAGTGGATGCTTTTCAATTTTTCGTTGTTATCTCATTTCGTACCATTAGGGGCCGATGACCTCGATGTTAGGCCCCTTTAAACAACAAGCATCATCATCATCATATTTTGTGTCCATTACGATTCTGAAAGGGATATATGTTTCTCCATGGTATATCAAGGCATGCGCCTAACCAAATAACAAAATTCAATCATGTAAACACACAGACAAGAGATTGCAGATCTCTATTCGAAATATCATGAAACTGCCAAGAGTATTAGGAAGAGGTGATATGTGAACGCACGCCTTCTCCCCCCCCCCTTCCGTCTTCCCGATCCATCTAGACTTAAAGAATTTTATGTTTTCCACTTTTGTGGTGGGTTTTGCCTAGAAACTCGTCATTGCAAAACTTGTGTTCGCAATCCATTCTACCAAACGTTACGCATGGTGTAGCGATAGTTCCGATTTAACTCTAGAATTGTCCATTAATGTATGAAGCGTTAACTATCTATACTGACAATACATCAGTGACCAAACAATTAAGAAGTGAAGGTGTGCACATTTCTGTAGGCTACCTATGGTCTGAAGAGGCTATGGATGTATTCTGAGTTAAGGGGGGTGCTGAGTATTGACGCAAGTTTAAGCCTAATGAAAGGTGATATTTATAGGGTCAATCGTGCTGCGTTAGCCCTTTTTGACCCAGTGTGGAAGGTAAACACAAACTACTCACTTATAACCATGTACTTCACTATAATGCCACCATCGATTTTTGCGATTTCCTTTCAACACCAAGAATCAGACTGAAACAGGACCATGAAAGCAACAAAATAGTTCTATCCCTTATCAAAAGACAGTATGAACTATATTAATAGGGGTTCACATACTCTTTATAATATATATTCATTAGCTTTCGAAAATATATTATGTAATTTTAAAAACAGTTCCATTTTCCGCTGTGCTGCACACAAGTTTTAAATTTATATGTCACAACAGAGTTAATGTAGCACAGATCTAGAAACTAGTTCACTATTGTCCTCCTCAAAACAATCCCATCCACTGTGTATCCTAATTGGATTCTGTTTAATCTCCCTCCTCTTCGGCCCCCACCATATCAAGCTGGACGGATAACCTGAAATTAAAGATTCCTATCTCTTATTATACAACATAGCAGAAGCTTGAGCATTACGTTCAGTGCAATCACAGCAATCTAAAACCCCTGCAGTAATTACATTTGTGACGAGATCGCTGACAAACGCAGGTGCTGTATCCTTGGACAAAACCAATTTCATTCCTTCAGACCATATCAATTCTCCACGGCAGAATTAATTAACTCTGAATAAGTGAGATAGTAATAATATAAATAGCCTTCATAGAAACTTTTCACTTCAGTGTCTGTACGTGAGCGAACCTCTGAAACACTGTGTTTGTAAACGTTTCCTGTTCGATGCAACTCTGAAGGTTTTTTCACGATCTAGACCGCTCGCATCACTGAAACATAGATTATATTTGATGGAGAGACTCGGGTGATTTTATATCTGTGTATCCGTGAACCCCTTACAGCAAACACCAGATACCAGTAATCCTCAGTACTCTCTTAACTGTTTAACCCAGTATCACTCGCAACAGATGATAAGTAGATTGGTGGTGTATTCCCAGCGATGCGTTGTATTCCCTTTCCCATGCAAAATTGCTTCACTACTCCATAAAATTCAATTTATTTGATATTTTCGGGTCTTTTCTTCACAAAGAAAACGAGCTTTCCCAAACTCTTAAATTGAGGGTCACAGTTTCATGATTCCTGTTACGTGAAAGTACACACAGGAAGTTTGAAAATTCCTATTACAAACTCCTGCGGCTTATAGAGTGCAATGAGTAGGTAACGTTTTGAATAGGAACTCTACCGGGTGAGTTGGCCGTGCGGTTAGGGGTGCTTAGCTGAAAGCTTGCATTCGGGTGATAGTGGGTTTGAACTCCACTGTCCGCAGCGCTGAAGATGGTTTCCCATTTTTAACACCAGGAAAGTGCTGTGGCTGTACCTTAATTAAGGGAGACCTACACGTTTCAACATACAAAACCGGGGTGTTTTTAAGAATATTTTTCCTCATCCATCAACATGAGTATTAAAAGAAAACTTAGTATGACAAACACATCATTCCTTGATAATATGCCTACATATTTAGAAATCATATAAATCTGTGTTATTATATATAATTATTCAAAATGGTGTTGTATCATGGCCACTATTTTGCCGTTTCTCTGATAATTTTCAAACACATGAATATTTTTCTATAATTATTTTTTTATTATGATTAGTGTTAGGAATGAGAAGATAAATTCTAAGTTAGGAATGGACTCTACGGATGAAGCTGTACGCATAAACCGGCTTCGATGGTGGGGCTATGTGTGGCGAATGGTGGAGGATAGGTCACCTAGGAGAATAATGGACTCTGTTACGGAGGATAAGAGAAGTACAGGGAAACCAAGATGACGATGGTTAGACTCGGTTTTCTAACGATTTAAAGATAAGAGGTATAGAACTATATGAGGCCACAGCACTAGTTGCAAATAGAAGATTGTGGTGACGTTTAGTAAATTCACAGAGGCTTGCACACTGAACGCTGAAAGGCATAACGGTCTGTAATGATGTATGTATGTGTGTATGATTAGTAACGTTATAGCTACAATATATACTAGAATCAGTGAAGTCCATCAAATATAAATATTTTATTCATGATGTTTTCTTCAAGTAGTCAGTTTGTCACTAATTTTCCTTTGAAAATATTATTTTCAAACTTAACCAATGAAGCTAGCTTACTACTTCTACTATATCATATTCTCTATCAAATATATATGCATACAAAATTTCACCTTAATATCTTAAAAACTTTCAGAGATATCAGGGAAAAGGTTCTAAAAAAGCACAAGTTACCAGAAAGGAGCGACAAACTTACAGATAAAAGGTGAGAGGGCTTCACTTTTTTGTTTCTGGTCAGAAATGTGAAAGTATTGGAGATATTAACAACGTTTTTTTTACAGCTATGAAGAGAAAACTCTGAACGAAAAAATAAATTGAAAAATCGTATTTTGGTCGGTCAAAAGTATTGTTATCCCCATAAGGCCACGGCCACTTCCTTCCTACTTCTTTCACTTTCGTGTCCCGTCGTCGCCACAAGACCTACCTATGCCGGAGCGACATAATGCAAATAATAATAAAACATAATAAGAAGTGGAACCCATATCAGGAAACGAACTATTTCTATGCTGCAGCTCCAAGAATGTAAAACCAATTGTTCAAATCTCTCGCTTTTGCTGGGTGAACGGGCGACAGTCATTGTATTAGTTATGACTCAGTTAACTGGATTTCTTACAGACCAACATTCACTTAATAATGTCAATAAACAAATGTTTTAAAATATTAATTCTGTCACAGTACCAAATTTTCTTCGTAAAGAGCCCTATATAAATAAATAAATAAATAAATAAATAATAGGGGTCAAAAGAAACAACTTATCCATATTGCCACATTAGCAACTTTTCTTCGTGTTCAAACCACCATTCACTAACTTGGTAGCAGTGTCCAATGGCTAGAAATAAATGGAAAGAACTTATTAATTTTATCACAGCAACAATTTTTATTTTCGTGGTTGATAGGATTCTACATTCGGTGTCTTAGTTTCAGCGTTTTTCAACAACTGTCGTATATCATATCCTCTAAAATCAAACGTAACTTGAATAACGATATAGCAAGCAAGCAACTACATATTACGTTTTCTCCTCTCGTGTTGAATGCCGAATTTTCCGCAATTCCGCAACATAACTATTCTGCAACAAGAAGCGAGTTCACTGGTCTGCGCATCAACTAGCCTGTAATTTTGGAAATACATCCCGCAGCACACGTTTCTTCAGTTACTCTGGTCCCAAGAACAACTTGTTTTGAAACGTGAAGAAATATATCGCCTAGATGTTTTCGGTCAGTACAGCCGACAGTACGTAAATAATGCTTTATAATCTATCTGAATAACTAGTTGGAATTGGTCAGCTGCAGCTTTTTTTTTTTTTTTTTTTTTTTTTTTTTGCTAGTTGCTTTACGTCGCACCGACACAGATAGGTCTTATGGCGACGATGGGATAGGAAAGGCCTAGGAGCTGGAAGGAAGCGGCCGTGGCCTTAATTAAGGTACAGCCCCAGCATTTGCCTGGTGTGAAAATGGGAAACCACGGAAAACCATCTTCAGGGCTGCCGATAGTGGGATTCGAACCTACTATCTCCCGGATGCAAGCTCACAGCCGCGCGCCTCTACGCGCACGGCCAACTCGCCCGGTCAGCTGCAGCTTAAAGCCGTTCCGCAGCTAGAGGGCGTTCCCTGGCGTCATTCGACAGCGAATATAAAACAGCAGCAAACAGCCGGAACACCGCTGGAGATGAATATACATCAAATGATTTCCATAACATCTATGATGCAGAATACTGATCTGATCGGCGATGTTTAATACAGCATGGACCAGTAATACACTTTGAATGTTAATATCAGAAAGAAAACTGAGATGAAAATGTAATGATGCTGACTGGTGCTGATTTTCGTGTTTAGTAACTTCCGTATATTAAATCATCCTTCCGTTTTTACTTTTTGAATAGCAACTTGATACCTGTTTTTTTTAAACGAAATAGCTATTGTACTCCTCGTTGACTTAGTATTTGTACGATTAAATTTTTGTTGACCGATCACATGGTTCATGAGATTCTGAGCAATGAATCTCCCTGTCATCGTTTTGTCTTGACGTACTCGCTTCCTGGATATCTGTGTTCCTTCGTAGTGTAATCTATTTGTGCATTATTAACAATAAATAATAATAATAATAATGTTATGGATTTTACGTTCCACTAACTATTGAGTCAGGATTGAACCTGTTAAGTTTGGGTCAGAAGGCTAGTACTTCAACCGCCTGGGCCACTCACCCCATCCTTTTGTATTACTTCTGCTCTTGATTTTATTTCTTCCTTTCGATACTGAAATCCAGTATCTGATTAGTATTGAAGAAGTACAGACAGATGCACAAAGACTTTGAACATTGCTGGGATGATCTCCACAGTAACTCTACGACTTGAGTTTCACATACAACCACTGACATTTCCCTTAATTGTCACTGTATCGTAAAAGAGTACAGAACAAGAAAAGGCTTAAGATTCTAAATAACTTTTTCAAACGTAATTTGTTTGTGGAATAAACCGTAAATGAGATGCACCAAATTTTCTGTTATAGGTACCCTTCGAAGCCTCTTTGTTTCACCGTATCGGAAAAGTGTATAGAATAAAAATGTTTGTAAATGACATTCTGAGTAAATTTTGTCATGTGCAAATGTGCAAATCGTAAGCACACTACGTCGAGTTTTAGGTCCCCTTTGAAGTCTCTTCCTGCTGAATTAATGTGATATAAATATCAAGTTTCGTTAAAAGTCCCTAATCCGTTTTCCCGAATGATGCAACAGACAAACAAACAAAAATTAAACAAAACCACACAGAAGCTATTAATCGTCTTATTCGTCTTATTCGTCTTTTACGTCAATTGTTAAAGCATAGAATGAAGATAATTTTATATATATACAGGGTGTTAGGTGTATACGTGCAGATATTAAGCTAGTCGGCTAAGAAAAATACGTCTCATAATATATGCTATGTACTTTTTACCTTGTCCTATTAGTTTGCCCATAACTGAGCCAAATATGTCAGGACCTAATGTGTTTTGAACGGCCGTAGCAGGATACGCCGGTGATGTCATTCTGTCCACGCGTAGCGGAAGTACAGTAGCCGAGTATAGGGCTTGTTGAACCTGTTTCTTATCGCAGGCCAACACATGTTGTTGTGCACTTCCCCTGAAGGCTTGGCAAGTAGAAGAGGATGACTCACGTGCCAGGTCACTTGCTGTACTCGAAAACCGGTGTAGGGTACTCTGTGTGAAAAGTACACAGAATCCTTACAGTGACGTCGAAGATCCGTACAAGCACATACGTGCGAATCAAGTGTTGTGTATTTGTGTGCGATTTTTAAGACGTCAATGGCATTACTCAGTGATCCAAGCTGACAAAATGAAAGGAAATGGTTAATAAGTAAATGAAATATGAGCGCAACATTTCTGTGCTGTTATTGCGACAGTCTAAGATGAATTTCTGGCAATAGATAATGCGGGTTGTCTATGATTATTCATAAACTTTTTAGGTCATTGAAAGGACGGTGGACACTGAAAGAAAAGGCTATAAGTATTCAGTGAAATTTTTATTAATGAGACACATTTCAAAAACCGTAGTTGCATCAGCGTGAACATTGCTCGAAGGAAAAAGACCTACTGTGGAATTGCCGCCGGGCATTTCTAATAGAAGGCTTATTCTTCTTTTTCCTAATCTGTTTACCTTCCAGGGTTGGTTTTTCATGGGACTCAGCAAGGGATCCTACCTCTACCGCCTCAAGGGTAGTGTCCTGGAGCGTGAGACATTGGATTGGGGATACAACTGGGGAGAATGACCAGTACCTCACCCAGGCGGCCTCACCTGCTAGGCTGAACAGGGGCCTTGCGGGGGTATGGGAAGATTAGAAAGGATAGACAAGGAAGAGGGAAGGAAGCGGCCGTGACCTTAAGTTAGATACCATCCCGACATTTGCCTGGAGAAGGGGGGAACTACGGGAAACAACTTTCAGGATGGCTGAGGTGGGAATCGGACCACCTCTACTCATTTGACCTCCCGAGGCTAAGTGGACCCCGTTCCAGCCCTCGTACCACTTTTCAAATTTCTTGTCAGAGCTGGAAATCGAACCCGAGCTTCGGGGGTGGCAGCTAATCACACTAACCACTGCACCACAGAGGCGGACGGAAGGCTTATTACTGAACAGTAAGTACCGATAGGTAAAATGATGA
Source organism: Anabrus simplex (assembly GCF_040414725.1). Taxonomy (NCBI): domain Eukaryota; kingdom Metazoa; phylum Arthropoda; class Insecta; order Orthoptera; family Tettigoniidae; genus Anabrus; species Anabrus simplex. Next base: position 75,370,615 of record NC_090272.1, on the reverse strand, counting down.
CTGTAATGGACCCGTTTAATTAGAACTTCGGTAAAAATAATATTACTACTACTACTACTACTACTACTAATAATAATAATAATAATAATAATAATAATAATAATAATAATAATAATAATATCTTTACGTTACGTTTCACGGTTTTTGGAGACGCTGAAATGCCAGAATTTTTTGATCGCAGTATTTTTTAATGCAAATAAATCTACAGACACGAGACTGACGTATTTGAGCACCTTCAAATACCACCGGACTGAGCCAAGACCAAGCCTCCCAAGTTGGGTTCAGAAGGCCAGCACTTTACGCAGTGCTGCACCAATCATCTTGCCGGGCTGAGTGGCTCAGACGGTTGAGGCACTGGCCTTCTGAGTCCAGTCTTGACAAGGTGCTCAAATACGTCAGCCTTGTGTCAGTAGATTTACTGGTACGTGAAGAACTCCTATGGTACTAAATTCCTGCAAATCCGCGTCTCCGAAAACCGTGAAAAGTAGTTAGTGGGACGTAAAGCCAATGACATTATTATCATCATCTTACCTGCACAGTTCATAGGGGTATCTTACCTGGAGTTCCTCATAGGTACGTTATTAGAGCTTTCAGAGGACGCTCCGTTTCGACTACGCCGAAACATGTGGTTTTTACACGATGGTCCACCACCTGATATAAGCCGCTTACTGCGTGATCATTTGGATCAGTCCTTTGGTCTATGGCGAATAGGACGACATGGACCCATCAATTGGCCCGCCAGATCTCCAATGGATATTACGGAAGACTGGATTCGGAGAAGTGATTTTCTTTTGTTAGTTGCTTTACGTCGCACCAACACAGAGAGGTCTTATGGCGACAATCGGACAAGGAAGGCCTAGGAATGGTAAGAAAGTGGTCGTGGCCTTAATTAAGGTTCAACCCCCGCAATGCCTGGTGTGAACTTGGGAAACCACGGAAAACCATCTTCAGGGCTGCCGACATTGGGGTTCGAAGCCCCAATCTCCCGGATGCGAGCTCACAGCTGTGCGCTCCTAACCGCATGGCCAACTCGCCGGGTACGGAGAAGTGAAGCCTGCAGAGTAGTCCAGGGAGGTCACTTGAACAATTGCTACGTGTTTCACATTGGTATGTCAGATGTTACACCATTTCTGCAGCGTATTGAGTTGGGAGTTCAGTTCTCAATCGATGTAGTATTTTGAGTCTCGATAGTTCGATATTCTCATAAATCCGAGCAGAAAAATTGAAGTACCGGTAACAAAAATTATAAATCCAGAGTTTCAGTTCGCGATTGCCTTGTACGTGGCGCAAGCTGAACACAACACACGGAAGACGTGCTTGTTAAAACGCTAGATATTGACCTTGAACACAGCATGGCAGTCCTTCATTCTACACTGTACTGGTTTGGGTACATTGCGTGTGTATGTTTGATGTTTATACACAAAACCTGTTTGTCACACTTTGTCCTCTAATGCTAACCACAATACGAAGATACACCTGACTCATCGCAAAGAGACCTGGTTCTGGACTTACGCATACTATCCTGTAGTAAACTACTGCGAGCGATGTAGGCACGGGTGAAGTACATTTCATCTTGTTTCCTCCTACACCACGCATATTTTACTATTTTCTTCCCTGCCTTTCAGCTCCTAATGACTTGTTGATAATAATACCGGTAATGTTATTTGCTTTACGTCCCACTAACTACTCTTACTGTTTTTGGAGGCGCTGAGGTGCTGTAATTTAGTCTCGCAGGAGTTCTTTTTACGCGCCAGTAAATCTACCGACACGAGGCTGACTTATTTGAGCATCTTCCAATACCATCGGACTGAGCCAAGATCGAGCCTGCCAAGTTGGGGTCAGAAGGCCAGCGCCTCAACCGTCTGAGCCACTCTGCCCGGCAACAAAAATTATTATTATTATTATTATTATTATTATTATTATTATTACCGGGCGAGTTGGCCGTGCGGTTGGAGACGCATGGCTGAGAGCTTGCATACCGGAGATAATGGGTTCGAATCCCACTGTCGGCAGCCCAGAAGATGGTTTTCCGTGGTTTCCCATTTTCACACCAGGCAAATGCTAGGGCTGTACCTTAATTAAGGCCACGGCCGCCTCCTTCCAACTCCTAGGCCTTTGCTATCCCATCGTCCTATAAGACCTATCTGTATCGGTGCGTTGCACCGACACAGATAGGTTTTATGGCGACAGATATAAGGACTAGGATCGGGAAGGAAGCAACCGTGGTCTTAATTAAGGTACAGCCCTAGAATTTGCCTGGTGTGAACATGAAAAACCACGGAAAATCATCTTCAAAAGCTGCCGACAGAGGGATTCGAACCCAGTACATCCCGATTATTGGATACTGTTCGAACTTTAGCGACTGCTACTATCAAGCTCGGTGATGATTTAAGAGTGGATTTCTGCCGCTGGTTAATTGATCAAGCACTCAATCCAGAATTTCTGTCAAGTGTATTAGTGACACATGAGGCAATTTTTATAGAAGGAGTGTTTAATATTTAGTATACCAAGGCAACCTCTAGCACCGGCTCTCAATTAATATCTGGATGGATGCAGTGGGAAGTCTGTCTCTTTGACCAATCGTCTTTTTATTAGCGTTATTTTGCTTTACGTCCCACATACTATTTATACCGTTTTCTGAGACGCTGAGGTGACGAAATGTCATATCGCAGGAGTTCATTTACGTGCCAGTATTTCTACGACACGAGACTGACGTATGTGTGCCCCATCAAATATCATCAGACTGAACCAAGATTGAACCTGCCAAGTTGGAGGTCGGAAGATAAGGACATCAACGGTCTCAGACACTCAGACCGGTACCAATCACCTTACTTGCATAAATTTGATCGGTGTAGCTTTCCTTATGGTGACGATGGGACGGGAAAGGGCTAGTATCGGAAAGGAAGCGATCGTGGCATTCATGACGTTACAGCCCCAGCATTTGCCTGGTGTGAACATGGAAAACCACGGTAAACCACCTTTAGGGCTGCTGACAGAGGGGTTGGAACCCACTATATCCCACTCATGAGCTGTGGAATATCCCCATTCAATAGTTTCCAGCACCGGTTCTAATTAATATCAGGATGGGTGTAGTTGGAGGTCGGTTACATCTTTTTAGTAATGTTATCTTGCTCCTGTACAGTAGATACAGTACGTTACTGGAGCTTTCAGAGGACGTGTCGCTTCGACTACGCCGAACCACGTGGATTTTACACGATGGTGCAGACATTTCCTCAACGGTAGACAGGACGATGTGGAACTATCAATTGGCCAGCCCTTATTCCAGTGGATTGTTATGCCTAGGGGGACATGAGAAACAAAGTATACCGAACTGAGGTAACCACTTCGGATGACCTCCGTGAACGTATGTTTAAGCACCAGAGGATATTCTGAACCACAGTGGTGTCTTGGCTCGAATGACAAGTTGCTTTACGTCGCACCGACACAGATAGGTATTATAGCGATGACGGGGCAGGTAAGGGTTAGGAGTGGGAAGGAAGCAACCATGGCCTTAATTAAGGTACAGCCCCAGCATTTGCCTCGTGTGAAAATGGGAAACCACGGAAAACCATCTTCAGGGCTACCGACAGTGGGGTACGAACCCACTATCTCCCGAATACTGGATACTGGTAGCACTTAAGCGACTGCAGCTATCGAGCTCGGTGTACCAGTAAATATACCGACACGAGGCTGGCGTATTTGAGCACCTTCAAATACCACTGCACGGGGCCAGGTTCGAACATGCGAAGTTGGAGCCAAAAGGCTGGCACCTCAACCGTTTTAGCCACTCAACCAGGCAGGAAGCACGAAATGTAGGTACGTTTAATTTACTTAGTTGTATAATATGTCCATTTTTCGTTTGAAACAAAACGTTCGATGTGCTTCGATAATTCAATTCTGATTCTACTCATATGGATATCCTATGCCATGCATTTGTTCGTTGGCGCAAGGAACTGTCTTCCTTCTTCTACCTTTACGCAATGCACAACGGGGATCGTACCGCATTTCACGTCCCGGCGTGCGTATCCCAACCAATCATTATATCACACGCTCGTACAGGTCGCGCACCGACACAGGTTTTCAGGTCATTTCCATACTCACTAGACCACAGGGCTGACGACCACAGATATCCCTATCCCCTAAAGGACGTAACAGCAAATGAACCAGTATTAACGCTGAGAATTCAATACATCTCCAGGGTCCGAAACCGATAACTAGTGTTGTCTGAAACCCCTAAGACGGAAACTAAATACTAACAACAACAACAAACCAGTCTGGCGATAATGTAACGTAACATGTTGTAGACTGGTAGCCTTCAGCTGTTACCGTAGGTCAGTTGCTCGTAAACATAAAACCAGTTTGGCAAGTATATTACGTAACATCTCGTGGCATTGATTAGGGAGCGCTCAGCTGTCACAGTAGCTGTTCTTAACATAAACAGAACAGAAACCAGTTTGGCAGGGATGGCGCGTGACTTGCCTGTTATCAAAGGAAAGCTATTCATTCACAAAAACAAGGCATACTACCTATTCTAAAAACATCGTACCCCTTTGCTCTCGAAAATAACTTCCGAGGATTACTAAAAGTTTGATATATAGTGGTTCGTCACATCGTTCTCTATTGCTACAATAAATATCTGTACGTATACACCTAACACCCTGTATATAGGCCTAGTTTCGAAATAAAATTTACGACTGAAATTAAATAATAAAAATTAAACCAAGCACTTGCGACAATTGTCCGCTGAAAATCTTTATATATTTCATGCGACTACATTATCGATGTACATTTAATCTATTCCACTTGAAATATAACTTCAACAAGTTCCATCAGTATTAATTGAGGACCTGGGTGGAACATTATCTTAACTGCATAAACATGGTTCTGAGATATTGAGGATCGAAGCATTTCCATGCTTATTTTTCAACCAACTTCTGACCTATCGATATAGATGACATTTGTTACACGTGCGAAAAATATAAAATCAAACAAAACTGCATATTCTGTGCATTATAGTCTGTAAATCAGAAGTCTTTCTTAAGTCGTTATTGGAATAACTGGTTAGCGGGATGTATTGTTAGTATGTAGTGGAAATGGCATTGAATTAATACATTCTAAGTCGACAAACAGAGCAGGCAGGATATTATTTATGCAACAGTCAGAAAAACTGACTAAAGCCTGTTAAGTCGTTATTCCACCCAGATCCTTAATTATAAATAACTCCAATAATTTCCTGAAAGGAGTAGAACAAATAAAGTAATCGTAAAACTTTTCATCTCATTTCCATAAACATTACGTAGTATTTCTTTTTTATATTTAAATAAATAATTATATCCAATACATCCTCGAATGTAAATCATTGGGGAAAAGTTCCTCGTGCTACCAAAAGGAATCTAGGCTTCTTCTCTGTTTTCTGTAAGAAAATGTTTTATTCCACCATTTTTCATTTGCTGCTAGAGTAATCTTACCCATTGTTTCGCTTGATTTGTAGGATATTCCTTTTCCAGCTCTCCACATTTTTAGCGTTCCTCCTCCGTCGCTGCTTTATTGGTGAATCATTCTTTTCTTCATTTTTCTCATTGTTTTCTACATCAGCTGGTTTCTTTATCATCAACAGATCTAATAACCATGAGGATTTTGTTCATTAACAAGAAAAACATCATATTTCAAAAATCGCCTATTTGTACATATACGCACGGTTCGCGGTGTTTTCCTTATGTACTTTTACCTGCAGGAAATCCATAGCTGATCTCACGTCATTTCGCTCACAAGGAGCAGTAGTGGAATTTTTGTGTCACTGCAGTTCCCTTACCTGTTAGTCGTAATACTGAAAGATGCGTTTTGACAGTTCTTAGAGGGACCCTCATTTACTGCTTGCTTGGATGGGGAGAAGAGAGTAGGGGATATGGTTGCATGGAAACGTGGGTGGACCCACTGAGGCTGGCATGGAGGTGATTAGCCTGCTGTTCGGCTTATGTTGCATGGAGTTGCCAAACCTGTCACTTCAGAACGCTTCTTTTAATATGAGTTTAGAGCAATACTGTTTCAACACATGACACAGTGCAGGAAAGCTGTTATTGTTTTGATTCAGCAGTCACAGTGTGGGAAATGACCCTAGTTTAAGAAATAAGTATAGAGATTCTTAAGTTAATACGGTAATATATTATTTAGATATAGAGAGTATCTCATTTTGGGATTATTTTGAAATACGGCACTCTTGTTGTGACAATGTGTACTTCAGGTGTACCATCTTTAAGGAGGGACCGACACTTTTACATACATACATACATACATACATGCATACATACATACATACATACATACATACATACATACATACATACATACATACATACATACATACATACATTATCATTATAGACTCTTATGCCTTTCAGCGTTCAGTCTGCAAGCCTCTGTGAATTTAATACACGTCACCACAATCCTCGATTTGCAACTAGTTTTGTGGTCTCATTTAGTTCTATACCTCTTATCTTTAAATCGTTAGAAACTGAGTCTAACCATCGTCGTCTTGGTCTACCTCTACTTCTCTTACCCTCCATAGCAGAGTCCATTATTCTCCTAGGTAACCTATCCTCCTCCATTCGCCTCACATGACCCCACCACCGAAGCCGGTTTATGCGTACAGCTTCATCCATCGAGTTCATTCCTAAATTAGCCTTTATCTCCTTATTTCGCGTACACTCCTGCCATTGTTCCCACCTGTTTGTACCAGCAATCATTCTTGCTACTTTCATGTCTGTTACTTCTAACTTATGAATAAGATATCCTGAGTCCACCCAGCTTTCGCTCCCGTAAAGCAAAGTTGGTCTGAAAATAGACCGATGTAAAGATAGTTTCGTCTGGGAGCTGACTTCCTTCTTACAGAATACTGTTGATCGCAACTGCGAGCTCACTACATTAGCTTTACGACACCTTTATTCAATCTCACTTGCTATATTACCATCCTGGGAGAACACACAACCTAAATACTTTAAATTATCGACCTGTTCTAGCTTTGTATCAACAATCTGACATTCATTTCTGTTGAATTTCTTACCTAGTGACATCAGTTTAGTCTTCGAGAGGCTAATTTTCATACCATACTGATTCCACCTCTTTTCAAGATCCAAGATATTACACTGCAGGCTTTCGGCACAATCTGCTATTAAGATCAAGTCGTCAGCATAGGCCAGACTGCGTACTACATTTCCACCTAACTGAATCCCTCCCTGCCATTTTATACCTTTCAGCATATGATCCATGTAAACTACGAATAGCAAAGGTGAAAGATTGCAGCCTTGTCTAACCCCTGTAAGTATCCTGAACCAAGAACTCATTCTACCATCAATTCTCACTGAAGCCCAATTGTCAACATAAATGCCTTTGATTGATTTTAATAATCCACCTTTAATTCCATAGTCCCCCAGCATCGCGAACATCGTTTCCCTCGGTACCCTGGCATATGCTTTCTCTAGATCTACGAAACATAAATACAACTGCCTATTCCTCTCGTAGCATTTTTCAGTTACCTGCCGCATACTGAACATCTGATCCTGACATCCTCTCTGTGGTCTGAAGCCACACTGGTTTTCATCCAACTTCCTCTCAACTAATGATCGCACCCTCCCTTCCAAGATGCCTGTGAATACTTTGTCTGGTATACTAATCAATGAGATACCTCGATAGTTGTTGGAATCCTTCCTGTTCCCTTGCTTATAGATAGGTGCAGTTACTGCTTTTGTCCAATCTGAAGGTACCTTACCAACACTCCATGCTAATTTTACTACTCTATGAAGCCATTTCATCCCTGCCTTCCCACTATACTTCACCATTTCAGGTCTAATTTCATCTATTCTTGCTGCCTTATGACGATGGAGTTTATTTACCATCCTTTCCACTTCCTCAAGCCTAATTTCACCAACATCATTTTCCTCCTATCCATGAGCTTGGCTGTTCACAACACCACCAGGATGATTTCTTTTACATTGAGAAGATGTTCAAAATATTCCCTCCACCTCTCCAGTGATTCCCTGGGATCCATTATGAGTTCACCTGAATTACTCAAAACACTGTTCATGTCCTTTTTCCCTCCCTTCCTAAGATTCTTTATTACTGTCCAGAAAGGTTTCCCTGCTGCTTGATCTAGGCTTTCCAGGTTATTACCAAAATCCTTCCATGACTTCTTTTTGGATTCAACAACTATTTGTTTCGCTCTGTTTCTTTCATCTACGTACAACTCCCTGTCTGCCTCGGCCCTTGTTTGGAGCCATTTCTGATAAGCTTTCTTTTTACGTTTACAAGCTGCTCTCACTTCATCATTCCACCAAGATGTTCGCCTTTTCCCATCTTTACACACAGTTGTTCCTAGGCATTCCCTTGCTGTTTCTACTACAGCATCCCTGTGTATCACCCATTCACTTTCTATATCCTGAACCTGCTTACTGTCTACTGTTCGAAACTTCTCACCAATCATATCCATGTACTTCTGTCTAATTTCCTCCTCATGGAGATTTTCTACCCTTATTCGTTTGCAGACAGATTTCACTTTCTCTACCCTAGGCCTAGAGATACTTAGTTCACTACAGATCAGATAATGGTCTGTATCATAGAAAAATCCCCGGTAAACTCGTTCATTCCAAACAGATTTCCTGAATTCGAAGTCTGTTAAGATATAGTCTATTATGGACCTGGTACCCCTACCCTTCCATGTGTAGCGGTGAATAGCCTTATGCTTGAAGACTGTATTCGTAACAGCTAAACCCATACAAGCACAGAAGTCCAGCAAACGCTTCCCATTCCCATTAGCTTCCATATCTTCCCCACAGTTACCAATCACCCTTTCGTATCCTTCAGTTCTATTCCCAACTCTCGCATTGAAATCGCCCATTAGCACTATTCTATCCTTGCTGTTGACCCTGACCACGATGCCACTCAATGCTTCATAAAACTGGTCAACTTCATCCTCATCTGCACCCTCACATGGTGAATACACTGAGACAATTCTCGTCCTAATTCCTCCAATGACAAATATACGCACATCATTCGCTCATTTACGTGTCTAACCGAAACTATGTTGCGTGAAATGGTATTCCTGATAAAGAGCCCTACCCCATACTCTGCCCTTCCTTTTCTAACACCCGTCAAGTACACTTTGTAATCTCCTATCTCTTCCTCGTTATCTCCCCTTACCCGAATATCACTTACTCGTAGCACATCCAGATGCATCCTCTTTGCTGACTCAGCCAGTTCTACTTTCTTTCTTCCATAAGCCCCATTAATATTGATAGCTCCACATCTAATTCCATTTCGTCCGCCAAGTTGTTTCCAAGGAGTCCCTCGCCTGTCAAATGGGAGTGGGACTCCGTTACTCCCATAGGTCCGAGGCTTGCTTAAAATGTTCTGAGCTCGGTAAATTCATGAAACAGGATGCTACCCTACTTGCACATAGTCCAAATGAGGATCTCTCCTCTAACGGGTTATGGACCACCACAATGAGGGACAGGACTCAGAATATGTCCGAGATGCCCACTCCCATTTCATACCAACTGGTATCCCGACTCTCAGGACCACTTACTAGGCCACTCAGCCGTTGCCCATGGTTCACGAACTAGGACGTGGCTACAGTAACCCACAAACATCCGACACTTTTGTCCGAGCAAGAATGCAATTTTTCAATTTATCTTTTTCCTTTAAAATCGAACGTTTCTCTTTATAACAGTGCAAAATGTTTGTTAATATCTCCAATACTTTATCGGCAAGTTTGTTGCTCGTTCCCCATAACTTTTATTTTTCAGAACCGTTTCCCTGATAACGCTTAAAGTTTGTAGTATATTAAGATGAAATTTTGCATGAATGTATATTTCATCGAGAATAAGAAGGTGTTCTAGATCTTCATTGGTTAAGTTTAAAAAACATATTTTCAAATGATAATTAAAGAAAAATTGACTACTTGAGAATACTTCTTATTCTTATTTTCCTACTGCTTTTACCAACACCTGTAGGGTCGCGGGTGCGAATTGCGCCGCTCATGTGGATTTGGCCCTGTTTTACGGCCGGATGCCCTTCCTGTCACCAACCCTATATGGAGGGACGTAATCACTGTTGCGTGTTTCTGTGGTGGTTGGTAGTGTGGTATTCTGTCTGAATATGATAAGGAGACTGTTGGGACGGTCACATACAGCCAGTCTCCGAGCCGAAAGAATTAATCAGAAGCGATTAAAATCCCCGATTCGGCCGGAAATCGAACCCGGGACCCTCTGAACCGAAGGCCACTACGCTGACCATTCAGCCAACGTTACTACTTTAGAATACCTTCAATGAAAATATATTTATACTCTATATAATTCACTGATTCTAGTACATGTTGTAGCTATAACATTACTAATCATAATAAAAATGAATCATAGAAAAATATTCATGTGTTTGGAAATTATCAGGGAAACGGCGAAGTTGTGGTCACGATACACAGCTATTTTGAATAATTAGTTATATATAATGGCATTGGATTATTGTGTCACTGTAGTTCCCTTACCTATTAGTCGTAATACTGAATGATGCGTTTTGACAGTTTAATAACCCTATTTTTCTATGTTCAAAGGTGTAGTTACCCCCTTAAGTTACACAGGCTAACCCACGTTGTTCGTTCTGTCCTGTAGTGTCATATTAGGTGGAAATTTGCCAACCTTACTACAAGAATTCATTCAAAATCAGTAAAATACCTCGATGTAGTTTTAGTTATATCACTCTTCTCTGAACCTGCTTGTGATATTTCTGAAGAAATGGATTAGCGCTGTGCCATTGTTCCTATTCTTTTATATACATTGTGATGTTTTATCGAGCCAGATTGTTGGTTTCATTAGTTACAGCTGACAATTAGCGAGCTGTTGATAATGTGATTTGTAGTTAAAAACCAGCAGAGAGATACTGTAATGAGTCCTCTTGATGGATCAAGTTAATCCACACTTGACACTGAAAATAGCCTATTATAAATACTAAAAGAGGGATTTGGATAGTATATTTTTAATACTAAAATTACATAGCTTTTTTCCTGTAAGTTACATTTATCGGGAAAGTAAAGTTGATTCTGGACGCCAATTTGTTTCGCCATTACTGATATTATTATTAATAAACAGGTAACTCATAAACAGTAATTATTACTATTACCTATAGAACAATCAGACTTTTACATCCAACCTGCAGCTGCTGTGAAAAACATTTCTTCGCAAATATCCAGTTCCTCATCATCCAAGGGTTCATATTCCAATTCTTCCCAACGTCCCAACGTCTGGTGGTAAAAGTGGCAACAGTTGCGCCCCTGAAGACGATGGTGACTTGTTTAATGATCGGTATTACTTGTAATCCGGAGAGGGAGGAAGAACTAGGAAGTGACGGTAGCGAAAATATCTTTCGCTCTTAAGATCAGAAAAAGGAACTGGAGAAGATCCTTATACTTCCACATCATTATAAACACAGTTCATCATTTCTTTAGACTCGAATTCATTTTCCAAATAGAGTTCAACAAAACGTACACCGGATGTATCCACTTCTGTAACACCTATAAAGGAAAATATGAAACGGAAGAGAAATCTAGATCAGTGAGAAAAGAATCTGCTAATGAAATCACATAATAGCAGAGAGGCACATGATATACATTCATGGAGAGCAAGAAGATAAATCGGTTGTTCCTTAATCCTTGCGTCACTGGAAACCTTCGATGAGTTAGGGTGATGTTAAACCACTGAGAAAAAAAGAGATAAGTGGACAGAAGACAAGGAAACCACTTTGTGGACAACAATGGAAACTCAAGTGAAGTTACACCTTGTTTATTCGAAAAGCTTTACAACTGCAGGGTTGTGACATCCGAAAGACTAATTTGAATTTCATCCACCACTATACTCACGAACGTTTATTTACACTACTTAAGTAATTTTCCTTTCTTATATTCTTATTATTCGTATGTAAATGCTTATTTTTGTAGCTGTTTATTAATATTTGTGATAAAATCACTCTATTACTATCTTTTCTTAAAATTCTATCTTTGAATTTTTATTGCTATAAAAATAAGTGAATCATAGCACATGTAGTATTTTCTTCATCGTCAATAATGTGATATTTGGATTTGCCACCATTCCAAGATCATTAGTGTAACAAGTGTACTGTAACAGAAAATCTGTGTAATTAAATGGTTCTAAAATGCCTTCTTTTTGCTATTCCAAATAAATTGAATTGTTATATAATCAAGACTACTAATGTCTTTGCCTGAATATTTTAAAACCGCTTCTTTCTGAAATGATAAATACATCAAATATTTGGATTAATTTCCTGGGAAACAGTGATTTTCGGTTTATGACTTTGATCGGATTTATTGAGCGATATTATAAAGCCACTTAAAATTATTTCCGCTTGTTTCAATAACCACTGTTTTGCTGGATAACTAGTTTATATTCCATTCTATTTTCATATCAGTTAATTTTATACGTTGCATTATCAGTAATCATGTTTTGATCGACTGTTTATCACTCATGAAGTGATTTAAAGTAAATAAAAGGTAACTTAGTTATAACCTCACTAGAACGAAATCAATACATAATTACTCGAATTGTTTTTCTCCTTCGTTTTCAATATCCGTCATGCTTCCAGTTACATCAAGTACCAAAAACATAAAGAAAATCTTACATTTCCTATTATTTAAATAAGTATTCAGATTCATAATACAATTGAATATAATACAATTACTGAACAAATTGCAAAAGTAAACAGGTTGCTGAGCGAGGTGGACTTCCATCAATTCTCTTCAGAAAATTGACTTTCATTTTTATGGGGAAATACTGACATCTACATCGAAGCCATACAATAATAGATCCCTTTTAGTCTACTATGTAATACAGGTGCCTTATGTTGCATCTATAAAAAATTAAATTGAAGAATTTGTAAATTTTGGACTTGCACTAATTATATTCTGAGCGCCTCATTTACGGATGGGAGAAGAAGGGTATAAATAAATAAATAAATAAATAAATAAATAAATAAATAAATAAATAAATAAATAAATAAATAAATAAACAGGAATAAGTACAATGAAATAAAAACTCTAAATTTTTGTTGAGCTACTACACAGAGAATGAAATAAACGTGACAGAAAAGCAAAACTATGCAATATTAACTCTTGAATATGGGAAAATAAGTCAAGAAAGATTAAAACAGAGAAGATGTACAGTATATAGAGCTAAAGATGCGCATGATATCCTCGATTATAACAACTTGGTTAAAGTCTAGGATATACCTCAAAAGTCTAATTTTGTCTACACATTGAAGATACATCCGATATGCATTTGTGAGATAGTACATATAAGTTATTTTGGTAATATTTTGTTAGGTGGAATACCTTCAGTAGTTTCTAATCTCGTGGAAGAAAAGAGTGAAAAAGTTCCAAAATGATGTATAGACTAGAAAAGATAACTGATGTATTATTTTCCATCATAAATGGAAACTCGAGTATTTTGGACACGTGATGTGAAACGATAATTGTACGATCTTTCAACTATTCATGGAGGAATGATAACAATCCGATGCAGACCTGATTGAAGAAGAAGTTCCTGGATGATGAACTTCGGGCACTTGTGCGGCACGAGTACGGCTTCAAATTTCCCTGTTGCAGTCTTGCAGAAAAAGATTGGCATGGTGATCGCTAACATTCGATGAGACGGCACTAGGAAAAGAAGAAGAGTAAGCAGTAATTCAGTCTGCCTTTTGATATGATATTGAGTCGAATAATTTGTTTTCGTTGGCATATCTCCTTGGCTTTGGCTATATAATAGTGACTGAGATATGACAAATACTAGTAATACAAATTCTTCTGCAGCCAGTCCCTGTTGGGAATGGTGTAAAAATATCCCTTACGGCGTCGATTGATTTATGCATTTTAGAAGTCTTGGCAGACTGGTATGTGGTACAACCATCCAGATCAATGAAGAAGGTAACGGTTAACTACCTCACTACTCAGTTCTCTAGCACATCACCTAACTCATTAGCATTCGACGAGGGCAGATCGTTGAGCTGACCTGGAACTTACCAGTACTTCAGCTCAGGATACCCTGCATGGAACGGATCGTGTAACTGTAAGCTTGGATTCATCGAATAAGAGGTTCCAGCCATAGGGTCGTAGTCATGAAGATAATTTTCCGTACCGAGCGAGTTGGGCGTGCTGTTAGGGGCGCGCAGCTGTGAGCTTTCATCCGGGAGATAGTGGGTTCGAACCCCACTGTCGGCAGCCCTGAATATGGTTCTCCGTGGTTTCCCATTTTTACATCAGTTAAATGCTGGGGCTGTACTTAATTAAGGCCACGCCGCTTCCTTCCCACTCCCAGGTCTTTTCTATCGCCATAAGACCTATCTGTGTCGGTGCGACGTAAAACGAATTGAAAAGGAAAAATTTCGTAGTGTTTCCAATCCTACTCAAGAATATTCAGGTCTGTACTGCACCTTAATGCTCGGAAGCACATATTTTTGGTTTACCTTCAACGCCCAAGCAGTTTAATTTGACCTAAATAAAATATATATTATATTTTGCAATCTAACAGTGAAATCTATTTCAATTACAGCTAGTCATTTACCATTATATTAATGCAATTACAGTGATATGCAAAGATTGTAGGCAATATATATATATATATGTGTGTGTGTGTGTGTGTGTGTGTGTGTTTAGTCCTCAGCCCGAAGGCTGGTTGGATCCTCAACAGCTCGGCCATCAGCTGTCATAGATGGCCTAGGCATCACTGAAGAGGCGTACTAGAGAAATGAGGAAGGAGGTAGTTTCCCGTTGCTTTCCTCACCGAGCCAGAAGTTGCTATTACGTATCAGTCTGCCAAGCCCACTGAAATGCATGCACCAACTGACCCTATGAGCAACGTTTCCACACCATTCATAACAGGGACTGGCTGCATAAGGAATGGCATTACTAGCATTACTCATACCTCAGTCACTTTCATCTTCTCAAAGCCAAGGATAAAGCTGAGACAGATGAATGAAAGTAACAATATTGCTCTAGACCATACCAGAAGACATAGTGCACTGTAAACACTACGTCCTGCCAGCAAAGGCATAGGCAATATATGGAGCAAAATATTGCCGGCTATCGCATATTAAAATGAATGTCCATATCACATGTAATTATACAAATAACAAAAAGTTAAATTTATGCTGTAGTGTGTCTGTTGGCTACACGCATGTAAGGAAATATGTCGCACGTTTTGAATGGATTTCTTGCAGATCATTATTTTACTGACAATCCGTTGTTTGTTAGAGATTTGTCAGACAAGATGTCTCCCTCATCAAAATCTTCTTCAAGACCTTTCCGAACTACAGATAGAAGGTCTTCATCACGGTGAATATCTACGAGACAACTTGAACATACTTCTTCCAGTACTAGACCATTTTTTATCTCGTATTACATTCACCGTGGCACCATTCCAACTAACGCAATTCTTGCTTGAGTACAAGCCTCATTTTCAGTTTTGTTCACTGTTGTATTGCTCCTTATTGCTAAATTCATTGTTTTCACACCAGGCAAATGCTGGGGCTGTACCTTAATTAAGGCCACGGCCGCTTCCTTCCAACTCCTAGCCCTTTCCTATCCCATCGTCGCCATAAGACCTAACTGTGTCGGTGCGACGTAAAGCCCCTAGCAAAAAAAAAAATTCATTGTTTCTCAAAATAGCAATAATAAGTGTGTATAGGTGTGAAGAGAATTGCAAAATCACAATTTTTACTCCTAGGTCAGTATAGCTTGACATTTGAAAGACAATAATATTTATTACCTTGCCCATTCATAACAGTGAAATCCAACGTCGCCCAAAACATATCTGAGTGAAACAAGTATCAAACTAAAGGTTTCACATTCTTTGTACGAAATGGTAATGGCCGTAAAATAATCGTTACAACCAGACTGCTATTGCATAACACTAATTTTGAGGAAGAAATATTTCATTTTTAAGTCCGCATAATCAACGTTCGTCATTCCTTCTTGATCTCGATGCAAAAATCTCTGTTATTTCAATAATAAAATACAATCATAGTCAGCGACAAAAGTATGGTTTAAATCCCAAATTTCTCTTGCGGTGCTCAGTATTCACATGGAGTGAGGATACATGACGCTATTGGTGGTGATTCGTCCGTCGAATGGAGACGTTAAGCCTTGAGCAGACCCCTTGGTGCTATTCGACAGGAGTAGGCTATGAACCGGCACTGGGATTCACCCTCTCCCTTCCTGCTATCATGTATCACGTCATTCATTTCATCTCATTAATTACTCTGATGGCGTCGGCGTCAGGAAGGGCATCTGGTCGTAAAACTTGCTACGAAGATTTATCTCACTTCATTCCCGACCCTATAGAGGACCGGGACAATGATTGGACATACATAGATATATACATACATACCTCAGTTAAGGTGTTTGCCTTTACATATCTTTTACTACATACATACATACATACAAACATACATACATACATACATACAGTGATATTATCTACATTATTGATCGAATTTCCGTGTCGGAGATACTGCAGTAAAAAGTATTTGATGTCCAAAAATTAATAACAAGCAATGTTCGTTATCTATCGATTGAGATGTAAATTTTAATCAGGATGAACCTCTTCTTCCCTTTCTAATAAGGGATAAAGTTGAAGTGGGATAATTAAAGAAAAAGTTGAAGAGACGAGATCTGGGTTGTAATTACGGCGCTAGTGGAATGAGCCAATATTATTTGCCGAGGAAAAATGAATTGTTAATACTCAATTTAAGTGTTAAAGCTCAGTAAAAATCAAAACTTAATGCACTTGAGAACAAATTATAATGTTTTGGCTATCAAATATTTTATTTAATATCAAGTTAAGTATTAACTCAAATTACTCAACTATTGAAAGAGTTATATGAAATCTCTACCTCAGAAATCAAGAAACGTAACACCACCATAGGGATTTAAGGGTTCCCGTATCGTAATTATTGTTGGAAGGAAATCTATTTGAAGGTATTTTACAGATGTATTCGCATACGCTATAGGTTGTAAAACGGAAGCAGTATAGAATAGCAGATGTTCCAAATTATTAAAGACAGTAAAATAATAAAGGAATAAATTACTATATGTAAAAATGTCTTATCCATGCAACGGTAATGAGGCATTATCCATCTATCTATCTATCTATCTAGCCTATATATAAGAGTGTAATGTCCCACGAAAAGTAAGAGAATTGTGACTTACGGACCTTGATTCCTTGGGTACAGAAATTATGATGTTAGAAAGTGAATATTAATGAACGCAATTAATAGTTAATAAGGAATTATCCCAACGTCTTAATTATAACTTCTAAGAACTATGGAAGACACTTAATTTAACAATATGAGGAGAGATACTAATGATCCAGAAAGGTATCAGAAGGTTCCAGCAAACATCTTGTCATCCATGTCTTACAGCATTGCCCACCAGGGTGGCTATGGCCAGGAGAAAAGCTGCTGACGCTCCTGAAAGTGTAACCTGTGATTTGATCATTCGCTCCTCTTAAAACGATTTAAGAACAGCCAATCGTTTTAAGAGCCCAGGCTATCTTTGTTGTTGATCGGAATAAAAGCAGTTGACCATCCTCAGAGTGTAGCCTGCATGTTGACATTCCTTCTTTTCGGACGGTCGAGGAACAGCTGACCGTCCTAAGAGCAGATTCATGTGATGGATTTCCTTGTTTCTGGACGGTTCCCGAACAGCGCAACCTGTGTTGTGGCACTCGTTAATTTTGAAGCGCCAAGAACATTTCGCCGTCTTAATAGCACACTGTATGGTGAAATTCCTTGTTTATGGATAGGCCGAGAACAGCCAGCCACCTTAATAGCGCAACCACATAAGATCACATTCTGTGGAGTGATATTCCTCTCTTTTGGATGAGCCAAGTACAACTGACCGTCCAAAGAGAGCAGGCAGTTTTGTTGTATTTATTTTGTTGGACAGTTGAAGGCCAGTTATCTAAATTAAGAGCACAGCCAGTGTTGTGATACTCGTTGTTCTTGGACGGTTCAAGAACAGTTGACTATCTTAATAGCTCAGGCTATTGGTTGGCACTCGTTGTGGTTGGACGGATGAAGAGCAGATCACACTAAGAGCGTAGGCTATATACTGTCATTCGTTGCTATTGAACAGGCCACAAGCAGATGACGGTCACAAAAGTATAACCTGTGAGCTGGTTTCGTGTTCGGCAGCCCAGTCTGTAAGACAAAGCTCGTTCACACACGGCACATGTGTCTAGGAACGCCTTGCGCTTGTTAAGTTCCTCCTGTGATCAGGAAACTTCTTCAATCTGTCCCCAATAGAATAGGTGTGTGAACAGCAAGGGCATCAAATTTAAATGGGTGCCGATGAGCAGGATGGATGGCTGTTACCGGCTAATCCTCAGGAGACGTTACATGGTCCATCCGAACCGATCCTATTGAAATGGGACCAGCATTTTGCTCGCACTGCCAAATAATTCGTACATTCAATCTAATGCTTCAATCATTGCAAAAGAGTTTCCTGTCCTTTCAAGAGTATAATGTCACTTCCATCACTGATTCTAAGTGTCTAATCTAATCGACGGTGAGTAATATGTAAAGTTGCATCATTAGCACACTAAGAAAATAACTTCTTTCCGAAAAGCTGTGTAACATCCACCATCCACGAATAACGTGAAAATCAGTGCGATAGTTTGTAACATGCTTAACATTTCTGTCGTAACCGTGGTGTCGGTATAAGGGGCCTGCCGCTTACTCGGAAATCCTAGGTTTCTGTCCCGGTCAGACCAGGAATTTTAATTCTGGACTGAGAGTTGGAACAGGTTTCACTCAACCTCGTAAGGATGTGAGGGTCTCTCTAATATTACCACCAGTAGAAAGCCAAGCGCTATGGCACAGAATGTTGAATTGCTAACCACTTTGTAGTACAATATCTTGGAGCCATCCGGCAGCAGGCATCATGGAAAGCCAAGCTAAAATGGCCTTGGTTCCTTTCATAATTTCATACATATGACTACGTGACTGGATTATTTTGAAGTAGTAATATGTCAAGTTGATTATCTATATAAAATGCCTATCTCCCCTGTCGTTCGTAGCGACTATGTAAAACGAGACTGTTTCAACTGATCAAATTCCCACAAGATATACGCTGTCGTTTTTTCTTTACAAGAAGAATACAACGAAACTTTCACAACCAGGAATTTGGTACATTTGAATATAAATATAAAACTGGATGTTGGTATGTTTGAAGCTAATAGACTCAAAAACTACTGGACCGACTTCGCTGAAATTTTTCACAGTTTGTTCTTATTACATCTGAGGGGGATTATGAAGTGGTTTGAACGAAATCTGATTGGTAGGTCGGCACTAAGGGGTGAAAAATAAAATAGGGGAAGATAAGAAAAGTGCACGACAAGTCCGATCAACGGGTTGCCTACCCAACAGTATATCAAGATTATGATGTGTTCATTAAAACTTATTTCTGCTTTTATCTGGAAAAATTACTGTAGGGGCAAGAAACCCCTAGCAACCCTAAAGGAAGGGAGTGAAACTTAAAAGTCCGAAAATGACGATATTAGTGACGAATTCATAGTCTTTGGAGTAGCTGAGATGAACTTGGACACTCTGAATGCCGTTGTCAAAGTTCGTTCCCAATTGGTATGGTAAACATATTATGACTTACTGTTTGGGAAAGAAAGCTGTAGGGTAAGACATACATACGGGCGGGATCGTACAACTGAAGATGTTACAGACGTTAAAATGGTATTTGGAATCTTCTTTAGAATTAAACACATTTTTTAATTTTGGAAAATCCATAAACTATATTATCGGTATTAAATGTTCATAAAATTATTGAAATCGGCAGGAAAAACAATATGACTCATATCAAGATGAGTTATCTGACCTATTCATTAGGAATGCTATGGAGCAGCGCACGGGTCCACTAGTGTGAATATAAATTATATGTCTGATGCTTCGTTGTAAGTGATTGCCAACGAGAATGGAATAAGGTACGATAGAGCAGCTCACCAATGTGCAGCCCGAATTGTAGCCAATGTACACGCGTGACCGCCATATTGCTTGGGCTGCAATATCATAGACCGGTTGCTGTCTGTTATTGATCAAGTTACTCTACTTAAAGTAAACACAAGGATTCAGTAAAATTATTAGAGTTCAGTAAGGTGTTGAACGGAGTTATAACAAAAATGATGGTACGGACTTAAGGAAGAAATCAGAAATCTACATATAAATGGTGAGACGAGTTTGCCTGTGGCAAAACTAGATAAAAATATTGTTCATGCTGGAATTCTGATGGGCTCTGCTTCTGGAAGAACGTTTTCTATGCCAAGAATAGATTTGTAAATTTTGACATACCACTAATTCTTAAGCTGAGGCCATTTCTTCTGAATTTAGCCTTCTCTATCACGGGCAACAAGGCACAGGGATAAACTTTACCAAACTTTACATAGATTTGGGATGAGTCTCTCCAGTGCAGTGCTTACCCATGGATAACTATAGGCCTATGTACTCTAGTTTTTTTCAAGAGTTCACAGATCCATAAACGTCTACAACTTCACTCAATATGGCTCATGAGGACATTTCATAATTCCTGTTACGATTTTACACTCACATTCATAAAAAGCAGAGCACCTTGAAGGACTAGAGGTGGAAAGTTCATATTCACAGTAAATGTGCATTAGTATGTTCTCAAGAAATGATTAGTATTTGATTAATGTCGGCCCTCAGTTTCAAGGTCCACATCGATATCTCGGTGCACCAACAAGAACTGGTAAAGTGTGCTGCACCATTCGTTGTCGCTATACACCAAAGGTAATGGACCAGTGTGACTTGAACAGACGTAAAAGATGCCTCGCAGACGCATGCAAGAACCGTACCATCAAATGAGTGAGTTTATTGGCATGAAAGAACGTGATGCATCCATCCGGGAAATTGCTGCTCGTGTGGGACGAAGTGTGTCGGCATTGCAACGGGTGTGTACAGAATGGTTCACAGAAGGCTGTACAACACGACGAGATAGGTCTGGGCGCACCACCCAGACCACCCCCCGAGATGATCGACACCTCATCCGAATGGCATTGCAGGACAGATCTGCGTCCTCCTCGGCTCTGGCGCAACAGTGAAACAGTATAACACATCGTACAATATCAGGAGTGACAGTCCGTCGCCTTTTATTACTTCTACGCCTACCTTTGAGTAATGTGCATAAACACGCTAGAATGCAATTGTGTATGGAACGACGTCAATGGGGGCAGGAATGGCATCAGATAGAATCCAGATTCTGTTTGTTTGAACAGGATGGCCGCATTTTGGTTCGCCGCAGACAGGGGGGAGAGGCATCACATTGACTGCATTCGCACAAGACATACAGCGCCAACTCAAAGCCTTATGGTGTGGGATGCTGTTGGTTACAAACAAAAATCAGAGTTGGTGCGTGTTCGCGATACTGTGATCAGTTTCACCTACGTGAATGACATCCTGCGAACTGTAGCCATACTTTTTCCGCACGACTCCCAGACGCCATATTTCAGCAGGAAATTGCGAGACCACTTGTTGCTGTACGAACACATGGCTTCTTGTTGTCACAGAATGTCAGGCCGTTGCCCTGGCCTGCCCGATCACCGGACTTGTCGCCAATCGAAAATGTGTGGCATATGGTGAAACGACGGGTACGACGCTATGACCCAATGCCAACCACCAAAGATGAACTGTGGAACCAGGTGAGTGCAGTATGGGTGGCTATATCCCAGGACACCATTCGCGCCTTACACACGTGAATGCCATCATATGGAACAAGTAATCAGTGCCCATAGAGGACCGAGGGCCTACTAGGCAACAGGACACTTGCTGAACCTATGTGACTGAAATGCTAATCGTTTCTGCAGAACATAATAATGAACATGTCTTGTGAATATGAACTTCCTATCCCTAGTCTTTCAAGGTATTCTGTTTTTTATGAATATGAGTGTATATTGACATGTATGTAACATGGGCAGTGTAACGTGTGCTCTTAAGATATATTAACATATTCATTTCAAATTTCAAATTGCATTTTTCATACTAATATTTACTCTTGAAGACAGGCTTACATACTAGTTATTTATGTATGTTCTATAATGTTTTAAAAATTTTGAATACAGTATCCCACAAGACAAATAAATAAATAAATCCATAAATAAATCAATAAATAAATAAAAGAATGAATGAATGAATGAATGAATGAATGAATGAATGAATGAATGAATGAATAAATAAATCTAATGTACTTGTACCCACAATAATGCTGTGAAAATATTCTCTCGCCTTCTCAATTACCTCTTTAGTTTCTTTCTCTAATACGAGCAACAGTGTATTGCGGTCTGGCTGCTAATGATTTCGGCTGCTATTGTGATGTGATCCTGGTTTCAGCTCACGGATCCGGTCAGTATTTATGTTTCGACAGGCATGGAGTTAAGTCAGGTGGTACATGTTTATCATCTGAATTCAAATGTATGTGATTCCACATGATACAGACCGTAATAATATACAATCCCCGATTTGCATTAATTTAAAATGACTTATCCACTACTCTTGTCCTAGGATTAGTGCAGTGGCTCTATGCTTAGTTGGACGCAGTTCAATTCCAGTCAGTCTTTGTCACTCTATTCTAGTAGACCCCTCCCAACCCAAGGGGTCTTAATTTGGGTAACCATGTGACCCCAGCTGAGTTTAACATTACCTTCACTTACTTGCCGGGATGCGACAGCAGAATAAAATCGCAATGGCTTTTACCACGACAGCTGCGGTTCGAATCTGGGCTAATGTTTGTGAGATTTTCGAACTGTAGTATGATTCCCATGTGATTCGGATTTCATGTATAATACGAAGTCCCGGAGCTATTTGTTGTGTACAAAATATCAGTGGTACAACACGAATGTTATTTATTCAACACACACTCCAACTGCACAATAGATACAACAAAAATTTCTGTATCTTCACAGGTCGAACATAAGGTGATTTCTCGGAATACTTCCGTTGGATAATAGCTACACTGTGTACAGAATCATACTGCCAGTACACATTTGTGTATCAAGTGTTTGTCAGGGAAGACGGCGATCTGATTATGCCTATTTAAACAAAGTAAAGAGCAAGAGTCCGTTTTATAATCTAAAGCACACAGTTCCGAAGTGTAACATTCTGTGGGAAAACTGCTGCCAAGATTGATTCTAGACGTATGAAAGCTAACTGCTTATACGGCAGGCTGTTTATTAAGACGAAGTCTTTGAAAAGAGAATTCCATTCCATGTAGAAGATGGGCACGTCCTGAGGTGAGACCCTTCGGTTAACTTCAATCCAACTGTTTATGACACGTTATTAATAGGGAGTGACCTTATGTGTCTGAAATTCGGTATAGCAAACCGCTGGACGGCGATCTCCCTTCTCCTTTTACTTTTTCTGGGGTGCCCCCCGAAGCCCGCTCCCCCCGCGTGGCAATCGACACTAATCCACATTGCCTTGGACATGCTATTAATTTCTAAGGAGAAAAGATATAGCAGGGAGGAGTGGGAAATGATAGAATGGAGTATCTGCCTGTCTCCATGTCAGATGTGCTACCAGGCTGGAGTTTGTGTTGGGTAGGTGTTGTCGAGGCGTGGTATTAGTGTCATGAAAAACCACATAGGCGGAGAAAAAGAAAGAGCCCTGCTGGCTCTCCTCCTTATGTACTCGTTGAGCGGAGACGTCAGTGCTGCTGACTGCTCGACGCCGGAACTCGCTGTCACAAACTGGAATGTTCCTCACGCAACGCGCCAGTTTCAAATCGGGCACCACAACACATGATCACAATGTCAACAAATCTGATTTTCACTTATTTCATTCAGACTCTTCCCGTAAATCCTTCCTCTCTGACATCCTTCGGTCGACTCTTGTTCTCACGTGCCCCTACGGTATAAGGTTTGTTAGATCTAGAAATATATTAATTTGCATTCATTTCATATCCCCTACATTTCTTTAGTCGAGACATTCATTCTTCATGTGTGAGAACTCTCTCTCTTTCACCTTCCATTAGCGTTCACCCTGTAATGCCTAGACGAATAACATGGTCTTATAAGAAACTTTCCTTATACCTATAGTATTGTCTACAACCACAGCTTAATCTCTAACCGCGCGACCAAATCGAACGGTTCGACCGAAGGAAATCTTTCCGAAAAATTACCACTGCAGGAATTGCTGTTTAATATTTACATATCACTGGGAACGTAAGTAGGTTCTTGGCGAATGGTACAAACTGATGTTACGTAATTAGTTCTGATGCCAACTTAACTTAGTTCCTAGTACCAACTTTCGTCGTGCTGTTTAATGTATTCGTGGTTAGTTGCTACGGTCATAAATAAATTCATCGTCTCTATGATAATCAACAAGCTATTGTTAAACATGGATGTTGCTCCGTGCGGAGGTTGCTATGTCATAATGACTGACTTTAATGATTTTAAGAGTAAGTTTAATGATTTCTTGTCGTTTTATATTAACCACGGCCTGGCAACTAGGGAAAGGAATTGTGAGAAATATGGGCACAGCACCAGACTCAGTGTTCGGCGAGGGAGGAATTATTCTTTACGTGCTCAACAATACGATGTGCTAAATTTCTTCCTATGTACGGTACGTTATACTTTGTTTATGTGTGTGTATGATAAATTTTTCTTTACAATAATCGTCACGCTTCCTTTTCCCTGGACGAAACCTTTTGGCTAGCCCTAGACCATTTTAAAATGTTATTATTCTTATAATTTATCCGGCAACAGTTCAGTTTGTACAACAATTTCGCCCGGCTAGTGACAAAATCATTGGTCTGGATGGGTAAGGTCCGGTTAGTGACAAAACAATTTGTCTGGATTGGTTAGGACCGGCTAGTGACATAACCATTTGTCTGGATTGGTTAGGACCGGCTAGTGACATAACCATTTGTCTGGATTGGTTAGGACCGGCTAGTGACATAACCATTTGTCTGGATTGGTTAGGACCGGCTAGTGACATAACCATTGGACTGTGAACAAGCAAAGGGGGTCTGGGGACGTAAGGCCCCAGGTTAGGGCCGTGAAGTGGCTTTTGGAACTCTTGACATCACCGCAATCTACAACTTACTGTGTCCAGTTTTAGAATTGACACTCTTCTAGCAATATAATGGAAATTCATTGACTAGTTAATACATACACACAGTAAATTGGGATGTATCAGGACAAGGCCGCAAGTTTTGACATTTTCCTTAATTCTGAACAATATTTACATCTAAGCTCTTCAGGCCTTTTCAATCCTGAAATTACCAGCGTTTCACTGTGAAGGCCTTGAATAAGATCAGCTGTAAACTGCTTAGTAATATATCGAACTATTAAAAGGAACTCTGCCTCAATTGTGGGTTCTAGCAGCTACTTGTGGTTTCACCATATGTTCTGACCTTGTGTTGGTCTTATCTTGTGACTACGATCTGTTATTAGTGACATTAGGGTCATATTTTGCTATATTTTTGTTCCCTAAGTGTCCGACATCTTGACTTAATACAATCAATCCATAAATAACACCAGTTAAGTATCAGTATCAGCCATTTTTCATGATTTAAAACCATAGCCATGGAAATCATGATAGAGATGGGGACTCTACTCTTCATGTTCTGTGTTCCCTACGCCACAGAGGTTGTATTACTTACCTACACATTCTGCTCTTACTTAATCATCCATCTTCAGGGCGAGCAAACGGCGTAGGGACCGATTATCTCCTGATATAAGGAGATCCCCTCTACCAAGTGTCAACAGTCTCCTGAGAGTGGATGAGCAGGTACAGGTTAGGACACTGTATTGTCGCGGGGGCAAGAAATTGCCCCTACAGACGGAGGAACCAAATTTTGGTCAACGGGATTAGGATGCAGAAGGCAACGGGAATCCTCTGCAATCAAGATCCTCAAGGATATCCCTATAAATTCAAAGAAATAAATGAAATATCATATGGCTTTTAATGCAGGGAGTGTCCGAGAACAACTTCGACTCGCCAGGTGCAGGTCTTTTGATTTGACAACCGTAGGCGACCTGCGCGTCGTGATGAGTATGAAATGATGATGAAGGCTTATGGTTAAAACTCCCGACCCCGCCGGGAATCATACCCAGGACTCCTGTGGCCAAAGGCCAACACGCTAAGCATTTAGCCATGGGGCCGGACTAATGGCTCAGTACAATGCAACATTATATTCCGGAGTTTCTATTCCCCCAGTCGGATCTCCAGGAAGGAACGCTACGAACGTTGCGAAGAATGATGGTTGCATTGTCAAGAAGAGAGATGACTACATGGATCACCAGCCTCCGTATTGAGGCGGTGCCTTAAGAAGATTAAGAAGAACTTAAATATTTTTAACATTAGCAATAGATGAAATTAAATTGTAGTTTCCTTCTGGGAAAAGTTTTATATAATGGCCAAAAGCAGGCAATTATAGAACCGAGCTCGATAGCTGCAGTCGCTTAAGTGCGGCCAGTATCCAGTATTCGGGAGATAGTAGGTTCGAACCCCACTGTCGGCAGCCCTGAAGATGGTTTTCCGTGGTTTCCCATTTTCATACCAGGCAAATGCTGGGGCTGTACCTTAATTAAGGCCACGGCCGCTTCCTTCCCACTCCTAGCCCTTCCCTGTCCTATCGTCGCCGTAAGACCTATCTGTGTCGGTGCGACGTAAAGCAATTAGCAAGCAATTATAGAAGTGGAGGCACGTGCTACCCCTAACGTCACTGCGTTGTCCTACGTAGGAGACTTGTAGTGGTGTCTGAATGGCGCAGTAGCCGCCAGTGTATTGAAACTGATGAGCCTACTGCTACACTGCTAAGAAATGCTCGTAATTTCACGATTGAAAATTCCTGAAGGGCTTAAATGTTTTAGACATTAGCAATCGATGAAATTAAATTGTGGTTTCCTTCCGAGAACTTAATTTTTATATAAAGACAGGCATTTATACGAGTGGTCGTAAATGCTTCCCCTAGTGCACTGTCACTGCGTTATCCTACATAGGAAGCTTGTAGCGGAGTAGTGTCGGTGGATGCAGAGGAGGTCTCGGCCCACTAGTGGCCATGGCTGGTCCGTGGTCAGACAGCTCTGCACTCCGACCGGCCAACCGAGCAGAGGAGCGGTGACCACGTCTCTACCGTGGTTCCACGTCTCTGTATTCGGGAGACGGTGGGGGCTGGTCTCCACTGTCGGCTGTCCAGAGAATGGGTTTCCGTAGTTTTCCATTCTCCTGCACTAAGGCGAATGCCGAGACATGCCTTAGTATAGGCCACGACCGCCAACTCTCTCACCTTCTCCGACACAAATCTACCGGCGTGGGAAACGGGGTCACCGCCCACCTCCCACTTCAGGAGAAAAATGAACATATTCATTCTGCTAGTGACAAAATCATTGGTCTGGATAGTAATAGTGTCTCAACGGCGCACTAGTCGCCAATGTCTCGAAAATGTGTAGCTATCCAACTAATGAGCCCACTGCTACACTGGGGCGAAACGCTGATAACTTCACGATTGAAAAGTCCTGAAGGGCTTAAATATTTTTAACATTCGCAATCAATTAAATTAAATCATGGTTTCTTTCTGGGAACTGAATTTTTAATATTTATATCTTTACGTGAAATTCGATTAGATCGGGGTGATCAGTATCATGAGTTCCAAATTGTTTTCCACCCTCTAGAGCAGTAGACGCGCTATGCTTCAGCAGCGTGAAACATGACACTCAGCCGCTCTTACTTTGAGACTTTCCCGATAAGCCTCTTGAGGCGATCAAACGACACCTCACATGACGTACTACGAGACAGGAGCCCAAAGCTACACTAATAATTTGTTAACAGAGCATCACGGTTATTTTTTAGTACCTCAAGATTGCGGTACTATTGCATCACCCAATGACACCACACCGAGTTCAGACTCTTGTCCAGTATTCGGGAGATCGTAGGTTCGAACACCACTGTCGGCAGCCCTGAAAATGGTTTTCCGTGGTTTCCCATTTTCACGCCAGGCAAATACTGGGGCTGTATCTTAATTAAGGCCACGGCCGCTTCCTTCCCACTCCTATCCCTTTCCTGTCCCATCGTCGCCATAAGACCTATCTGTGTCGGTGCGGCGTAAAGCAACTAGCAAAACAACAAAACAAAAAGACTCTTATTGCCACATATAGGGTGATTATAATTTAACTTTCACTACTTGAGAAGGCTCCCATAAAAAAACGAGTGTTCGTAGGTCAATGAAACTTTGTGGAAACATTTGTAAGGATATGCGGAAAAAAATAACGAATAAACAATTGAAAGAAACACATTTTAATTTCCACGTGAGAGGGTAATATTTGTTAATATTGCTTATCATGTTTACGGTCCAGGTCACAGACGTTGGTTGCTCAATGTGATGATCATCTGTATCCACGAGAGCCTGGAACCGCAATAGAGATTGCTCTACAGCTGCCCGAAACATCACAGGTGGGATGTTGGTTACCTCCCTCGCTATGCTCATCTTTAACCTCCAACGAGTGTTAGTGTCCTGTTGATAAACCCTTTCCTTCAGGTAACCCCACAGCCAGAAATCGCACGGGTTCAAATCTGGTGATCTCGGTGGCCACGCAATTTGATACGATCAGCCTCAGTCAATGGTTCGGTCTTCTCAAAGTTTGTTACGATCTTTCCTTTTTACAATGAGATATTGAACACTCTCGTCGCGCATGTTGTCCAGAAATTAGTTGGAATTTAAAACTTTCATATGTTTGTTAAGTTCTCAGGCCCAAGTACTGTTCCGAAACTATAGACGTATTCTACGTCAAAACGTATGGCACAACAATCTATCACCGGACGAGTTGGCCGTGCGCGTAGAGGCGCTCGGCTGTGAGCTTGCATCCGGGAGATAGTAGGTTCGAATCCCACTATCGGCAGCTCTGAAGATGGTTTTCCGTGGTTTCCCATTTTCACACCAGGAAAATGCTGGGGCTGTACCTTAATTAAGGCCACGGCCGCTTAATTCCAACTCCTAGGCCTTTCCTATCCCATCGTCGCCATAAGACCTATCTGTGTCGGTGCGACGTAAAGCCCCTAGCAAAAAAAAAACAACAATCCATTAAGGATTTAGTCTTACACGAGTGTTGCTCAAGCAGAAGACCTGCAGACACCAGAGTTCCACGTGGCCAGCCTGATGACATCATCATTTAAGTATTGCTCCGCAGGAGTAGGGTACATATTTAGAATCTTCAATCACCACTTAGTTGGGTCCTGAGCATCAGTTGGATGAATCCCGCACAGTCTCAGGTTCTTGTTGATGGTGTCGTACCATCGCTGCTTGGTTCTGCCATGTAGTCATTCGCTGTCGACTGTGTGCTGCCCGCAAAAGGTGGCCAAAACATCGTAGTCACCTTTTCTGCATGTTATTTTGAAAAGGGGCCATACCAAACTGCTGCCTGAGAGTGCTGTTTCGGATGTGATCCTGGAGGGAAACACCGATTGTCAAACGAACCAAGGGTATTTCAGTTGCATGATGTCGACTTTCGTTAGTTTTGGTCGCGGGCCAGTATTCCGTGTCACATAACGCCACTGCACATGCAACAGTTCGGTAGATCTTTGACTTCAGCTGGATTGGCATGGATGATATTCTCGGCCTATTATTTGGATTTCTTGACGGCCAGTGCTCATTCTAGAATTAAAACCTCTAGACTAGATGAAAATTGAGGCCAGTTCCTCCAATTAGGAGACAGCCACACATCCACTGCACGGACTGCCTGAGATTAATAAATCCACAATTCACCAATAAAAGAGTGAACTTCCATATCTTCAGATCGAATTCAAATTTTAGCATTAACCATAAATTCCGCTGAACACTGCTTGTCGCTTTCCTAACACAATAGAACAACGCAAATGTATTAAGGAAGTACGTACTGAAAAACAGAAAGATCTGGAAGATTTGTATCATCGCGATGAGCAGAGCAACTCGAGAGCCCGAACGAATGTAAGGTACAATTCACCATACTCAGGTTATGGAAGCCTGGAGTTTGACACTGATCCATCCACACATGCGTCCACTCAGTTCTTATGTCAACAAGTGTTCATTTGTAATTTGCTGCGTCTTTGTGAGAGAGGTATAACATTACACCGAACGTTCTGTGAACAGTACTCCTTGTAAATTTTATTCGTTACATGTTGAACGATTTCTTTGTTCATTTCTAATCTGGACTTTCATAAATAAGGCTGACGAGCCATGTGGCACTATGCGTCACTCATAAGAAGCGGCGGCACTTATACAGGAGCACAAACGCACGTGAAAAACCAGAATCTGGAACTGGGACCCGTGTTACCCTGTAATTACTCAGTATCTAAGTAATTATAATTCTGATATACCGTGTTTTACATCTACCGTGTTCTACACATCAAACTTCCAGCCTTTTGGTCTCGCTGTAGCAGGTCTCGCTCATCCGCAAGAGGTGGTGACATCAAGTTTTGCGGAGCTGTTACTGTATGGGAAGTGCACACTTCCAATGTGCTCTTCCTTCGGAACTTCAGTAAGTAAACTTTAACGGGTGGTGCTGCTATCTCTAAGGATTTTGTGCCAGCTCATACTTTTTTAAAGAGCAATAGTGTTTGTTTTAGACTTCAGTATCCAGAAATATCACATTCTTTTGTATCCGGCGGCCTTTAAGCTGGTGAAGAATATTTTGAGTTACTGTTACTGCGTTGTGTGTCATTGTGTATGCACTGGCTTTGAAAACGTACAGAGTAATCGTGTCTGGCAGTTGAATTTTAATACATATTTATTTTTATCAGGCAAGATAACTATCTCAGTAGTTTCATTAATACGAAGTGATACCTTTACATACAGCGTAGTTAAGTGAATGACAAGCATTTTACTTATTTACTGTAAACTTTTGTGAACACATACATTTTCTATTTGACCAGCCGCCACTACGCATTAGTTCATTAGTGGTCAGTTTTACACCTTTGTGGCCAGTATCATAACACCCACTATTTTTAGTATTTCCGTCACCAATTCACATACTACGCTGATATTGATACCTTAAATTGGAGTTCTGATTATATATTTTTTAATTTACTCGCAATTATCCTCGGTATTGTATAATAAATGGTTCTATAAACAATGTCCAAATTTAATCACCAATAGTAATTTACTTTTTATCATACAATCAATACAGTTTTAATCACATTATATTACATTCATGCTCAGCAGGAGCTATGAACATGTGTAGTCTAGTTGTCGATTTTATAAAGTAATTTAACGTTGTAAGATCAAATATTTCTTGAAATAATTCTGGAAAGAAACTGGAAGAATTTAATAAATAATTCCGTGGGCTTGAAATGAAAAATAACGGGAAAACAGTAATTATGATTACTGTGAGACAGGATAACACCTTCTGAAGTGGACAGTACAGTACATGGAAAAAAACAAAAAACAGTAATGGAGTTACAAACGTGATCTGAACATTAAGATACTCCATTATTAGACATTGGATTTATCTGCTGAATAAATCAGCAATACAAGCATGCAATTATGCTGCAAAAAGTGGTGAAAACTGCATTTAAATATCCACTTATTTTCTTGCTATTGAACATTTGTGTGAAATGAAAACGTAACATTCCTTTACTAGACACACGTAATTCACCCACACCAATATATAAAATCATGATCATGAATAAACAATTGAATAAAATGAGTAAGGTTTTAATAAAAGCGTGTAACAAAACCACAAACGCGTAGAACCACAATTAAATACACATTCCTCCTTCATTTTACACTGTACATTCTTTTCCTGTCCATAAAATGCTTCGCAGTACGCTACAACAGACTTCTCCAAGATTTCTGCTTTAAACCTGTGGCGTTTCAGTGCGCAGAATGATCTCTCTACATCTACGAATGTGACGGAACAGTACTTGAATTCGGGAACGAGTGTAGGTGATAAACATTCTGGTAGATTCATATTATCAACACCAGCCAAATATTCGTTTATAGCTATTGTGATGTCGTAGCCCGGATTTCGTTTAAAGACATCACGATATTTTGTTTGCAGATGGAGATCGATGTTTCCTGGGATAACTTCCATCTCACATTTCACGTTCTCCATAATCACAAAGTCGCAAGCCACGTGTTTCTACCTACTTGATTGATTCTGGTATGGTTTAGAAGTGTGTCTTGATAATTGCCAGTTCCTTCCGAACGGTTTTATTGCCAGAAGGGTTCCCGGCATTAACTACTTTACATTTTGTTGAAGCTTGCTTGTATAATATGTTAAAATATATCATCATCATCATCATCATCATCATCATCATCATCATCATCATCTGTTTACCCTCCAGGTTCGGCTTTTCCCTCGGACTCAGCGAGGGATCCCACCTCTACCGCCTTGAGGGCAGTGTCCTGGAGCTTCAGACTCTTGGTCGGGGGATACAACTGGGGAGAATGACCAGTACCTCGCCCAGGCGGCCTCACCTGCTATGCTGAACAGGGGCCTTGTGGAGGGATGGGAAGATTGGAAGGGATAGGCAAGGAAGAGGGAAGGAAGCGGCTGTGGCCTGAAGTGAGGTACCATCCCGGCATTCGCCTGGAGGAGAAGTGGGAAAGCACGGAAAACCACTTCCATGATGGCTGAGGTGGGAATCGAACCCACCTCTACTCAGTTGACCTCCCGAGGCTGAGTGGACCCCGTTCCAGCCCTCGTACCACTTTTCAAATTTCGTGGCAGAGCCGGGAATCGAACCCGGGCCTCCGGGGGTGGCAGCTAATCACGCTAACCACTACACCACAGAGGCGGACTGTTAAAATATATACTTAATAAAATCGAAAACATGGACAATAAATCCAAAATTTGAAAAGTATACACTAATCTCAAATATATGCAAATTTGCATAAGCAGTATTAAACTTAACAATTCGTCAAATTTCACCTTCAAATGCAGTTCCTTGTCGGTTTTGGACGTCTACATATCGGCGAACAAAATATGCATTTGCATACAATTCCGATGCCTAGACTCATTATAACATGCAAGGTGACGACAGCACCACTCATCTATGTAACAGTGCCGGGACAGCAAGTGTTCAAATTGTCTACCCCCATGATTCTCACATTGTTCATAAAGACCCTGTAGATTGTTAACATATTGATAAACACCGGTTGCCATAAGGACACCAAAAGAAGCATGTATCTTCTATCGTAATTCTGGACATGCTGAAAGGATAACATTTACAATGAGATGACCCACCTAGGAATGTTCCTGTCACACACCTTATATACTCACTACGCCGCTTCCCGACACCTGACGTACTTCATGGACTACGCGCTGCTGACGTCAAATATAGGAGGTGGTTAAAACAATGTGACTCAACTGTGTGTTGGTACCTGTAAGCATAATTTATGGAGAGAATTCTGTTAGAGAAACGGAGAATTCTTGAGATGAGTTCGAATACTCAGATAATTTTCTCGAATGAACATCTTGTGATTCACCAGAGTTCTTTTACATGCTGGCATAAATTACATGGAGCTGAATGACGTAGGAGTTTGTATTACTTATGATTATTATTACCAAAGGAGAGGTAAGGGTGTAATCTGCCCGAAAGCACGTCCGAACCTCCGCAGAGGTGTGCCTGAGCAGGAGTTTACGTACGGTAGGGTGGCCAGTTGCCGGCCCCGTGGTGTAGGGGTAGCGTGCCTGCCTCTTACCCGGAGGTCCCGGGTTCGATTCCCGGCCAGGTCAGGGATTTTTACCTGGACCTGAGGGCTGGTTCGAGGTCCACTCAGCCTACGTGATTAGAATTGAGGAGCTATCTGACGGTGAGATAGCGGCCCCGGTTTAGAAAGCCAAGAATAACGGCCGAGAGGATTCGTCGTGCTGACCACACGACACCTCGTGATCTGCAGGCCTACGGGCTGAGCAGCGGTCGCTTGGTAGGCCAAGGTCCTTCAAGGGCTGTAAAGCCATGGGGTTTGGTTTGGTTTTAGGGTGGCCAGTTCCTTTCCGCTCCTCCACTCCCTTATCCCCCACCAACAGCGCGTGGCAACCCATCCAAATCTTGACCACACCCAATGTTGCTTAACTTCGGAGATCTCACGGGATGCCGTGTTTCAACATGGCTACGGCCGTTGACATTATTATTATTATTGTTGTTAATAAAAACAACGAGAAATGCAGTTTATTTATTAATCCGTTTACCCTCCAAGGTTGGTTTCTTCCCTCGGACTCGGCGAAAGGTCCTACATCTACCGCCTCATGGGCAGTGTTCTGAAGCGTCAGGCATTTGCTCCTGGATACAACTGGAGAGGAGGATCAGTACCTAACCAGGCGGCCTCAACTGCCGTGCTGAACAGGGGCCTTGTGAAGTATGGGAAGATATAGGCAAGGAAGAGTGAAGAAAGGTGTCATGTGAATAATTTATGTACAGTCCTGGTATTTGCCTGGTGAAGAAGTGAGAAACCACGCAAAACCACTTCGAGGATGGCAGAGGTGGGAATCGAAACCCCATCTACTCAGGTAACCTACCGAAGCTGAGTGGACCCCGTTCCATTCATAGTACCACTTTTCAAGTTTCGTGGCAGAACCGGCCGGGCCTCTGGGGATCGCAGCTAATCACATTAACCACTACACCTCGGAGGCGGACGAAATGCATTTTAATTGGAAGATATCTCGGTAGGAATGTCTGCACAGTGTATTGTAGTGTAGCTGGTTGTGAGGTTTCCCCGTGACTATGAATGTGGTTGATCAAAGCAAGCCAAAAGGCAAATCGTCACCGAATGAGCATCCAGGACATTCTATTGATCTGTGGGGGACATTGTGAATGCCTTTGAAGGGCTAGCAAATGCCAGAGCAATCTTGATTTAGGCATTTGAGCTATCTTCGTGCTAAGTTGATTCTGTCTGTTTATACTTGTACGTATGTTACCTAATAACTGCCATGAACTAAATACTGTAAATAAACAACAGTTTAACACGAAATTAAATTAAAACATAAATTATAATACATAACAACAACAAGCAATTAAACGACAATAAATTACAAGAAATTATTTCAAACTAAGGAATCCCGTTTGAAATAGGTGCATTTAAAACAAGGAACAAAAAATACACTACAAAATACGACTAAAAGAGGCGACCAAGTGATGATCGAATTACAACCATGGACCTACTTGTAATTAGTGCCATCACACGAGGAACACCATAGGTCACCTTTACTTGCGATTAGTACCACTATGTTGGGTACACAATAGTTTTGTGATTAACAGCAACAGAGTGTGAATCAGGATGGGATTTACAGTACCCGTAATTAATATCACTACATGCGGAACACTACGGGCTTGCGTTGCCTATAATTAGTACCATTGTGTGAGAAACACCACGGGTCTGGGAGTTGCCTGTGATTACTACCACCATTATGAGCTACACATTGGGACAGCGTTGCCTATGATTAGTACCCACTACGTGAAGAACACCCCGAGATAGTACAAGTCCCTGTGATTAGTACACCTATGTGTGGAACACCATAACTTTGCGTTGCCTGTAAGTGGCGCCGCAATGTGAGAAATACGGTAGGTCTGAATTACATGCGCTTATTAACTACCTGTGAATAGTACCATAATGTGTGAAATACCACGAGTCTACGCTACTTTTCATTAGTACCGCAACGTGCACAAATGACATGGTTCTACTTTACTAGCGATAAACACCATTGTATGTGTATGTTTAGTCCTCAGCCGAAAGGGTGGTTGGATCCTCAACAGCTCCGCCATCAGCTGTCATAGATGGCCTAGGCATCACTGAAGAGGCGTACTAGGGAAATGAGGAGTGAGGTAGTTTCCCGTTGCTTTCCTCACCGAGCCAGAAGCTGCTATTATATATCAGTCTGCCAAGCCCATTGAAATGCATGCAACAACCGGCCCTATGAGCAACATTTTCACACCATTCATAACAGGGACTAGATGCATAAGGAATGGCATTACTAGCATCACTCATACCTCAGTCACTTTCATTTTGTCAAAGCCAAGGATAAAGCTGAGACAGATCAATGAAAGTAACAATATTGCTCTAGCCCATACCAGTAGACATAGTGCACTGTAAACACTACGTCCTGCCAGCAAAGGCATAAACACCATTATGAGGGGCCGATGACCGGGATTTTGGACCCCTTTAGAAAACAAGCATCGTCGATTCGGGATTGTGCTTTAGAAGCAGTCCCTTGGTCAGTACACTATTGTTTTACGATAGTTTCTGGGAAGGTGGGACATTACGGGTCGGATCTACTGATTATTTGAAATTCATATTCGTCCATACATTCTTCGTCATAATGTTTTGAATTCTGGTCAGCGGACTATTTTGTACTTTTAAATTGACATTATATTTCGTCTCATTTCGTACCATTAGGGAGCTGATGACCTACATGTTAGGTCCCTTTAAACAACAAGCATCATCATCATCATCTTCATCATCATCATCATAGTCATTGTTACGGGGTTACCCGTGGATCAGCAGAGGTGAAAGAAGGTGACGGAGTGAATGGGTCTAACTACTATGTCCAGAAAGAATTTAAACTGAAATGGAAGGTTATTTTTTCAAAAGCAACATGTTAACAAATTCTCACTGAGAATAGCAATTTAAAAACAAGTCTTAGAAAGGTCCAAGATTTCATAATTTTCACGATCTTGGGCTACAAGCCCCCAGTTTTACAATTTTTGAATTCCCAGTTCAAACTTACAAAAGAGTACAAATTCATATCAGGGCAGAAATCCCTCACTACATGGAGCGCTGTCTCCCAACTCACAATATCAAGCCTTCAAAAGGCATTCAGCAATCTTACTTTGAAAAAGAGCTAACAGGCTCTCAGTTTTCACGCCTATTCGAAGCAACACCAAACATTTCTTACACCTTTTGGCCTTCAATGGCCCAGCTTACAAACTGATACAGGGGTATCTCCTACCCAACCTATCGGGCCTTCGTGTAAAAGAAGTAACAGTTAAATAAATGGTCCGAACACAAAATGAATGGAGGCGTGTACTTGCACTCCTAAATATGCATTCTTAAAACCTAAAGGGCACTAGGCCGATGAAACAGGGGCTATTCGCAAACTATGGAGGTGACTCGTATAAGAATAAATTGAGACTTTACGGAAAGGAAGAAAACCATTTACAAAAGTACCTCAAACCAATATGAAGGGGAGCTCGAGAGGATACATCACTCTCTATCCCCGATTTACAGTTAAAGATTTTATGAAGAAATTACATAAGCTGGCAGAAATTACATTTTCAGGAAAGTAGGTTACATAGTTAAGGTTTCGGACCTCCCCCTCGGGTTAAACCGCAGAGCTAGAGAGAAATAAAGATGTTAATAGGCCATTACCTTGCTGAAGAACTGCTGCCTGATGAAAGAGGCGCCTCCCGCCTCCTGCTTGACATACACACACACACTTAGTTAGATGTTGATCAAATGGCCAAGAGACGTGAAAATCCGCAGTTTATAAACCCTCGGGGAAAGTACGAGACCTTTCATGAATAAACTAGCCCCACCCTCTCAATGTTATTGGAGAATTTAAAAGTTACGCTCAAAATCGAAGAAGAAGAAGAAGAAGAAGAAGAAGATGGTGATTGGTAGAAAATTAATTACAGAAATTCTTGATTGGTTGGATTCTAAACTGGCGGAAAGAAAAGATCAATGTTGCCAACCCAAGAATAAATGAACATAATTCAGTAAAAAATGTAACTTATGAATACAAAACTTCTTTGAATCAAAGTTCATCCACTTCGCACCAGAGTGCATGATCATAGTTTTTT
Organism: Anabrus simplex; assembly: GCF_040414725.1. Classification (NCBI taxonomy): domain Eukaryota; kingdom Metazoa; phylum Arthropoda; class Insecta; order Orthoptera; family Tettigoniidae; genus Anabrus; species Anabrus simplex. The sequence continues at coordinate 75,332,770 of NC_090272.1, read as the reverse complement.
AGCAGTGACCTCTGTTGAAGAAAGTGCAAACTTCTTGATGACTGGTAAAGAAAACAGGTAGAATTTCATACAGTACATGAAACGTCACAATAAGGAAATCCGTCAAATTACTGTAGTGACATCTTCTGAGTAAAGGTTTAAGTAGGTCTAGTTTCAAGTTCACTGTTTCTCCAGTAGAGGAGTTCTATTAGGCGCAACATTTAAATGTGCGGCTTAGAGGTGTACCTCCCTGTACAATCATAATCATCACTACAATTTTCAGTAGATTCAGAGGTACAAAGACATACTACTACTTTAACAATGTAGATACAACCTAATGCCATAGGAACCTATACCAAATTACGGGATAATGGAGTATTTTGTTGTATCATCTTACACTCTATACTTTTCTGGTAATATACTCCAATAATAAATTACCCTATTTACGCACGAGTCTTTACCACAGCTTGTTAAACGAAACCACCTTTTCGCGTGAAGGAAGCACGGATTCTCTAGTCGACTAGGATATCAGTACAGTCATCACACAAAGGCTTCCACGATTTGAATACCGGCTTCTATTCAATACCCATATCCTCTGGTTCAGGTTACAGTAATCTCCCTCTTGTGTGAGCTAATGAAGGGGAGTGTATGGGCGAAATATTGTGAATACGGAATATACAATTCAATGAAGATTCATGGAACAGCTTGCCTTTGTCTATAATCTACGCATTGTGCCGATTTGAAACAGATTGTTCAGACTTTCTTCCTTGAACCACGTAGAAATTCGACGTTTAATTCTTCGTATTTAGATCTTTGTTTTAACTTGTCCTCCACTACTATCACTGTTCCATGCAGAATCCATGCAGAATCTTTTAGGTCTACTTTTCTTAAAATCGTGAACTCCTATTCCATTTTCTACCGCTAAACTAGCAGTGTCTCTCTCTTATCGATTTCTTTCTACAGTATAACTTACCATTTTTGTTTCAGGGGCGTGATTAGCAGCTTGCTTTTCACACTCATGACTGGTTAATCCCGGGTTAGAAATTTCACCTGAAACGTCACTTGAAATCAGGAAATGCAACAGCAGAAGCAAACTAATCTCTGTACAGGCCATGAAGGCCCTTGGAGAGGTGGAATGTAAAGGCTTCTACTATCCGTAACCTCGGCATTTGATGGAGTAGGGTGATTAGCTCTACGTCCGGTCGCCTTAGCCCCAGGAATGAACTTGGTACTCATTTTTGGTGTAGGCTGAGTGAACCTCCGGGCCATGTGCCCCTTCGGAAGTGGAAAACTCTTTTCTTAAATTTTACGACTTCCTCACGTGGATTCGAACCCACGTCCTTCCGGGCAAAACGAACACACCTTCACCGCCTCGGCCAGGCAGCCCCTGGAAGGGCAACAGGCCTCGACCAAAATCAGAATGAGCCTGGGTGTCTGTATTTTACCCACAAGAACCTCGGGTAATTTGAAGAACAGTCCTTGTAAGCTTTCTTTCCGAGACGCGATAAACCTGAGAAGCACACCGACTGACATATCAACGACATAAATATTCAGTCTTCACACAGACGCAAGCCCGATAGCAATGGATACGCTACTGCATTGTCACACGGCACGAGATTTCTTCTTCTTATTCTTTATCTGTTTATCCTCCAGGATCAGTTTTTCCCTCGGTCTCAGTGAGGGATCCCACCTCTACCGCCTCAAGGGCAGTGTCCTGGAGCTTCAGACTCTGGGTCGGGGTCACAACTGGGGCGGATGACCAGTACCTCGCCCAGACAGCCTCACCTGTTATGAGGAACAGGGGACGTGCGGGAGAGATGGGAAGATTGAAAGGGATAGACAAGGGAGAGGGAAAGCGGCTGTGGCCTTAAGCTAGATACCATCCCAGCATTTTCCTGGAGGAGAAGTGGGAAAACACGAGGTTTCTCGTTGTCAAAATAATCTGCATTTATTAACAAATCTCACTTTCCGTAACTGAGCCAGGTTCGACTGCTGGTTGCGTCGTGGGATTTCAGTTGCGAAAGATGAATTTCCACGATTCGGGGATTGGTTGTTTTTACTGTCCCCAGCATTCCTGCAACTTATACATCACATAAAACAGTATCCTCTAACGGAATAGCATACAGATTCCCCTGCACTACAGACGTCAGCCACCCTCATCGGTTGGTCTGCCTTACAAGCGCTGCATTCATCTGTATGCGCTGCCCAAATGATTAATTTTTAACAACTTGACTTAGAGAAGTCCGCCTCTGTGATGTAGTGGTTAGCGTGATTAGCTGCCATCCCCGGAGGCCCGGGTTCGATTCCCGGCTCTGCCACGAAATTTGAAAAGTGGTACGAGGGCTGGAACGGGGTCCACTCAGCCTCGGGAGGTCAACTGAGTAGAGGTGGGTTCGATTCCCACCTCAGCCATCCTCGAAGTGGTTTTCCGTGGTTTCCCACTTCTCCTCCAGGCGAATGCCGGGATGGTACCTAACTTAAGGCCACGGCCGCTTCCTTCCCTCTTCCTTGCCTATCCCTTCCAATCTTCCCATCCCTCCACAAGGCCCCCTGTTCAGCATAGCAGGTGAGGCCGCCTGGGCGAGGTACTGGTCATACTCCCCAGTTGTATCCCCCGACCAAGGGTCTGAAGCTCCAGGACACTGCCCTTGAGGCGGTAGAGGTGGGATCCCTCGCTCAGTCCGAGGGAAAAACCGAACCTGGAGGGTAAACAGATGATGATGATGATGATGACTTAGAGAATCCGTGGTCCAAAAGTAAGGAAAATAATGTACACGGTGACCCAAAAGTCCGTGAACATTTGACGAGGCAATACTTCACGAAATATTGGAGGTAGAGAGGTAATAACAGACACACCACATAATTTGTATGACTTGCGGTTTTATTGACACCAAAATAAAGTACACAACATGACCAACATATGACGCTTGACAGAAACATGTTCGGTATAAATGACCACACAAGGAGTTTTATTGACACCGACAGCGAGTAAACTAACAGTCCAACAGATGGCGATGGACAGCAACACGTCAGTGATGCCGCATGAGACCCGTGTACGGTATAAAAGGAGCTGTCATGAGGGAGGGCATCAGACTCGCCTGCAATCGGCATATCATGCTTGGCCTCCCCGATCCCCAGACCTCAATCCGTGTGATCACTGATTGTGGGGTTACGTGAACTCGCAAGTTTACCACGATCGTTCGACCTCATTACGGATGCTAAAAGACAACATCCGACAGCAATTTATCACCATATCTAGGGATATGCTGTACAGTGCTGTTCGCAACACTGCCCCTCGACTACAGTACATGCATTGTTGATCAATGACGGGTGACATGTTGAGCAGGTGTTATAAAGAACTTCGCCTTTGCTAAACCTCGGTTGTTATGCTAATGTTCTGTATCGCATGAAGCGCTATGTGCTGGTCATTTTGTGTACTTTATTTTGGTGTCAATAAAACCCCATGCAATATCATACATGTGTGGCAATTATTACCTGTCTACCTCCAATATTCCTTGAAGTATTGCCTCCTCAAAAGTTAATGGACTTTTGGATCACCCTGTATACTAATTTACATTTAAATATTTTGATATTTCTATTCGTGTTTAATATTAAATTAATAGCCCACAAACCGGACAAATCATGCACGAATCATATTGGGAATTTACTTTACGTGTAAAACTGGAGAGCATGTTCATGATAGCAACAGCGTAACATCAGAACGTACTGCGTAAATCACGTACCATACTGAAAATGTCTGACTCGTTGGCTGAATGGTCAGCGTACTGGCCTTCGGTTCAGAGGGTCCCGGGTTCGATTCTCGGCCTGGTCGGGAATTTTAACCTTAATTGGTTAATTCCAATGGCTCGGGGGCTGCGTGTTTATGCTGTTCCCAACATTCCTGCAACTCACACACCACACATAACGCTATCCTCCACCACAATAACACGCAGTTACCTGCACATGGCAGATGCTGCCCACCCTCATCGGAGGGTCTGCCTTACAAGGGCTGGACACGAAATAAAATTCTGCTAATCTCAGTAGGGATCGAAAACTAACATTTGATCAATAGCGCTGGCGGAAACGATTTAGTTTTAAGTCCACCACAGTGTGAAGGAAGAGGTAATGTGTGTTGCAACCATGTTTGTGTACGAGAGTGTTTGTTATCGTACAACTCATCAGCACAAGCTTAGCGGGAGATTATCTCGCTGCTAAATGGGGCATCAATCGTAGCATCTCGCTGACACTGTTTGTACATTTAATTAACTAATAGGCCTCGCACTCCCCGCTTAGAATGCTTTATATTCTCTGAACTACATTCAAAACCCATTTCAAAAATGTTTCCGTAAATTCGAACTGCATTGCTGTTTGTCGTTCGTGAAAGGATAGTTGGGTTTTAAAGGAAGACCTGAAGCCTGTTCCACAGTATACTGGGGTAAAAGAAATTCAGCAAGAAAAATTCAGCGCAATAGAAATAATAATAACAATCAAAGAAGAAGAACTGAGTAGCTCAGGCGGTAGAACATGAGCATTCTGAGCTCAAATTTGCGGTTTCGACCCCACCTTAGTCTGGTGGTATTTGAAAATGCTCAAATACGTCATCCTCGTGTCGGTGCATTTATTGGCACGTTAAGGAACTCCTGTGGAACAAACGTCCGGCACATTGGCGTCTCCTTAAACCGTTAAAGTGGTAGGTGGTAGGTAAACCAATAGCATTAACTGATTGGTCAGACCACTCACAAATACAAAATCTAAGGTGAAATTATGGGGGGAAATTTTTAACCCTTCGGAAGTTACGCAAGGGGGTTCCGCAAGGAGCTGTACTCTCTCCTCTTCTGTTTAACTTGGTTTTTAGATGAAGTTATCAGAGAGTGGGAAAAGGATATAACAGGCATAAACATTGGGACTGCTGGGAACAAAATCAAAGTGAAATGCTTAGTTTTCGCAGATGACCTAGCTACCATCACGACGAACAAGGAGGAAACTAGGTATCCTATCAAAACATTACTCAGAATATCATCACAGGCAGGCCTTCAGATATCATTCGAGAAAACGAAGTATATGCGGAATGTTCATCAAAAGTGAAAAAAAGATCAAACTTAAGCGGCATATGGGACAATTCCACAGGTATCTTGTTTTATCTTGGAGAAAGAATTCTTTCCTCGGGATTAGACAGTTGAGGCAAAACAGAAAGGGCATCAAACCTTCAGAGAACATTTAGACTAACATGGAATCACTACAATAAACGAGCAATTTTACGTAATGCTAAATTGATACCTTACAAAACAGTTATTTTACCGGTCATTCTAAAATTTCAGATGTTGAAAAATTTTGAAAATTTTCTGCCCCACACAAGATAATGGAATTTGGATCAAAAGGCAAACTTTAGTCCTCTATAGTCACACAAATTCATCAATACCGTACAGAGAAGACGTTTGAAATAAGATTATTCAATGTAATAAATTCCCAAAAACGAATAAGTTGGCTGGAGGAAACAAAAGGGGACCTGAATGAATTGAACACCTTGGAGGACGACATCAAACATCGCGAAGTCTTCAGGACCTCAGTAAATAAACACACAGTTGTGGTTAAAACTAGCAGAAGGACTGCTAAAAAGTGGTCAGAAGAACGGAGAGGCAACACAGTGAGTTCATGAAAAGATTTTGGAAGAATAGGAAGTGTAAAGCTATCAAAGCAATGAACAAGTTCCAACACGCTGTGTGAATGGGCATAACGGTACAAGAAGAATAATAACAAGATTAATAGTATGGCTTCAGCTACGATTGCAGCCATTATGGTTTGACGCCATCTGGGTGATATTAGATATTCCGTTTTACTCTAGTGAGTGGTAAATCAACCAACTCGTCTCTGTTCGGTGACCTATGACTGAGTTTTACGAGTAATTCAACTTGTCTTGCAAACTAGAGCTGTATTAAAAGACTTGCAGACTGATTTACAAGAAATGGGTGCCGCTCATTTTAGACTTGTTCAGATCCTCCTGCTTGAGCACTCTGTTTGGAAGGACCACACTCGAAAGGCACTCAACTTCATTGAACAAAAGAACGAGTCTGTACAGATCGAACTGCTCCGAAACAAGGAAGTGACTCACTCTTTGGTACACTGTTTCCAGATGCATTGGTTCTCGCAAATCTATCTCGTATAGCCACTGCACTTAACACTTGCAACGCAGAAACATGATGACAACAACTCGCATTTGGACCACCTCCTGAGTGACTGAACAATTGAGTGGTCTGGTAATCCGAGCCTGTAATCGAGTTTCAAGTTTAGGTTGATTATTGCCCACTGTTCAAATATCGCCCATTTCGACTGACTAGTTCGAGTGTGCTCCTGTTCGTTCTAGCAGTGGGCCAGTGACCTAGATGTTAGGCCCCTCTAAAAAATAAGCAAGCAAGCGCTCTAGCAGCAGGCTCGTTCTCTGACGAAACGAGCTGGGTAGTAGAACTGGAGGCGGAATGAAGGCAGAATCGCTCATTGCACGGCTCTAGTGTGAACACCAAATGTACATTAGAGATTTTTCCACATATCGACATAGTACGACATGGAGTGACGAATCGACTTTTATCCAACCTTCAAAAATCCGACTACTTCTGTCGAGTTTGAAATGGTGATCTTGGCAACTGGAGGCCAGCACTGAACCATCAATCCACTAAAATATAGTTTTATTCGGGAAAAAGTTCAAAACAAAGTCGTTGTTCTGTTTTTTTATAAGGCGTGATTTAAAAAATCCTTTGAGAGCGTTGCTGCGGCGGACATACAATGCAGCGCGACTCCGATATGGGTGTACAAGAACGTGCGTGTAGGCAAAGGCATTAGTATGGCAGTAGTTTTGTGCCGAGGGCATGGGTTAAATGCCACCACGTGAACTATGACGATGTTATTACCAAAATGGGCCCAAACAGGACCAACGTGCAAGGACTAAAAAAGGTTGACATCCATCGGAGGATGTGAAGACTATCTATGGGGCAGCATGTCTGTCGAAAACCACTGTTGTGGAGTGGTGCACCAAGTGACGTGCGGGTCCCATTTCGACACAAGACACCGGTCGACCCCTGGGAGGCGAGCCTCGTCCATTACGGACAGCAACAAGCGGGCAGTGGATGAGACTATTTGGGCGGACCGGGGCCTACATGGGGAACTTCAACCTGGTAAATGAAATGGCGTTGTGGCTTTTACTGCCGGGAGTGTCCGAGGACATATTCAGCTCGCCAGGTACAAGGTCTTTTGATTTGACTCCCGTAGGCGAACTGCGCATCGTGATGAAGATGAAATGATGATGAAGGCGACACATACACCCAGCCCCCGTGCCAGCGAAATTAACCAATGATGGTTAAAATTCCCGACCCTGCCGGAAATCGAACCCGGGACCCCTGTGACCAAAGACCAGCACGATAACCATTTAGCCATGGAGCCGGACTTCAATCTGGTGCGTCGGTGGGATATGTGCCTCAAGGCTTACGGTGATTTTGCCTGATTGGCATCCCGATTCAGAACTGTACGGCCGTCGAACGGAAACTGTTAGATACCCCCTTATTTTATCATGCTGTCGTCATCCCTAAGACGTGTTGAATGCCCAATGTTTCAACCATCCGAATCATAGACCGACTAGGCAGCAATTAATAATAGCCAGTATCCAGTATTCGGGAGATAGTAGGTTCGAACCCCACTGTCGGCAGCCCTGAAAATGGTTTTCCGTGGTTTCCCATTTTCACACCAGGCAAATGCTGGGACTGTACCTTAATTAAGGCCACGGCCGCTTCCTTCCCACTCCTAGCCCTTCCCTGTCCTATCGTCGCCATAAGAGCTATCTGTGTCGGTGCGACATGGCCTTAATTAAGGTACAGCCCCAGCATTTGCCTGGTGTGAAAATGGGGAAACCACGGAAAACCATCTTCAGGGCTGCCGATAGCGGGATTCGAACCTACTATCTCCCGGATGCAAGCTCACAGCCAACTCGCCCGGTCCACTCAGTTTTTGACGAATATTTTTTTCAAATTGGGGTTGGGGGTCTCAAGTGATAAATCGATGTCATGCCTTTCATGAATCACTTCGAAATATTGTAACGGGAAAGCGGGTAGTAGGTGCCTAAATAAGTACACGACAGGTAGCGTTTTCTCTAAGATTTATTAAATGTAACGCGTGTACAGTTACAGTTCCTGTCATGTAAGCTTATACACTAAGGGTACTGCTGGGTTCGATTCAGTGTCGCTAGCGATAGTGTCTAGTGACTCTACGCCTTACAGTTACAATTAATATTGCAGGTTGACACTATGTAGTCATGTTTTTTAGGGACTTGCGAAAACGTACGTACTGCCTCTGCCATATTGTGAAAGTCACTAGTGTTACATTTACGGGTATATGTAAAGCATAATTTCTTTTTCTGTAGGATTGTAAATCTGTTTGGGCAATATCAGATGAGTAGAATTGTGGCATCTTCGAATAATGCATTCAATAACGTAGTTTATGTTAAATGACAAACGGACCCTTCTCTTAATACGGTCTTATTTATTCCAATTCGTATTTATCGAATTCATTATTAGGATGCATAAGAGGCAAGAAAAATCTTTAAAAAATCCTTAGAAAAGGAAAATAACGTTACCTCGTCTCTAAAGATCAATTCAGTTGAAATGGATGTAAATTTCGTTATCAGCCTAACACCTAACCTTGTCTTCAGTCACGACTTTGGCACGGTTTGCAGACTTAGACTTTGTGTTTCCTTATTGACTTACGGCATACGTACATGTAATATATTTGCTTCTGTGTATTACTACAGCGTGGTTTCACTTCAGTCCCACAATAATAGCAAATTTCAAGAAGGGAGCTGAATTACTTACACGGGTCAAACACTGAAGAATACTATTTCAGTAAGACATATATAAAAATAAAGGCAGAATTATATAACATTTATTTAAGTGAGGGTGTTGGAGAGATTTCATTTCCTTAATTCCTCATTGAGGTAGAAAATCAACTTAATTATGAATATTTTGATTGAACATTTACTTGGGCAATGGAACCTCCATTATTGTTACTTTTGGGTTAGTTTTTTGATGGTTATATCTCGTGATTTCAATATGTAACTAGTAAAATTGGCAGCAGTGACGAGCTATTCAAAAAAAAATAAAGAGAGTAGGGTGACGATATTTGCATACTATACTATACTATACTATACTATACTATACTATACTGTACTATACTGTATGGATCCATGGCTAAATGGTTAGAATGCTGGCCTTTGGTCACAGGGGCCCCAGGTTCTATTCCCGGCAGGGTCGGGAATTTTAACCATAATTGGTTATGTGTCGTCTTCATCATCATTCCAACCTCATCAGGACGCGCAGGTCGCCTATGGGAGTCAATTCAAAAGACCTGCACCTGGCAAGCCGAACTTGTCCTCGGACACTCCCGGCACTAAAACCATGCGCCATTTCACTATACTATACGGAACATGAAAAAACTTACAACCTGTTTTCCAGTCATTGACGGGTCAGGGATGTAATGAATAAACATTATATAGGCTGTTATTACAATGGGGTCGCCACTCCCAAGGTGAATTATTAATGAGTGATAAATGCGATGAAATGATAATGGAGAGTGTTGCTGCAATGAAAGATGACCGGGAAAACCGGAGTATCCGGAGAAAAACCTGTCCCGCCTCCGCTTTGTGCAGCACAAATCTCACATGGAGTCACCGGGATTTGAACCACGGTATCCAGCGGTCAGAGGCCGATACGCTGCCGTCTGAGCCATGGAGGCTCCCACTATACTATACTATATTATACTATACTATAATATACTATCGTTGCTTTACGTCGCGCCGACACAGATAGGTCTTATGGTGACGATGGGACGGGATAGGGCTAGGAGTGGGAAGGAAGCGGCCGTGGCCTCAATTAAGGTACAGCCCCAGCATTTGCCTGGTGTGAAAATGGGAAACCACGGAAAACAATTTTCAGGGCTGACGACAGTGGGGTTCGAACCTACTATCTCCCGAATACTGGATACTGGCCGCACTTAAGCGACTGCAGCTATCGAGCTCGGTAAATATAATATCACTCTAGTTAGCGCTCTCTCTCTCTCTCTCTCTCTCTCTCTCTCTCTCTCTCTCTGTGTGTGTGTGTGTGTGTGTGTGTGTGTGTGTGTGTGTGTGTGTGTGTGTGTGTGTGTTCTCGCTGTTCAGTCTCATTACTTATTCAGTTTAACTCTTACGAGCTAAAATAGATACGCTACACACACTTCTAGAACTGTCACTTGCACCCTAGGACTGTTCACGCTTAAATTCATTGTACAACTGTTAACGGGTGCACGATTCACAGCTACGCGCGTGCAGTCACATTCCGCAGTCTGCATTGGAAACCAATTAACAAATTAGGTTACGAATATGTCTTATGCACTCCTGAAAATAAATCAAAGTTCATGCTAGATTTTTTCATTTCCTATTCACCGCTAAAATTGAGTCTTCACACAACTTCTAATGCAGAAAATTATGTTATAGAAAAAAGAATTTCTAAACGCAACAAATGCCATTTATATAATGAAAATGCCTTCTCTAGGAATAAAATATAATTCGCTCGGTATTCACAACCTATCGTATATTTACCAAAACTAGACAAAGTCCGGTCATCGTAAAACAAATTCTTGCTTTTCAAGATAATGAAGATAACTAAGAGTTTCGAACATCATTTCTGCTTATTTCACATCAACATGAAAAGGAACTGACTGTTTTTAATTCGGAAAATTTTTACACTTCTTTCAAGTTGCTTTACGTCGCGCCGACACAGATATTGTAGGTCTTATGACGACGATGGGGTTGGAAAAGGCTAGAAATAGGAAGGAAGGGGCTATGGTCTTCATAATTAAGGTACCGGGCGAGTTGGCCCTGCGGTTAGGGTCTTGCAGGTGTGGGCTTGCATCCGGGAGCTAGTGGTTTCGAACCTCACTGTCGGCAGCCCTGAAAATGGTTTTCCGTGGTTTCCCATATTCACACCAGGGGATGTACCTTAATTAAGGCCACGACCGCTTCCTTCTCACTACTAGGCCTTTCCTGTCCCATCATCGCCATAAGACCTATCTGCGTCAGTGCGACGTAAAGCAAATATAATAATAATAATAATAATAATAATAATAATAATAATAATAATAATAATAATAATAATAATTAAGGTACAGTCTCAGCGTTTGCCTGGTGTGAAAAAGGGAAACCACGGAAAACCATCTTCGGGGTTTCCGACAGTGGGGTCCGAACGCACTATCCACCGAAAGCAAGCTCACAGCTGCGCACCCGTAACCGCTCGGTCAAATCACTCGGTAACATTTTTACTGTTGACTAGTGTAAGCTGACAACGTATGTGCTTCTTCTAAGCGTATTTTTTTGTTAAGAAGAGAGCCGAATTTTTAGTCTCGACACAGTTAATAGAAATTAAAAGCTTTTTATTTTGTGGAAGCTCAAAATATTAGAACGGTAGAGCATACTTGTAAAAATGAACAATTCTTCTTCTCCTTCTTCTTTGCTAGCGTTTAGTCCCACATTGGTGCAGAGCCCGCTTTTAAACGTGCCATCGTCAACTTCGTGCCGTCAAGGGCGTCAGCTACAGTGATGCCTACAAGACGCATGCCTTCCTTGATGCAGTCGAACCAACGCTTCTTGGGACGACCTCGGAACCGGGGACCTTCAGGATCAACTTGGACGGCTGTATGTATCATTGAGTATGCAGGACTTCGGACTACATGCCTGACATGGTCCAGTCTTTAAGACCCAGTGACCAACGTAACATTTTCATCTCCATACCATGCAGAATCTGCTCATGCTTCTTGGGTTTGTCCAACCCTTGTCCCGTTTCCCTACGGGGACGGGTATAAGGTGAGATGAATCTGTCGTGGCGGTTTTTTTATGACCGGATGCCCTTCCTGGCGTCAACCTCATCAGAGGAGTTAATGAGATGAAATGAATGACGTGATATATGATAGTAGGGAGAGGGTGAAATCCGGTGCCGGCACATAGCCTACTCCTGTCGAATGGCACCAAGGGGTCTGCTCAAGGCTTAACGTCCCCATCCGACGGACGAATCACCATCAATAACGTCATATGCCCTCACTCTATTTGAGCACTGCGGAGAGGTTTGGAATTTAATCCAGGCTTTTGGCACGCAATCTAGTGATTAGAAATTGTATACCACCACCTCCCCTACCCTGCTGGCCAACATTCTGATGGTGAAAATTATTTTCGACCTACGGGACTCGAACCGGCTAACCTCGGTGTCAGACCGTTTAGACTTCAGCGCTTTAACGATATAGCCACCAGGCGGGCTCTGCCCATGATTCTTATTAAATTATAATTAAAATAATTATAACTGTCCACTGTAGAGATGGGTTATAGTATTCTAAGTGTTACATTTTTGCTTAGATAGACTAAAAAGCTTGCTAAATTCTATTGCGAATTCTTCAGCCAGTACTGCAAGCTCAATAAAGAACTCTTCATAAGATTACGGACATTTACCTTCTGTTTATTTACTTATTGCGTGGCTTTTTAGTGCGGGAAATGCCCGAGGTCATGTTCGGCTCGCCCGGTGCAACCCTTGTTAGGCAGACCCTCCAGCGAGGGTGGGCAGCATCTCACGTGTGTGGTAACTGCGTGTTTTTGTAGTGGAGGATAGTGTTGTGTGTGGTATGTGCGTTTCCGGGATACTGGGGACAGTACAAACTCTCTGTACCCGAGCGAGTGGAAATAACCATTTAAGGTTACCCAGCCTCGTATCGAACCCGGGGCCCTCTCAACTAAAGGCGACTACGCTGACCATTCATCCAAGGAGCCGGACTCTACGTCTGGTAATTACAGATGACAAAGATTAATTAAATGGTTCTTCAGTGTTACTGTTGCGAGGTTAGCCATCAATAATAATAATAATAATAATAATAATAATAATAATAATAATAATAATAATAATAATAATGTCGTTGGTTTTACGTTCCACTAACTACTTTCACATTTTTCTAAGACGCCGAGGTTCCGGAATTGTATCCCGCCGGAGTTCTTTCACATAACAGCATATCTATCGAGATGAGATTGACGTACGTGAGCAGGATCGAACCTGCCAACTAGAGCTCAGAAAGCCATTGCCTTGACCGTCTGAGCCACTCAGACTAGTGACATCCATTAATAATAACAGTTTAGTAATGTTTACGCTATTGTGTTCGATCAATTTTTAAAAAAAGTCGAAACGTACAGTATGATGGTAAATATTTGAGTGTACCTGAAGCTGTATAAACGAAGTGAAATGAATCGTGGCACACAGTTCTGTTAGCTGGGCTAAATAATTATGTTCATAAGCCAGCTGGTATCACATTACCCAAATCATTATTCATGGCACTGAATGCTAACAGCAGCAGTAATAGTAATAATAATAATAATAATGATAAAAATCCCCTGTATGATTTTTCTCTTCGTTTCGCTGCGGTTTTTAAACACACAGCACTCAACCCTTCTAAAATGTATATAATAGGATCAATACTATTATTTGTGAACGTAAATCCATTACTATTAACGTGATCATAATCGGGCCTCATGAAGATACGGTTCGGTATTTCAATAATCTATCAGTTGTAATATGACACACAAATGTGGTTAGTATCAGATGTAATTGCAGTTAATTCAATGAATGCCACTCCTGTATGATACGTCTGTCCATATACAATTACAAAATATAAACAAATTCATTATTCTTTATTCATCGGTGGCACGATCCCCAACTAGCTTGTAATGTATCCGATAATGAAGCAATATAGTTTGTTACTGTTTGGGTTTTAATCATATGACATTCACTGCTTAATGCAGTCACTTTGAGCATATTCCTATTTTTTTGTGTGTGATATCTGAAGCCATCTCTTTCTAATTTCGACTCAATAAATGTACAACTGTCCGCCTCTGTGGTGTAGTGGTTAGCGTGATTAGCTGCCACCCCCGGAGGCCCGGGTTCAATTCCCGGCTCTGCCACGAAATTTGAAAAGTGGTCGGGAGGTCAACTGAGTAGCGGTGGGTTCGATTCCCACCTCAGCCATCCTGGAAGTGATTTTCCGTGGTTTCCCACTTCTCCTCCAGGCGAATGCCGGGATGGTACCTAACATAAGGCCACGGCCGCTTCCTTCCCTCTTCCTTGCCTATCCCTTCCAATCTTCCCATCCCTCCACAAGGCCCCTGTTCAGCATAGCAGGTGAGGCCGCCTGGGCGAGGTACTGGTCATTCTCTCCAGTTGTATCCCCGACCAAGAGTCTGAAGCTCCAGGACACTGCCCTTGAGGCGGTAGAGGTGGGATCCCTCTCTGTGTCCGAGGGAAAAGCCGACCCTGGAGGGTAAACAGATGATGATGATGATGAAATGTACAACTGTTATATTAATAATGAATAATTAATAAATTTAATTACGTTCTTTCTCAGGTAGTTTTTACATTTATTTATTAAAGATTAGTTTCGTCAGACTGAAGAATCTAATAGTTATAAACAAACTTTAAATTTACGCGATGAAACTGACTTCTTCATTTCTAATTTCAGTATTATATTAGCTATCATGCATGAGCCTGTAAAGGTCAGTCTACAGTTCAATGAAAATAAGACCAAGTACGTTCTGGTGTTCAGATCCGTATAACTTCAGGCCCTGTTGTCTGCAGACGGAATGGAGATCCAATGAATGAAGAAATTCAAGTACCTGTAAGCATAGACTTTGATGATGTTAAAGAGAGATTCTATGCAGCGAACAAATATTTATTTAGTCTACGAAATACATTACGATGTAACGCCCTGTCGTGTCGAAGATCAGGATTTACGAATTTAAACACCGTCATTCGTTCATTGATTTCACGAATAGGAATAACCGATCAAGACGAGCTCGATATCTCCGAAATAAATGTGACGCAAAGAATCCTTGAGCCTGCGAAAGTTGGAGGGCAGATGAGGCAGACGACATACAAAGAGATATATTATATGGTGCGATGGGCGGATATCCAATCACAAACATCTTGATAATGAGACGAATCCGAAAGACTGGTTATGTGGTGAGGTCACCAGAGGCCCCAGGGGCTCTGAACTTTGGAGCGTGAGTTGGCGACCACGGGGCCCTCAGCTGAGTCCTGGCGTTGCTTCCACTTACTTGTGCCGGGCTCCTCACTTTCATCTATCCTATCCGACCTCCCTTGGTCACTCTTGTTCTTTTCCGACCCCGACGCTATTAGGTTTGCGAGGGCTAGGGAGTCTTTCATTTTCACGCCCTTCGTGGCCCTTGGCTTTCTTTGTCCGATATCTTCATTTTTCTAAGTGTTGGTTCCCTTCCATTTCCCCCTCTGATTAGTGTTATATAGAGGATGGTTGCCTAGTTGTACTTCCTCTTAAAACAATAATCACCACCACCACCACCTAAGGTCACCAGAGAAGGCAGAGAAGAACTGTAAAACTAACAACACAATTTGTTTTACGTCGCACCAATACACATTATCATCATCATCATCATCATCATCATCATCATCATCATTATAATTCAATATCTGGCTCCATGCCTAATGATTAGTGTGCAGGTCTTTGGTCACAGGGGTCCCGGGTTCGATTCCCAGCAGGGTCCGGAATTTTAACCATAATTAGTTAATTCCCCTGGCACGGGGACTGGGTGTGTGTGCCGTCTTCATCCTCATCACGACGCGCAGGTCACCTACGGGTTTCGAATCAAAAGACCTGCACCAGGCCTCTCCGGAGGACACACGCCATTAAATTATTATCATTCATTGACCTCCGGCCCCGAAGACCATGCGCTGTCATAACAAGTTGCCTTCATCTCTGCCGATCTAATGCTCCTCTCTTTCAATTTTCCTGACGTCGATATGTTTAGGAAATTTTACAGTTCATTTCACCATTGCAGAATTGGTCTACCAAGAGGTAGTGCTCTTCCTGTTATTTGCTCTATCAGAGTAATTCTCACCGGGCGAGTTGGCCATGCTGTTAGGGTCACGCAGCTGGGAGCTTGCATCCAGTTGATAGTGGGTTCGAACCCCACTGTCGGCAGCCCTGTCGGTGGGTGTTTGGATCTTCACAATATATCATCCTAAATTTATAATTTAGGCGCAAAATCCGATGACGACGCTATAACTTGGCATACTAAACATCATGCGGAGTGAGGTTGTCTGCCATTGCTTTCCTCACAGAGCCATAATTTATTATTGCAGCACAAATGGCCCCGTCAGAAATACGTTTCATAACATCCGGACCCACTAATCATCCTGCGATCTTATTAATCCGCATCATCAATTTCTCAACAGTTCCCTTACCGTCACAGCCACACATGAGACTAGGATTTAAATGGAACATTCATTTTGCTTTGCCTTGTGTGACAAGACGGACAAAATAATACTGAGTCCGTCGAGGAACTGCAGCGGGTGGAACGTGACTAAAATCTAAAGAAGTGGAAGAATGTTACTCATTATTTTACATCGAGAGAGAATGGGAGAGGGAGAAGGGGGAAGGGAGGAAGTAGTTATTGACAGTTATAAACCCGACCGTGATTAGCCTATTAATTCAAACATTCATCAAATATAATCATTTTCTGCAAAGTGATTGATATTTATTGTCACTTTTCGGCCATATTCGTTTGTGAACATCTGTTAGTAATGGCCTGTCATTTAATGGCAGGTAAATCTGTATTCACAGCGTGTAATGTAGCTAATGTTGATGAATGGAAAAATAATTGGGAGAGAATAATCTGACAAAGACTTTTCTCCCATCGTCACTCTCCTTTCTCGTTCACTACTCAGCACTGACAGACACAAAATTAAGTGATGGCCAAAAAAAAATCTGTGGCCCCAGAAAACGTTTTAAAGACGTAGGGTAATTAAACAAACATTGACGGCTGCAAGATTCCTCTGAACAAGTGAAAAGATATACTCACAATCGCAGTGCTTGGAGAAAATCGTCTATAATGTCGCTGAACAGTTTGAAAACCTCCGCCGTCAATCTGAAGAAGGAAGGTAGGCGAGTTCTTTAGAAACACGGGAAACAAGACTGAGTGTTCTAAGGCTTGCATATCATACAACCCCCACTTTCTTTGGAATTAGACCAATTATGCACTTTTTAAAATCATCAAGGATAATTGCTGTTACATACATTTCATTCACTGACTTATAAAGTCTGCCTGCTGTCATTTCTTGATGGATACAGTACTTTTGTATCCATCTCTTGGCACAGGCTAGAGTAAAGTGTAGCTTCCGCGAAGTCCCAGTCAACATCCATGGCTGTGACAATATGCAAGTTGCTGGGGTATGGGCAGTGCTGAGTAATGACATTCAGAGCATGACTAGTGCATCTGAGTGTTATGAAAGGTACTGATCATGGGTCAGTCGTGCTGCAATAGTACTTTCTGACCCAGTCAGGGAAACAATGGCAAACTACCTCACTCCTCATATTGCCTAGTACACCTCATTTTGATGCTGCCGTTGGTTTTTGGGGTTTCCTTATAACCGCATAACCTTCGGTGGTGCTATTTGAGGATCCAACCAGCCTCTGGGCTGATGACCTAACAGACAGACGACTTGTACAGTAATTTCAAATCAAAGCAATCAAAATCACTTTATCTGCAAATGAGGTGTCTACCTTCGTGGCAAATGATACACAAAAATACATTATTATCAGGCACTAAATTTTAAATTAAAATAAAATACATTTTCCTAAAATACAGTATTATAAATTTACACTGACAATTTTTGTATTCAACACACAGCTCATCCTCAATAAACTTACATTATTTACAAAATTCTACTCATAATATCGTTATAATCAATTCATATACAGTAGTTGGAATCACTTCAAATAACACCATACAACTGCTATAAGTTTTATATTTACAATGCATCTTAGTTTTTTACCCCTTTTGGTACCTGATATGCATAATGACCCGGTGCGTCTTAACCAGAGCCCTTTTTGCCACCACTCTTCAGAGTTCCTGTAGGGCCTTTACAGCTACCGTAGCGGTCCCAGGGCCCTCGAAGTCCCCACTGTACTTCACCCCTGCAGGCAGTCCCCTACTTCGGCTGTCCAATTTCCATAGACAAGGGGATGGAATTAATTTATTCACAGAAATTTTGACCTCTAACATTTCACTTCCTTTCTCCCTTCCTGTTTATACTTTTCTTGAATATCTGGACAGATTTTGGAAAAGGATCAAACACTTCACCTGGTAAACTGTTCCACTCCTTCAGACCTTCCCAATGAATGAACATTTACCCCAATCGTTTGTGCGAAACTCCCGTCTAAGTTTATACTTTTGGTCAGCCCTGCCGATATAATTATTTTCCAACCGAAGCCTCTCACGGATTTCCCTCCCATGCTTCCTCTCCTTGTATAGGCTCTATATAATCCTATAAGACTAGTTTTCTCCCTTCTCTTACTTAAACCTTCCCATCCAAGTTTCTCTAACATTTCTGATACACTACTCTTCTCCTGAAATCCCTTATTACAAATACTGCTTTCCCCTGCATACCATATATTTCTTTTATTAGATATTCCTGATCAGGATCCCAAACACTATTTGCATATTCTAATAATGGACGAACCATACTTAAGTAACTTTTCTCTTTGAATTCTTTGTAGAATCCTTTATGTAGCCTCATTATGACATGTAACTATCTGTATGCTTTCCCAACAACGTCAACAACATGACCCTTCCAGTGCAAATTACTTTCAAATCTTACACCGAAGTATTTGCACTTGCCATCTTTTGGGACAATTACTTTGTCAAAGTATACTTACATTGTTTTTAAGCTCCTGTTTGTAAATGTTATGACAGTTGATTTGGCTCCATTAAACTTCATATTATTCTCTTTAGCCGATACCGTCAATGTCCCTTTGTAATTATGTACAATCTTCTGTTATTTATTTCCCTTTAAACAATTAATTCTTCTACACTCAATCTTAATTTTTGATGTTATATTGTTCCCTAAATCATTTGAATATAGTAAGAAAAGTAATAGACCGATTATACTACCATGTAGAATTCCCTTCCAAACTTCCTCTTCCTGTGATACATAATTTCCTACTTTGACTTTCTGAACCCTTGAATTTAGAAATGTTCATATCCAACGTATAACCCTTATGCACAATCCCATTCCCTCCAATTTCTTTAATAATATTCCATGTTCCACTCTGTAAAATGCTTTGGAAAGGTCTATGGCAATGCATTCCGCCTCTTGAATCCAAGTGATCTGATATGTCCTGCTGAAATCCCACGAGTTGTGCCTCACAAGAAAATCCATACTGACTCCTCATGAACCAATTTTTATCTTCACATACCCCTCTTAATAAACTCTGCTATTAAGCTCTCCAGTATTTTACAAACTACACTTGTCAGGCTGACTGGTCTGTAGCTCCCACGTTTCCTTTTGTCACCCTTTCCTTGTATGATCAGAGATTTCTTCCATTTCTTTGGTATTACAGTACGGTATTATTTATGACATAGTCAAAGATAAAATTTAAATAAGGCACTATGCACCACTGTGCCATTGCCAGCGTTGATAATTAGCTCAGCTGGACTGTCATTTAATCCCGGTGCCTTACTTTTCTTTAAAACAACTACATCTTATTGAAACTCTGATCTCACTATACTTGGTCCGGACAATTATTCTTCATTTTCTATGGAATTAATGCATGCCATAATATCTTCTCCATTGTATGGATCTATATATTCCTTCCACTTGTCGTCAATATCTGCGTTCCTTTCTTCACTGTAGTAGGTTATAACGGTTCTGTAAGACACATCAAATTTCCACTGTTTAATATCACATTCTACTTCTTGACATCTTTCGTTCATATATTCTCTGACCTTTCTAGGCTTTCCATTGACTTCATTTCTTAACCCTTTAGATTCGTTTTGATCGTACTTGCTCTGCGCATTCTTCAGCGAACTTTTGCTGTTCATTAACTGCGGAATTTCGCCTGTTATCCAAGGTTTCCCCAATTTTGCGTTTGTGCAGCCCTATGGCATGTTTTGCTGTATTAGCTGTGGCATGTTTTATATATTCACATGGCCAGGTTGAGTGGGTCAGGAGGTTGAGGCACTGGCCTTCTGACCCCAACTTGGCAGGTTCGATCCTAGCTCAGTGCGGTGGTATTTGAAGGTGCGCAGATACGTCAGCCTAGTGTCGGTAGATCTACTGCCACATAAAAGAATACCTGCGGGACTAAATTTCGGTACCTCGGCGTTTCCTAAAACCGTAAAATTAGTTAGTGGTACGTAAAGCCAATAACATTATTATTATAAATTCAGATGTTGCTTTTCCATCATATTTCATTGTTGCAGTTGGTGATCTAATTTCTGATTTCAAAGACATTAAATTCCCAACTCTCTCTAAAAATAGAACATATGAAATCACTCCATGTTTATCATACAGACGATGTCATCAACTCTGTTAGTATATTTAGTAACCACCAGGTAACACTAATCTTTCCCATCTAACATATTTTGTAGACAGAGAGCAGGGGAAAGGAATAATGTATTTTACCACTATATGAACACATAAAATTCAAAACTCACTAATAACTGAAATAATACAAACATTATTATTAATATTAACGCACAACCCGTGTTTATTATTATTATTAAATAATAATAATAATAATAATAATAATAATAATAATAATAATAATAATAATAATAATAATAATAAAGGGCAAATGGAGAACTTGGAAATCAAGGAGAGGAAAATATTGAGGAAGATCATGGGTCCCAAATTCCAAAATAACAAACAAGTTTTTTATAGAAACGAATCCCTCTACGTAAAGTCGGAGAGACTATCGGATACCATGAGAAAAAGGAGGATTGATTTCTATGGACACGTATTCCGAATGAATCCTGACAGATTAACTAAACAGATATTTGATATCTTTTACACACAAAAAGAGGCTAAACCCAATTGGTTTAAGGAAGTTGAAAAGGATCTGAGAGATCTTAAGATTACCGAACTCATGTTAAAGAATGGAACAGCCAAAACCGTGACCAAAGACAAAACTAAGAGCTTCCAAGTTAAGATGAACACCAGAAAACCGCTTCAGATATCAAAGGAGGAAAGGAGGAGGAGATCAGTTAGAATGAAGAACTATTGGGAGATGAAAAGAGCACAAGCATCTAAGAAGTGATTGATCTTACGTACCCCAAACATGGGTGATTCGAAAGGAATAATAATAACAATAATGATGATAATAATAATAATAATAATAATAATAATAATAATAATATAGCAGAACTTCCGTTATTTGGAACACTTTTAACCGATATACTGTTTAACTGAAACGACCGGAAAGAAATGGTTTGTGTAAAAACGAATTAAAGGACCTTGTTATGTTATGCTATGCTATGATGTTATGTGATGTGATGTGATGTGATGTGATGTGATGTGATGTGATGTGATGTGATGTGATGTGATGTGATGTGATGTGATGTGATGTGATGTGATGTGATGTGATGTGATGTGATGTGATGTGATGTGATGTGATGTGATGTGATGTGATGTGATGTGATGTGATGTGATGTGATGTGATGTGATGTTATGTTATGTTATGTTATGTTATGTTATGTTATGTTATGTTAAGACCAAGGGGATGACTAGGGGAATGCGTCGACTTTGATCTTCAGAGCCCCCTTGCCTCCGCTATTACAGTACGAACTCAGTTCATTTCACTTTTTTTTACTGGTTTCATTGTTTGCTGTGTTAAGTTATCACAGAAGGGATGTGTAACGGAATACGTGGACTCTGATCCTGACTGCCTCCTTCCCTTCTCTATTGCGAATACAGTCGGTTTTTGGCTCTTTCATTAGTTCCATTACTTGCTGTGTTCATATATGACGGAAGGAATGAGTAACGGAATGCATGGACTCCAACTTAGACTCCCTCCTTTACTTCTCTGTTGCAACCCAGTTTGCGATGTGGCTAATCAAAGCCTTCTGATGTTCTGCTAATGATACGGTGGTATGACATAGCGGCTAGCGAACGATGTAAAAAGGAAACACAAAACAAAATTAGAAGAGTTTTTCAAATAAAATTCTGCAATACGTACAGTATAAATATATGCAGTATTGAACATGGTTTGCTCCAAACATGTACAGTAGTTTGGGTTTATTAAAGTACTTTGCTAGTATTGTACATGTATTGTCTTAATTTGCTTTTATTTAAAACGTGAAAAACTTTTATCGGCTATAAAAATGATATTTTAATTACTATCCGAAATTTTCATTACCCGAAACCACCTTTCCCCACTCTTTTGCGGTTAACAGAGGTTCTGTTATAATACTTGTACCGGGAGATACACCTCAACGCCGCGCATTCAAAATTACAGCCTAAATGAACCCCTCTATCGAACTAAAGTGAAAACTAATACAACTGGAACTTAGAACTTTAATCAGAAGATGTCACCACCTAAATATGATGTAATGTTGTTATTGTGCAGTTTCCTAAACTGAGTGAATTTCTCCTTGTTTTGTTTTGATATTCATCAAGAAGTTTGGACATTTTTCTACAGATGACACCACTAGAAAATTTATGATGATGCACTCTGGTGCAAAGTGAAAGGACTTATAATTTAAATAAGTTTTGTATTTCTAGGTTTTTGTAACTGATTGATGTTCATTTATTTTTGGATTGGCAATATTTCCTTTATCTTTCCGCCAGTTTTGAATCTAGCCAATCACTAATTTCTGTAAATAATTTTCAACCTAGCACAGGCTTCTTGCTCGATTCTGAGTGTTACTTTTGAACTCAACCAATAAAATGGAGAGGGTGTGGCTAGTTCAGTCTTGAATGATCTCGAACCTTCCCTGAGGGTTTATAAACTGCGGCTTTTCACGTTTCGTGGCCAATTGATCGTCTTCTATCTGAGGGTGTGTGTTTAAGCAGGAGGCGGGCGGCCTCTTTCGTCGGCAGCAGAACATCTATAAGGTAATGGCCACATAAACTACATCTTTTTTGTTGTAGCTACCTCGGCAGATTATTCCAAGGGGAAGGTCCGAATCTTTAACCATGTAACCTACGTTTCTAAAATGTACCTTTCTTCCGGCTAATGTAAACTTTTCATAAAATCTTTAACTGTAAATGTGGGATAGAGAGTGCATTACCCTCTCGAGCTCCCCTTCATCTTGGTTTGAGGTGACTCCTTTTTGTAACTGTTTCTCCTTCTGTAATGTGTTAAAGTAATTTCTATACGAGTCACCTCAGTAGTTTGGGAATAGCCCCTGTTTCATCGGCCTAGAGCCCTTCAGGATTTTAAGGTTTCATTATCTGGAGCGCAGTGTTCGCCTCCATTCAGTTTGTGTTTCGGGCCGTTTACTTAACGTGTTCCTTTTCTCAAAGGTCCTGTAGGTTGGGTACGAGATACCTTTGTGTGATAATATTTCAATTTGTAAATAGTGCCTTGAAAGGCCAGCGTTTGTCGTTTTTCATGCAATGTTGCCTTGAGTAGGCTTGGAAACCTGAGAGCCTGTTAGCTCTTTTTCAAGTTTTGTAACTGTAAAGTGTGCCTCTGCGAGGCTAGATATTGTGATTTAGGGAGCAAGTGCTCTTGAATTGGGGGATTCCTGCCCCTCACTAAATAATACCTCTTCCTTTTGTAAAAGTGTAAAACTAGGGGCTTGAAGCCCAGAATTTGTAAAAATCACTAATCTTGAATTTTCCTAGTCTTGTTTCAAGACTACTTTGTACCTGATATGTTTTTATGTTCGCCAAGTGAAAACTGTTAAGTTGTTGTTTTTTGGAAAAATATAACCTTCAGTTCAAGTTTTAAATTGTTGATATTGTAGATAGACCCATTCACCCCAGCACCTTCTTTAATCTCTTTCTGCTCCACGGCTAACCCCGTAAGAAAATAATAATAATAATAATAATAATAATAATAATAATAATAATAATAATAATCGTATGCCCTCAGCTACCGTGTGCAGACATTTCAATTTGACGCCATCTGCCTGTCTGCTCGTCAATTTCGACGTTCCGTTTTACTCTAGGCTCCCACTAGATGGCAGACCGAGTAAACCGAAACTCTCTTGGGCGTCTATGGCTGAGATTTAATTAGATCTTTTGCATGCCGACATCGTACGACATGGAGTGTCGAATGGACTTTTTTCCGCCCTTCAAATATCCGACTACCTCTGCCGGGTTTGAACCCGCTATCTTGGGATCCGGAGGCCGACACTCTACCAACTGATCCAAAGAGGCAGCTATAATAATAATAATAATAATAATAATAATAATAATAATAATAATAATAATAATAATACAAAATGAATATTTCATAAATGTTAAGTTCCCTCTCAAATATGTTCTGTTGTTTTCAGTGATTCTGTTCATTCCCTTGAAGTTCATGATTTATTATCTCTTTCTTTAGGTCTCTGAACTATTAGACTTTGGTTCTTCCTCTTCCGTTTTCTCCGACGAATTTCCCTTTACCGGGCGAGTTGGCCGTGCGCGTAGAGGCGCGCGGCTGTGAGCTTGCATCCGG
Source organism: Anabrus simplex (assembly GCF_040414725.1). Lineage (NCBI taxonomy): Eukaryota > Metazoa > Arthropoda > Insecta > Orthoptera > Tettigoniidae > Anabrus > Anabrus simplex. Next base: position 75,308,266 of record NC_090272.1, on the reverse strand, counting down.
GAGATAGTAGGTTCGAATCCCACTATCGGCAGCCCTGAAGATGGTTTTCCGTGGTTTCCCATTTTCACACCAGGCAAATGCTGGGGCTGTACCTTAATTAAGGCCACGGCTGCTTCCTTCCAACTCCTAGGCCTTTCCTATCCCATCGTCGCCATAAGACCTATCTGTGTCGGTGTGACGTAAAGCCCCTAGCAAAAAAAAAAAAGAATTTCCCTTTAAGCAGTTTTTGAGGAATTCACTGCGTTCCATTATTATTATTATTATTATTATTATTATTATTATTATTATTATTATTATTATTATTATTATTATTATTATTATTATTATTATTATTATTATTATTATTATTATTATTGTACCGGGCGGTACACCTCTACACCGTTTATTTAAAAGTTGCGCCAGTTGAAACTCCTCTTCTGGAGGAAGGTTGAACTTTATCTACTCTATTAATTCTCTACTTTCTCAGAAGATGTCACCACGTGGAAAATTTTGAGTTTTTGAACTGTGTCACTTTTGATGTGTTTTTGTTTCGCTTGAAGTAAGAAGTGTGAACTTTCTCTTCTAGAGGACACTACTGAAGATCAACAATAGTGCACCCTAGTGCGGAGTCAAAGAATTATTTTGTTGGAGAAATTTTTATTTCAAAAGTTTGTTTCTTGTTAAATTTCTTTCTGTTATGGTTTAAGTTGGCTGTTTACCCCTCTTTTCCCCCTTGTTTTAGATTTATCCAATCCCGAATTTCTTTTAGTAATTTCTGACCAATCTGGTGTATTTTCCCCCAACTTGTATCTGTTGCGGGGTCCTATCCAATAAAAACATTGTGGGCGGGTGTTTTCTTTCCCCTAACGCCTAGAAACTTCCGCGAGAGTATTTAAACTGCTGATTTTTGGGTCTCTGCGCCACTTCTGTTCCATCTTTCAGTGTGTTAAGTACCTAGCAGGAGGCGGGAGCCGCCTCTTTCTTCGGCAGCGGTCAACAATAAGGTAATGGCCGATTAATAAATTCTTTCTTTTCTTGCTCAGCAGTTTAACTCTCGGGGCGGGTGCGAAGCGTTCCACCATGTAACCTTTTCCTAAAATGTAACTAGTTTTTTCTTCTATTCTCTTGAAAAGCTACATACTGGGATAGAGAGTGCTAACCCTCTCGAGCTCCCAATCATAATGTTTTGAGGTGAACTTATTGTTTCTCAACCTATCCTTCCGTAATGTAATGTAAATTGCTATTAAGTCACCTCTGTAGTATGGGATTAGCCCTTGTAATAACGGCCTAGTGCCAAGGTAGGTTTTAAAATCAAAGTGTATTAGGAGTGCAAGTTCGCCTCCTCTCCAATTGTTTTAGAGGTCATTTAATTAACCTGCTTTTCATTTAATAGACCTCAGTAGATTGGGTATTTTACCCCTGGGTTTGTGTCCGTTGTGGACAACTTGAAGGTGGAGTTTGGTGTGGCCTGGGAGAGGCTTAAATTAAAGAGCGGGTGGCTCTTTTGGAAACGGAGTGTTGTGTGCCTCGAGGAGGCTTAACTGTGTAATTTGGAGCAAGTGCTCCAGGGTTTGATTGGGGTCTTCTGCCCCTTTGTTAAAATTTGTATATCGGAAAGTTGGGCTAGTTGCTCAAGAATTGTGAACTCTGGGCTCGAAGCCCAAACTCTGTAACCCCTGTAATTTTACATTTCAAATTGTGTTTTGGCTACTAAGTACCTGTTCTTTGTTATTACTTAATATTGAAAAGAAAATATAACCTCGTTAAATTTTACATTAACTTTGATTCCGTAGTTTGAAAACCCATTCACGCCCGCACCTTCTTACACCTCTACCTACCGCTAAAACACGGTAACAATTATTATTATTATTATTTGTCCAACCCTTGTCCCGTTTCTCTACGGGATCGGTTTTGAAGTGAGATGAATCTGTCGTGGCGGGGTTTTTATGACCGGTTGTACTTCCTGACAAAAATATTTCATGTTAATTGCTGGCATTCTTCCGCGAGTGCTTACATTAATTAAGCCCATCACATAAATGAAGGCTAGTAGTATTACAATGACAAGTGTCAATTTCTTAATCGTGACAACTCGCTTCATCTCAGAATCTGCTTACTACTGTACCCCGTAGGCTATACCCTAATGTACAAGATGTTCTTCAAGAATGTAGGTCGCGTTCAGGAAAAACAAATTTCATTACCAGTACTCTGAACTAAGTATGAATAAATATTTTTCAAGTATTGCGCAAATATGTGTAAAATTAAATGTATATGTTCTGAAGACGTTATATTTTATGGAGAATACAAAACAAAGTACTAAATTATAGAAAAAATGTGTCAAGAATTCATTGATTGGTCGTATGGCTTTCAGTGCCGGGAGTGTGCGGGGACATGTACGGCTCGCCTGGTGCAGGCCTTTCTATTTGACGCCCAAGGGTGACCTGGGTTTCCGGATGTTGGATGATGATAATGAGGAAGGGAGATGGTAAAACCCGGTGTCGGCAAGTAGCCTGTTCCTGTCGAATAATATGAAGGGGTCTGTTCAAAGCTGTACGTCGCCAACCGACGGACGAATGTACATGGACAGAGTAATATGCCCTCACTTAATATGAATTGAATCCAGACTTTTGGCACGCAATGTAGTGATTAGAAAGTGTATTCCACCACCTCTCGTATACCGACAGTCAACATTCTGTTGGTAAATCATTTTTCGGCCAACGGGACTCGAACCGGCTAACCACGGTGTCAGACAATTATCGATTTGATGCCTTAAAGATCATGGCCAGCTGGGTCAAGAATTATACATATTTATTCCAATCAGTTATGTCCGATTAAAATGTTTCACTTAATATCTGTTGGATAGATATATGCAAAAATATGCCTGTGATCCAGCCTAAGGATACATAGTTATTAATTAAAAAGAACTGGGTGACACAAAAGCCAAGAGTTGGACACAAGAGGCACTCATTATATTACGATATCCAAGCTGCACTTGTGATTACTGTACACGGCTCTTTACGATCCACGCACAAGTTAGTGGCCGCATGTAAGGACTAGTAAATATCACGATCAATTCTAGGCACGTTTCTTTCCTCCCTTCCTCCATACTGTTCGGTGGTTGTAAATGGCGGGGTCTCGCCAACACGCCAGGGCAATTCGCCCACACGTCTCTTATGTTGCTAGATACTGCGGTTTTATTGACTTGCATGCGACCGCTTGCTACTAAATCTGGACTGCTATGCGATCTTCGCGGGCTGTTCGCTAGCTCAATTCTCATGAACGTTTTACGACCACAATCGTAGAATTAATGAAACGCTATACAATCTGGATAATATTCTGGAATATAGAGTTCAGTTTATATTTTACGAGTAAATTTATTTCCTCCTTCCTTCGATACCCTGCATTCTGGCTACTATCTGTTTCCCTCCCCCCCTCTCTCTCCTTCTCTCCCTCTATACAAGTTGGCAATTAGTGTGAACTGGTACACCCCAAGGATCAGTATTTAGTCCATTTTATTTCTCGATATACATATATGTATATATAAAATACAGCTTCATCTCCTTGGCTGAATGGTCGGCGTTCTGTCCTTCGGATCAGAGGGACTCGGATTTGGATTTGATTCTCAGCCAGGGGGAGGGTTTTATCTGCGTATGGCTATTCTTATGGCACGGGTACTGGGTGTATGTGTGCCGCCTTCAACAGTAGATTTCATCCTATGGAGAGCCCCCATCCTTATGTATCCTTATGTCCTTCTTTATAATAAAGTTTCTTCGTTCCAGCACTTGTTACTTTACCTTTTTAAGTGTCTTTGAGTAGCTACTTACTACCTTTTAGACTTATATTGTTATCTAAAGTATTGCAGACGTGATAGTCATTTTTCCATTTGTTCCTTGGATTTTCTTATGTTATATGAAACAAAACCGCATCCATTTTCGAGATTTGGAAATATGATAATGTTTTATATATCGTTATAGGCGTCAAATATTGCCAATACTTGTCCAAGCGTTTATCATAATGGTGGTATCGGGACTTATATCTCAGCATAGAAGAAATCAGAATTAAGCAAATACTTTATGAAAAATATATAGGTATTCTTACCATTCACAAGCTTTATTACATGATTTCTTTCCACTGCGCGTTTCAAAGAATTAACTTCATCGACAGATGATGAAAATAGTGTCATATAATTGTTAGTCTACTTGGTACACAACTGTTTTCACTGTTACATTTAAGAGTTGGAGCTATGTGCGTTATGAATTTTTTACATCAACTATGGGATTGTGTCGTCTCGGAAACATACATTGTTGCTAAAACTTACTACAGTTTTTAAATATTAATTTTCAATTTTATTTTTGAGCTTGTATTGAGGAACTATTAATTCATATTTATAAATGTCTACAGTTTCTAAATGTCCAGTTTTATTCATTTGGATGTGTGTTTTAAAATGTGAGGGTATTTGTATGTTTGATACTTCATGTCCTGTATAGTTTAGATGTGTAACAACTGCTAGTTTTTCAAGCTTCCACCAGATATGTTTTAAATTTGATGTCAGATTTTTTTCCATTTTGTACAATCAGCAGTTTGATTTTTTTAATTCTGGAAAGGGCGCGTAAAAATGATCCCGTGAGGAGGCGCGTACGGTGTTTTAGACCGGGCCATGAAAAATAGCGCAAATTAAGTAAAAACTGTGTTTAATGTTACAGAACTAGTAAATAATTTTTGCACGAACTTGTAAATAAAGATGTTCATTCTGCGTTATCACTAGATTCTTGACTTTCCGTACTTCACCGAACATATGTCACTGCCGAGTGTTTTTGTAGATATGTCACTGGCATCTAGTCTTGGTTTCTCTGTTGGTTATTTTTTCTATTGCAGTAGGCGTATTGCAGGGGGCTGCTCTTCTTCAGACAATCCTAACATTTAGCGAATGTTTCCTTTTTTAGTCCCGTTAGGAGCGTTTGAATGCCGTTCTTGCAAATATCTCACGCATAGCTGTTGGTATAGTTCTTTCAAATAATTACTCCTTTGAATGTTAAAGTTACCTTTCGCATGCTTGTAAATATTATACGAATTAATTCGAGTAATGTTCAAGATAGTAGAAAACAAAATCATTGGCCAACGGTTGCTTGTGCGTGAAACTGAGTAATGCTCTTTATAAGTCTTTCAATTTCCCTTTCCCCTGTTTCTATCTATGATGCGTTGTACTTCACTATATACGAAGGCCCTATTTTACACTAAAATAAAACAAAACTGACACATTCTTGGTATATTAACTGAAAAAATAAAGTAAAACATAACTCATAAACATGCATACGTCACGGGGCGCGCCAGGAGTTTTAGACCGGGTCCGTCAAGCAATGCACTTTGGCTGAAACTGAGGAGCATGAGGGATAAATTGTTTACGCAAACTGATTGTGGACGAGCCCAATATAAGGTACTGGGGGGATGGAAGCTAGCGGCCCGCTACGTTAATAACTATAGACATTTATCTCTGAACCCGGTCGAAAAGACCGTGACGCGTCCTCTGCAGGGTTAAAGAAAAATGTAAAGTTATGCACAAAGCTTGTAGTTTGCTATGAATTGAATAAAACAGAGTTTCTCAAACTATTATAAAATTGTACCCCTCACGTATGGCTACAATTTCAAAGGTTTAAAAAGCACGAATACCTGGCAAATTATTAAGACATTTTAATTGATTATAAATGGCACACAAGACTGTAATTAAATATACTTTTATAAACCATCTTAAGAAATTTAAGACTTTGTATCCAGTATAATACAATGATAATAGACTGTCACAGGATACCCTGTTTGTATAAAAGATTCACAAAACGCTGGAATTTACCCTAACTATCAAATTAGAAAATAAGGATGAACAATTTTCTATCTGAATTCTGGAACTCAAACATTGCCAAACTAAACTCCAAACTCCATGGCACTACAGCCCCTGAAGGGCCTTGGCCTACCAAGCGACCGCTGCTCAGCCCGAATGCCTGCAGATTACGAGGTGTCGTGTGGTCAGCACGACGAATCCTCTCGGCCGTTATTCTTGGCTTTCGAGACCGGCGCCGCTATCTCACCGTCAGATAGCTCCTCAATTCTAATCACGTAGGATGAGTGGACCTCGAACCAGCCCTCAGATCCAGGTAAAAATCCCTGACCTGGCCGGGAATCGAACCCGGGGCCTCCGGGTAAGAGGCAGGCGCGCTACCCCTACACCACGGGGCCGACTTCAAACATTGCCAACCATCCACATTTCAATGGGATGTGTGTGCCTGCACGGCGTGGCGCTGTTTCCTGATGTGTCGTAGTCCAGGTGAAACTTTCAAGCGAAAGGTGGCTCCATATAAACACATATATAACTTTCTTCTTATTTATTTCCATATTTCAATTTTTCTTTATTTTTCTCTGAAAGTTGCTCGCTTAACCCACGAAAATTTTCAGGTGTATCCCTAAGGGTACGCGAACTACAGTTTGAGAACCACTGAAATAAAAATGTAAATCGCAGTAAACTATGGTTCACGTCACATATATTTTGCTTCTAAAGTTAAATAAAAATGATATTGAAAATCGCCTCTCCCCCCACCCCATTTGAACAGACCTCCAATCTAAAGACCATTTCTCCGCGGAACAGTCAACAATCACTTAATACAAGTTTAATTGTAAGATCAAAATATATTTCACCTCAGTTGTAGATTCAAATCATATAGATATTTATTTATTCGTATCAGAAGCAATACATCATGCATAAATTATTAGTTAAGAATGAGAAATTGATTAGATAACTGGTAAAAACGCACTAGAGGTACATTCAAAGTAATAATTATGTCATATCATTTCGGACTAGAATTTGGCGAGATCTCATCCATTTTTCTATCTTCACTAAATCCTTCACTAAATCTTGCATAGTGCAAACGAGAGGACAGGAATTGCAATGAAGGAGGTGCGTCATGGTTTGTTCTTCCCCGGAGGCACAGAGGGTTGACTCATCAGATAGTCCCCACTTCCTTATATTAATCTCAGATCGACGGACTCCAGACCGCAGCCTGTTCAGACTCTTCCATGTAGACCACGACTCTTCACAACCGACTGGAAGAGTTTCAGACGGATCCATCAATCCATTGAGATGAAGGTTTCTGGATCTCTAGGAAGTCAGTCTTGATGATTGATTCCTGCTAGTGGTGTCCCTGTAAAGGTAGTCGGAATTGAATTTCTGTTACTGAACTGAATGTCAGAATTACAGATGAATCATTAAAGTACTATATGGATACATATAACAAAAATTATGTCCATAGGTACACTTGTTTATGAGTAAAATGTTCCTGCAAGAAACTTATACAGTGCCATGTGCTCATTCTTTTTGTTAGGGACTGTTCATTCTCATATCATGAGATTTCTTTTCAGTAATTTTATACTGTGTCTTAGTAGACAGATAAAGAGCTAGTTGCAGTTCATAGTTGCCTTAGGATACTTCGTATATTTTATATGAACTTGTTCTCTTTTTCTTTGCCGCGTATTCAAAATACTATGTCACAAACTTCTTACACTGTACGGTATTCCTTTCATTTGAAAGGAGACAATCTAATCCTTACTTCGCCACATCCACGAAAGCTAAAACTTAGTTTTGATTCCGCTCCCTCAAATAAACCCTCAACAAGTATGTAAATTTCCACTCCACTAGACAGACATATACATTGTTGATGGAAATGTTACATAAAAGTTAACTCCAATACTGTTGTTAACTTTCGCTTTACATAACTAAGTTTCTGACGTTATTTTTCGTCTTTCACTGTCTTTGAGTTTGGAAACTCTCGCTTTCTATTTCATTCTTATCCTGAAAACCACTTTATCGTCGTTTGGTTTCCCTTGTCGTTTTACTGGTAAACAATGTTGTGTGCTTCGAGATGTCGACAATCCATGTTCGATCTGGCGTCGTGGAAACAAAGCACATCTCCCGCCTGATACCGCAAGTCCGGCGCCTTCTTCCTTTCACTCGACAGATACTTCTCCTTCTTCGTCCTGTGTTTCTTCTATTCTACCCCTCACCACTTCAAACACTCCCACGTCCTCATAGTCTCATGATTCTCTTCCGTCACACAAAACTGAGCTTCATTTTGATTTTTTGTTCTTCTCAATATTGAGTTTCACAATAGCAGCTTTATCCAGCCTATGAGCTGCAGGTTTGAAGAGTATTCTCCAACGCTATTCTACAACAGTTCACCCAGGGGTTTGAACTGCAGGCTCCTGTTGGTAGGAGTTTGAGTTGAGTTGAATAAGAGTTTCCACTGTGAAACGAAAACTGCAATCACATAACTCGATATTCTTCGACCTTCATACCATTTTGAAAAATGTGTAATGCAACTACTGTTAGTAAGTTAGCCGCGCGGAAATGTAAACAGCTGGTGACGAAAACATCGCTATGTTATGGTTACAGTGAGGTGCTTCCCAAACGGAAAACATAGGTTGAATGTTCACAAGCAGTATATGTAGTCGAACAAGTTATACATGATAGGGAATGCTATCAGGACTTCACTGTCGGTGACATTTCTTATAGACTTCCCAATTAAAAACTCAATGTAATATGCACATTTACTCCCTTTAGGCGGCAAATACGGTGGTCATGTTGAATTGTACTTCTGATATGCTTTTAGAGTATAGGTAAATGATACGTTTTGTCCATGGTACTGTATGTATGTTTAGTCCTCAGCCCGTAGGCTGGTTGTATCCTCAACAGTTCCGCCATCAGCTGTCATAGGCATCACTGAAGAGGCGTACTAGGGAAATGAGGAGTAAGGTAGTTTCCCGTTGCTTTCCTCACCGAGCCAGAAGTTGCTATTACATATCAGTCTGCCAAGCCCACTGAAATGCATGCACCAACTGACCCTATGAGCAATATTTTCACACCATTCATAGCAGGGACTGGCTGCAGAAGGAATGGCATTACCAGCATCACTCATACCTCAGTCACTTTCATTTTGTCAAAGCCAAGGATAAAGCTGAGACAGATCAATGAAAGTAACAAAATTGCTCTAGCCCATACCAGAAGACATAGTGCACTGTAAACACTAAGTCCCGCCAGCAAAAGCCCCCGTGGTACTAGGAAATCAATTAGAAATTTAATTTTTATCTGGCAATGATTATTATAACGCTGTAGAATTTCGTCCCTTGACAATTTTTTCTGCCATGGAAATAACAAACATATAACGCAATATAGGCCTCTATTACATATATTTGTACACTTAAGATTATCAACCACGTAACACATAGAAGGGTATCAGGGAAAATATGTTAAGTAGTAATTAATTTAATAATAACAATTTAGAAGATTAGCATGCAAACAAAAATTTACAGAGAAAACTAAAAGAAAATATACGGAATGGACAAAGGAACTTAGAAAAGAACACAGTGAACGAGTGAAGAGACATTAGGAAGTCACATTGTGAATATCAGGCAAGCTTTCGACCACACCATTCATGCGCAGAACTGATTTGGAACCTCAAGATGATATTGTAACACTTTCAATCGAACCGCACAGACGACACTTTCGTAGACTTTAAAAAGCACACGACTCTATTGATTGCACCACCCTGTTCAATATACAGTACTGCATGAATGTGATGTGGATAGCAAAACAACTGCGTTAATTGAACAGACTTTGACAGACATAACCTCTAAAGTAAAATTGTTTGGTGAAATGTCCGAACCTTTTCAAATCAGAACAGTAATAAATCAGGGTGATGGGTTGTCCCCACTCTTGTTTAATCTGATACTGGATAAGATCATCAAAACCTGTGAGAAGGAAGTACCTGGAATAAGTATGGGGACAAAAGATTCAAATATCAACATAAAGTGCTTTGCATTTGCTGACGACTTAGCGATAATTACCCGGACTCCCAAGAAAGCCAGACATGCCATCGAGAAAGTTCATGAAATCGCAATCAAAACTGGCCTCCAACTCTCTTACGAGAAAACACAATATATCGACACTGAGAACCAAAGCCTGACATCACTCCCAACCAAATATGACAACATCACACAAGTTAAGCACTTCAAATACTTCGGTGAAATTATCGGGAAAACTGGAAGTGAAAAAATAGCTAATATAACACGTGCAGAAAAATTACGTAAAGCCTACACAATCACTTGGAATATGCACAATAAGAAATCGCTTTTCATCAAAACCAAATTCCGTCACTACCACAGAGTTGTCCTCCCAGAAGCATTCTATGCAATTGAGACGTCATCTTTAACCATCAATATCAAGAACACAGACAAATCGGAATAGCATATATTCGGGAAGATATTTGGACCCAAGATTCAAGATGGTGCCTGGATGCGTAAAAGCTCAGAAGAACTGTATTCTATGACTGAGCGATTCTCCTCAGTTGCATGGGGGAGGCGTATAAAATGTTACGAACATATACCACAAATAGACGACTCTCGACTGAGAAAAAAAATCTTCATCCTTAACGAAACCCGACAAACCAAATTACACTGGTTGGTAGACATTCGAAGCGAAATAGCACAAACTAATATTGACCCACTGGCAACTACATGGACCACATTCAGGCAGAAAGTCAATGCACATAAGTTAACATCCAAGAATCCAAAACAGCCAGGAACGTGAAACTCACAAGTGCTTGGACACAAGAGGGAAGTCAAGCCCACAGTGGAAGGATGAGTACGTTTTGGGAAGATAAGAATAACAAGAAGATCAGTGATAAATAATGGTTCTACGTGCTCCTTGGAGGGCAGAACGTATTTTATAATAATAATAATAATAATAATAATAATAATAATAATAATAATAATAATAATAATAATGGAGCTAATCCGTTTCTACGCTATACTGTATTCAGCAGTGAAGCCTTCTTTTAAAATTCTATAACGAAGATTGTATCGCACAAAATAAGTATGCAATAAAATACAGGAGAGTATATTTACTGCAGTGACCGAGATACCTCGAGCGTAAAGTATCATAAATTATTACATGAGAAATAAATATACACTACGGACCACTGATTGATGGAACTAGGTTACTATACTTAGCATGCAGGCCACACCGAGAAGGTCTCGCAGTACATATTGATTTGAACTGATACTGCGTGAAAATGTCAAACCTTGTACTTCATTCTTTTAAATTTTAAATACCTCACGTAGATTTTTTTTTAAATTGGGAGGCATATAATTATAATTGTAGATGTTCTGGATCCAAACAAAGTGAACTGTAAATGAAGTTTCCACCACAACATCGCTGCTCCTCTTCCGATTCGCTTGCCGATCGTTGTACAACCCAGGTAATTTACAATGTTTCACAATACCTGTAACAAACAGACAAGCACACACGCTTATGGATGTAAAATTATGAAAAGTCAACAGCATGCACATGATTAGTGGTAAAGTTCATGAATGTCAACTACAAATATAGATAAGATAGGATTATAATATCTACTCTTGCAATTCCTTTTCACCATTCATCTGCGTATAACGAATATTTTACTGTGAGCGGTTCCAGATTTTGGAATTCCTTACCTGGATCCAAGTTCGGCTCCATTGTTAAATGGTTATAGTGCTGGTGTTTGGTCACAGTTTTCCTGGGTTCGATTCGTGGCAAGGTCGGGAATTACCGGGCGAGTTGGCCGTGCGCGTAGAGGCGCGCGGCTGTGAGTTTGCATCCGGGGGATAGTAGGTTCGAATCCCACTATCGGCAGCCCTGAAAATGGTTTTCTGTGGTTTCCCATTTTCACACCAGGCAAATGCTGGGGCTGTACCTTAATTAAGGCCACGGCCGCTTCCTTCCAACTCCTAGGCCTTTCCTATCCCATCGTCGCCGTAAGACCTATCGGTATCGGTGCGACGTAAAGCCCCTAGCAAACAAAAAAGGTCGGGAATTTTAACCATAATTGGTTAATTCCCCTGACGCGGGGACAGGGTGAATGCGCCGTCTCCGTCATCATTTCATCCTCATCACGTCGCGCAGGTCGCCTACGGGTGTCAACTCCAAAGACCTGCATCAGGCCTCTCCGAAGGCCACACGGCATTTCTTTTCATTTCGACTGAATCCAAATAAAATTACTGTGTCAGGGACAGTGACTCATCAACTAAATTCAAGAGATTTTGCCGAGAATACCTGTTGAAAGCTACTGACTGTCGTGTGCACTGTGCGCTGACTGTGTGAATGGCGACAGATTGTGTTTCTCCGCTAAATGTAGACCTAGTTAATACTTGTGTAAAATATGCATCTATTCGTGTGTGTGAGAGAGAGAAAGCAATGTTATTTCATATTGGTTCCTGTGTAAATGTGAGTGAGAGTGATGATAGCGTGTGTGTTAGCATAATATAATTATATCAAATTATAAGGTAATGTATCAACAGGAAAGTATTTTAAATGTGGTTAAGTGCAATAGAGGGCCATGCGACCTAACTTCATCACTGGAAATAAGACAAATAAATAATACACGATTCCCATAATCACCGAATCCATAGATCGAGAGAGTACATTGTTTGCTGTAATCTTACGCTTTGATACATGCAGTCTGCATAAGTTTATATCCTACAGCGTAATTAAAAAACGGGCAGTAAATGCACAAGCAAGGAATAAGGTGTCCGAGAAACATCATTAGCCAAAATGTTTCATTTATAAGTAGTAGTAGTAGTATTTATTCATTCATCATGTTGTTTACATATTTACAGGACTCTGTTTTATATATACATAACTCTTCTAATAACATTATTACTTGAGAAATATTAATCTTGTAACTAAACCACATATATTACAGAGGTAGTAGTATTATTATTAACATATTAATACATAAAATGTCCGACTAATTGGCTGAATGGTCAGCGTACTGGCCTTCGGTCCAGAGAGTCCCGGGTTCGATTCCCGGCCGGGTCGGGGATTTTAACCTTAATTGGTTAATTCCAATGGCCCGGGGGCTGGGTGTTTGTGCTGTCCCCAACATCCCTGCAACTCACACACCACACATAACACTATCCTACATCACAATAACACGCAGTTGCCTATACATGGCAGATGCCGCCCACCCTCATCGGAGAGTCTGCCTTACAAGGGCTGCACTCGGCTAGAAATAGCCACACGAAATTAAAATACTTTAAATAAATTGAACTTGTATCTATCTCTTGCACACATTAAATGATTTAGAAATTGATCAGAGAAAAATAAATATAGACAGAGAGAGAGACTTGCACATTTATTACGTCAGGGAAGATTGAGGCAGACCGTCTCTGTAGTGTAGTGGTTAGTGTGATTAGCTGCCACCCCCGGAAGCCCGGGTTAGTTTCCCGGCTCTGTCATGAAATTTGAAAAGTGGTAGGAGGGCTGGAACGGGGTCCACTCATTCTCGGGAGGTCAACTGAGTAGGTGGGTGGAGGTATTGGAATGACGAACTCAATACTGTAGCATACATGTTGTAATACTAAACAGCGATTATTACTCTGGTAGTGGACTGTAGTTTTACTATGCACTTGATTAGGCCATAGGGCCGAGTCATTCACCAATATTACCCGGAATAAAACTTTTATTTAAATTATTCATGATTAACGAAATGCACAAACACTATTTACACCTTAAAGAGTAAAATGAAATGCCTTTATGGCTATCGATTGATTAAGTTTGTGGGCATGGGGCCGTGAATGCGTGTTGAGACGACATGTTATCGCTATCAAGTCTGTCTTGTAGTTGCCGCAAACCAGATGCATTCTGGTCACTCAAAATGAGACGCTGACAAGAGCACGCGCTGTATAAATTTTCTGAGAGGACGAAACAGGGGGTGTTGGATTCCCATCTCAGCCATCCTCTAAGTGGTTTTCTGTGGTTTCCCACTTCTCCTCCAGGCAAATGCCTGGATGGTACCTAACTTAAGGTCACGGCCGCTTCCTTCCCTCTTTCTTGTCTACTCCTTCCAATCTCCCGATCTCCCCAGAAGGCATAGCAGGTGAGGCCGCCTGGGCGAAGTACTGGCCCTCTTCCCCAGTAGTATTCCCCCGACCCGAAGTCGCACCTCCAGGAAACTGTCCTTGAAGCTGTAGAGGTAGGATCCCTCGCTGAGTCCGAGGGAAAAACCAACCCTAGAAGGTAAACAGATTAGGAAAGGTAGGAAATATTAAGGCAATTAGATTATCTGTTATATCTAACAAGAAAATGCAAGATTTATAATACTACATTTACCTGTACAAAATTTAAAGAAATACGAATGAAATAACTTGCAACTTAAAAACAATATAAAACTAGTAATATAATTATTAATAATAATAATAATGAGAATGATACAGGCTAATACTGTGATTTAGCGGTAGAGCAGGGCCTCTCAAACGCCTAAAATCTCACGCGTGCAAACTGAGGCGCAGAGTTCCTGTGCACAGTGCATCCATCCCACTCGCCTCGGCTGGGACCAACGCTTCGTCTCTGGGGTATTCGGCTAAGCTCAGCTCAAATCGGCTCAACTCGGCTCGGATTTGGAGTGCTACGGAGCAAGTGAGGAAGAGGGAGACAGGCGGAGCGAGCGAGACAGGCGTGGAGAAAGAGGAAGACAGCGCTATTGCTCCAAATCGAGGAGTGGGGGTCTGCACTCTGGTCAACCAAGCGAAGTCGTCTTTTGCGCCGTGCGCAGTGCATGCGCCAGGTGCATATACCCTGAGAGGCCCTGCGGCAGACCGTCAGCCTACAGATCCCAAGATAGCGGTTTCAAACCCGGTAGAGGTAGACGGACTTTTGAAGGGTGGAAAAAAGTCCATTCGACACTCCATGCCATACGATATCGGCATGTAAAAGATCTCTGACGATACATTTGGTGTTCCCTCGAAAAAATTAATCTAAACTCAGCCATAGTCGCCAAAGAGACATTCATTTGATTCTGCCATCAAGTAGGCGAATAAAATGGAACGTCGAAATTGACCAGCAGATAGCCAGATGGCGTCAAATGAAAGTGTGTACACATGGTACCTGAGACCATACAATTATTATGATTATTATTACTATTATTATTTTATTATACACTGACTGACAGAGCAAATGCAACACCAAGAAGGAGTGGTTCGAAAGGGATGAAAGTTGGGGAAAAAGCAGAGACGGCACGGACGAATAATTGATGTTTATTTCAAACCGATATGCAGGTTACACAATGCGCACGGCATCGACTCAGTAGGATGTAGGACCACCGCGAGCGGCGATGCACGCAGAAACACGTCGAGGTACAGAGTCAATAAGAGTGCGGATGGTGTCCTCAGGGATGGTTCTCCATTCTCTGTCAACCATTTGCCACAGTTGGTCGTCCGTACGAGGCTGGGGCAGAGTTTGCAAACGGCGTCCAATGAGATCCCACACGTGTTCGATTGGTGAGAGATCCGGAGAGTACGCTGGCCACGGAAGCATATGTACACCTCGTAGAGCCTGTTGGGAGATGCGAGCAGTGTATGGGCGGGCATTATCCTGCTGAAACAGAGCATTGGGCAGCCCCTGAAGGTACGGGAGTGCCACCGGCCGCAGCACATGCTGCACGTAGCGGTGGGCATTTAACGTGCCTTGAATACGCACTAGAGGTGACGTAGAATCATACGCAATAGCGCCCCAAACCATGATGCCACGTTGTCTAGCGGTAGGGCGCTCCACAGTTACTGCCGGATTTGACCTTTCTCCACGCCGACGCCACACTCGTCTGCGGTGACTATCACTGACAGAACAGAAGCGTGACTCATCGGAGAACACGACGTTCCGCCATTCCCTCATCCAAGTCGCTCTAGCCCGGTACCATGCCAGGCGTGCACGTCTATGCTGTGGAGTCAATGGTAGTCTTCTGAGCGGACGCCGGGAGTGCAGGCCTCCTTCAACCAATCGACGGGAAATTGTTCTGGTCGATATTGGAACAGCCAGGGTGTCTTGCACATGCTGAAGAATGGCGGTTGACGTGGCGTGCGGGGCTGCCACCGCTTGGCGGCGGATGCGCCGATCCTCGCGTGCTGACGTCACTCGGGCTGCGCCTGGACCCCTCGCACGTGCCACATGTCCCTGCGCCAACCATCTTCGCCACAGGCGCTGCACCGTGGACACATCCCTATGGGTATCGGCTGCGATTTGACGAAGCGACCAACCTACCCTTCTCAGCCCGATCACCATACCCCTCGTAAAGTCGTCTGTCTGCTGGAAATGCCTCCGTTGACGGCGGCCTGGCATTCTTAGCTATACACGTGTCCTGTGGCACACGACAACACGTTCTACAATGACTGTCGGCTGAGAAATCACGGTACGAAGTGGGCCATTCGCCAACGCCGTGTCCCATTTATCGTTCGCTACGTGCGCAGCACAGCGGCGCATTTCACATCCTGAGCATACCTCAGTGACGTCAGTCTACCCTGCAATTGGCATAAAGTTCTGACCACTCCTTCTTGGTGTTGCATTTGCTCTGTCAGTCAGTGTATATAATTCACAATTTTACAATTGGGTTTATGACCTTCTTCGGTAAAATGTACGTGGAAGAAGTACTATTTCATACAGTACTTACATTGTTGACATATAAACTTGACAGATATTTACTATACATAAATGGTCAAAATTATTAGTGGACGATTTTCATTAGTCCTCTGTATATGGTGGATGGTTCATGCCACTAAACTTCCTTACTATATGGCAAGTGGCCAGGATTACTGCTTTTTGTGATTCTCTGTAAGTGAGAGGGTGGAGATTAAGAGCTTCAATGCTCCTGTGTAGTGTCTCTGGTATAATACCATTACATACAATCACTACTGGAATTATGATAATATTGTTGAGTTTCCACACGGTTTTTATCTCTGTGGCCAGATCTGTGTATTTGGAAATCTTCTCTGTATGTGTTGATTGGAGGTTGTGAGTATTGTAATGTTTAATCTTAACGTGGAGACACATCCATTTTTTCTTGTGGATTTCTCTTGTTCTCCCATATGCTCTTCTGAGTTTTTGGACACGGTTGTTTTGGGCTATTTTTTCTTGTTCGGTTGGTTCGAGGATTTCGCCCAGGTATTTGAAGTGAAGGAGGGACTCTGTTGATTTGTCCGTATTTTGTATTGAGACTATGGATGTCTAGTTTTGAACAGAGAAATTCAGTTTTCTGGAAGGAGATATTAAGTCCTACCTTTCTGGCACATTCATGGAGAATTTCAACTTGCTTCGCTGTAACTTCATCGCTGGACAAAAGGGCCAGGTCATCCGCGAAGACTAAGCATGGAATTTCAAGCTAGTTTTGTGTGTGTGTGTGTGTGTATGTGTGTGTGTGTGTGTGTGTGTGTGTGTGTGTGTGTGTGTGTGTGTCATTGTTTACTGGGTTCCAGCAATTTTGCGCTTTCAGTTCTTTTTCCCATTCCCTCATCACCTTATCGAGGACAAGGTTGAAGAGGAGGGGTGACAATCCATCTCCTTGCTGGACACCAGTTTTAATCAGGAATTCGTCTGATATTTCTCCCATGAATTTCACTCTTGACTTCGTGTCAGTGAGGGTCTGTTTGGTCATGTTTAGCGTTTTGGAGTCTAGTCCCTGTTCTTTTAGGATGCTGAAAAGAGATTCATTATTATTATCATTATTATTATTATTATTATTATTATTATTATTATTGTTATTATTATTATTATTGTTATTATTATTATTGTTATTATTATTATTATTATTATTATTATTATTATTATTATTATTATTATTATTATTATTATTATTATTATTATTATTATTATTATTATTATTATTATTATAGAGAAATTGGTATGACTTAATATTAATTCAGCCTAACGCGTTTCTTTGTCATACCGGTGATATATTCACAGTGTATGATGCTTTGATTACTGAAGCACGGATGGGCAACGTTGCAAACTGTTATGAGGACGGGATTAAGTAACGCTGGTAGGGTATGACAAAAGCCAACAGTATCGCAATTGGAAACAACTGAATAAGCATGGAATATGAGTAGTATTTATGCGTGAGCCATAGTCCGTGGCGGAAATCTTTGGAGGGTGGCATTTTATTTTTCAAGGATTTCGGCCTAGACAATATATTCCTAATCGGAATTTGTTATACTTCGACTTCAAAAGGCTTCTTTAGTCTGAATCCAACCTTTCCAATCACCTTATAGAGTTGTAAGTCCAGTTTTACCACGAGATGGGGCGGTAGAATAACACACACATGCGGTATCCCCTGCCTGTCATAAGAGCTGACAAAAGGCGTCTCAGCTTGGGAACGTGGGTTGGCGAACACGGGGCGCCGAGATGAGTCCTGGCATTGGTTCCACTTACTTGTTCCTATCCGACCTCGCTTGGTCAACTCTTTTTATTTTCCTACCCCGACGGTACTACGTTTGCGAGGCCTAGGAAGTCTTTCATTTTCACTCTCTTCGATGCCCTTCTCTTCCTTTTACCGATACCTTCATTTTTCGAAGTGTCGGATCCCTTCCATTTTTTCTCTCTAATTAGTGTCATATAGAGGATGGTTGCCTAGTTGTACTTTAACTTGAAACAATAACCACCACCACCACAACCACGAGATGGAAAAAAATGTTTTCAAGATTCCCTTTGGCGAAATCAAATGTTCATGAATATGTTTTTCAATAAATGAAACTCAAATTGATAGTGATTAATGTATTTTCATCTAACGAATCGGTTGCGAGAGACATGTGTATGGAATTTGGAGTTGACAAATATAGGATTCAGAGCATCGAAAGTGACTTAGAGCATATGAAACTAAGGTAAGGTAAGGGTGTGTTCTGCCCGAAGGCAGGTCCGAACCTCCGCAGAGGTGTGCCTGAGCCGGAGTTTGCGTGCGGTAGTGTGGCCAGTTCCTTTCCGCTCCTCCATTCCCTTATCGCCCATCAACAGCGCGTGGCAACCCATCCAAATCTTGACCACGCCCAATGGTGCTTAACTTCGGAGGTCTCACGGGATCTGGTGTTTCAATACGGCTACGGCTGTTGGCTATGAAACTACCATGAACGAAAAATCAGTTTTTAGAGTATGATGAGATGAGGCCTCTCTATTTCATGTCTCGGTCATGGCCATCCATCCACACTTCACATCACAGCCTGCGCGGTTGCATCACTAATTTCGTGATGCCAGTTTTCGGACCTGCCCCCAGCCATAAGATATATTTATGTCAAAAATTGACCATCATATATCTGCTTCCGGGTCTTTTCCCAGTAAGCTCCGGTCAGCACTTCATATACATTAAGCCTAGTTCTACGGCTTGTTGCCCTTCCTGACGCCAACCCTATATCGAGGGATGTATTAAATATTTTCTGTGGTGGTTTGTAGCGTAATGTTGTGAAGACGTGAATTAAGATGAACACAAACAATTAGCCCTCGAGGTAAAAGAATTAACCAGACGCAATTAAAATCCCCGGTTCTGCCGGATTTCAAACTCCAGACTCTCTGAACCGAGGTTCACTACGCTGAACATTCAGCCAAGAAGCTGAACACTATGAAATCTTAGGAGACAAAACAGCACCCGAGAATATAACAAAAATTGTATCCATCCCACAGTTACCAATCAATGCTGATATTTCGGATCATATGATATTACAATGCCTTTGCTAGTGTTTACAGTGCATTATGTCTTTTGGTATAGGCTAGAGCAATTTTGTTACTTTCATTCTCATGTCTCAGTCTTGTCTTTGGCTTTGACAATATGAAAGTGACTGAGGTATGAGCGATGTTAGTAATGCCATTTCTTATGCAGCCAGTCCGTGCTGTGAATGGTGTGAAAATGTTGCTCATAGGGTCGGCTGATGCATGCATTTTAGTGGGCTTGGCAGACTGATATGTAATAGCAACTTCTGGCTCATCGAACAGTTTCTAGAAACCCACCAATATGGGCAGGATTGATTCACTCGGTAGACAACTTCAAGCTAAAACAGAAATGGAAGGAAGAATGCTCCACCGAGGCACCTGTACAGTGGCAAAGAGTCAAACATCATTATATATATTACAATTGGCTTTACGTCGCACTGACACAGAGAGGTCTTATAGCGACAATGGGACACGAAAGGGCAAGGAGTAGGAAGGAAGCGACCGTGGCCTTAATTAAGGTACAGCCCCAGCATTTGCCTGGAGTGAAAATGGGAAACCACGGAAAACCATCTTCAGGGCTGCCGACAGTGATGTTCGAACCCACTAACTCCCCGGATGCAAGCTCACAGCTCACTCTACTTGGCCAACTCGCCCGGTGACAGCATAATAAAAGCCCCCGGGATTCAGCTACTCCGTCAGTTATGGGTCCGACTAAACCGAATACGCACTAATGATTGACGCTGTGTTCCCTTGGCATATAAATGGAGTGGGAAACTATCAGCTGCCTGCGACTGTGGGGAATGACAGTCAGACAATCTACCATATCGCCTTTGAGTGTCCTATCAGATGTTACCCAGGCGAGAGACAAAATTTTGTTGATGCGACACCTGATGTAATTTATAAGGGCGCTGTAAAATGTGCATCATGAACTTATTTTCCTTTCTTTGTTTATTCCCCATTCTTTTGCCTTTTATGTAAACCATACGCTAAATAAATCGATATAAATTCAATGTTCATTTCTACAAACTTATAATGCATGCAAGTATTCTTGGGTAGAATTGTATTTTATGTCAGTTCCAGAGTTAAAGATTATAAAAGGTATTCTTCACATGCTCATCATAACACATACTTAATTTACTTTTTGAAGGTACGTGAATTAGGTCCTTATGAAATGACTCGTTCAACTTTTAAAGTTTTTAAAGTTACGTCGCTCAGGGTTAGACGTCTGACGTGTGAGCTTGTTCTGAGAAGTGGCGTGCTGCACTCGAGACGCCATTGTACTGCGTCTCCTCCTTGCAGGAGATGGTTTTGTTCCATTCACAATGCATCCAGGTTTGCAGCGTACGATATGAAATAAATATATATAGACGCTTCTATATGCAGTCTTTTTAAAAACTCATTAAAAATAGTTTCCTGAATAATTCAAACTATGAAAACTGTTTTGCCCTTTTGGATGTTGTTACGAAGTTAGTGATTTTAAGATTAAGAAGAAAATTGCTTGCATTATAGACTACTAAGTCGTTCATCCCAAATTAAGATTTTAACTCTCCATTACGTGGGTTGGAGTAGCCGAGTGATATGGCGTTTTATCAAGATGGAGGCTGATCGAATCTCAGCAGCTGAATCGTCATCATAATCATCATCATTTTACAGTTCCAGTTCCCCGGGTACTGTTGGCGAGCCTCTTCCATTCTGTCTTATTGAGATACGTTCTCTTGTTAATGACGTCCTCCAGTGTCCTTTCCCGATCTGCAATGTCCATCCTTACGATGTCCATCCAGTGGGTTCTTGTTCTTCCCACCATCCGTTTTCCTGCCGCATGTCTCTCCAAGTTAACATATGCTGTCCTTGTTGGCTCCATCCTCATCACATGCTGAAACCACCGCAGTCTGGACATGCTGACCTGATCTAACAGTGGTTTAACAATCCCATCTTCCTTCCTAACCACATCATTCCTCAACTTGTCCAGTTTGGTATTTGCAATTGTGGACCTAAGGAACTTCATCTCGGATGCCTGCAACCTTGATGAGTCTTTCTTAGTGGGGGTACAGGTTTCAATACCATAGGTTAAGATTGGTATGAAGTACTGATTGAACAACACCAGGTTTGATTTTGTTGGTACTTCGGGATCCCAGAGGATTGTTCGTACTTGCTGGTAAAAGTGAGAAAGTGAGAGCTCCTCTGCACTCTATTTGCCACCTCCATTGTGGCTAGTGTATCTCGAGATATTACACTGCCGGTATGTAAAAAGCTTTCCACACTTTCTAGTGGATGGTTTCCTAGCATGATGTTCGCTGGTTGTTCCTCTCTCGTGATAAGATACTTTTATATGAAGTGGTATGTCTCTGTGGGTTGCACGTAGAACTGGGGGTTCGACGGGTATGATCATGTAAATCACGAATAGTCTCGTTTCATCATTTTCTCCAGCTTATAGTAACAAAACGGTCGCGACCACCATATAAAATTTAGTAATGAACTTGCGTGGCTGCAGTAATGTCATTTGACTCCCAACGCACTTGCCCCAGATTCGAATCCTGGTTACTTCGGGTGGAACTGCCACGCTGTATGGCTCAGACCGTTAGAGCGCTAGTTTTCGAAGCCGAAGTTGGCAGGTTTGATCCTGGCTCAGTCCGGTGGTATTTCAATCGCAGGCCAAGGAAGTTGACGAGGAAAAGGGAAGAATTTATGAACCATGCACCCCGTATCTGAGTGAGAGACATAACATTAGTCCAGAAAACTGGTCCGTTATGGGTCTGGTGTTCGTAAGCAGAGGCAGTGAACCGAATAATTTAACTCCCCGTTGCATAGGTTTGGAGTAGCCGAGTGGCATTGCGTTTTACCAAAGTGGACGCTGATCGAATCTCAGCAGCTGAATTGTAATAAGACATTTTATATGAAGTGTTATGTCTCTGTGGGTTGCACGTAGAATTGGAGGTTCTGCAGGTATGATCATGTAAGTCACGAATATTCTCGTGCCATTATTTTCTCCAACTTATAGTAACGAAACGCTCGCGACCTTGAAAAAGGTTCGAATCAAAAACACGCCTCTGGAAACAACTGTAGTGGACATTTTAAAAGATACAGTGACTCTTTTAACTCATCACTCATAAAAAAAACCAAACCCCTTGGCACTACATCCCTTGAGGGGCCTTGGCCTACCAAGCGACCGCTGCTCAGCCCGAAGGCCTGCAGATTACGAGGTGTCGTGTGGTCAGCACGGCGAATCCTCTCGGCCGTTATTCTTGGCTTTCGAGACCGGGCCGCTATCTCACCTCAATTCTAATCACGTAGGCTGAGTGGACCTCGAACCAGCCCTCAGGTCCAGGTAAAAATCCCTGACCTGGCCGGGAATCGAACCCGGGGCCTCCGGGTAAGAGGCAGGCACGCTGCCCGTACACCACGGGGCCGGCACTCATCACTCATACTACTCCTAAATAACACATTGTTTGTTGTTGCCTTACTGTACAATAATTTTAATATCTTCGGTTGTAATCGTCTTAATTGTAAAAATTCAGCATCTTTGTGGTCATTCTCGGTTTGTGAATTGAAGTTTTTTTTAAATACATACAAACATCTTCCAAAACATTGACCAAAATTTCTGAAATTCTTTAGTCCAACCCATATTGTTAAAAGGGGCTGAGGGCAATTTCCTAAATGCATGCAACAGCTAAAATAACCAGTGTGACGTAATTTAACACGAAGACGTAAGAATGAATTGAAAGCATGTCCTGTGAAAATAATTGCATTTTATGTTGAAATGTTTTACTGATGGGTAAATAAACAACGGGGGTTAAGATGAACACTTCCTTGGGTAACTCCAGGTATTTAAAGATAAAAATTTCATTGTTCCGTATTGAAAAGTATCACAGTTGAATTGAAATAATAAATATGGTAGTTCAACCTATTCAATACAAGTAAATAAGAGCTGTAGAGATTACATTCTTATTTAATTAAAAGTGGAAATGGTACCGGTTTCGACCCCATTCTGGGTCATCATCAGCCGACTATAACTCGAAAAACAATGCATAAGTAAGGAAGAAGTTAACAGTAAAATTTTACAGTGCCTACCCCCGTCATTTTTATATCGCCTCTTCAACTGATATTGTGTGGACTTGACTGTTAACTTCTTTCTTACTTATGCATTGTTTTTCGAGTTATAATCGGCTGATGATGACCCAGACTGGGGTCGAAACCGGGACTATTTCCACTTTTAATTAAATAAGAATGTAATCTCTACATCTCTTATTTACTTGTATGGAATAGGTTGAACTACCATATTTATTATTTCAATTTAACTGTAACTCCAGGTAGTCAGGAATAATTAGGGGAAGTCCGTGTAACACATTGCATGGAACATTTGTAATAGGCAGTATTACCAGATACACCAAAATTTTTCGAAACAAGTCCCCTTTTTTAATTTTTTTTACAATATTCCAGAAAACATTAAATATGGTGAAAAATTTTCGATTCCTTTCTGTTTTCACTCATGGATACAAGTGGCTAGATGGAAACATCATCTACGGTTTTACATCGATGCAACACATACATGTGTTCAACATACCTTCAAATTGTGTCACTTTTTTTAAGAAAAAAACGGAATTCTCTCTATATAACCTTGACTTTGTGTTCATTGAAGTTCAGTGTAAACACTCTTAAGTGTACGGGTATGAGTACAAGGCCCATCGCATCATTCGTTGGGGCTTTCTTGGAGAAATATCGCAAGATCCAAATTCTGCCACAATTCCAAATGGTCTAATGAAAATGACATCTGAAAATAGTTCAACGGGAATGAGCCTAGATTAATAATTAAGGTTATAAATTGTAGTAACGTCACTAAAATTGTGACGTATTTCTAAACATCATCTGGAATTTTGAAAAAAGTCTATAATTTTGGGATTCTCTCCCCCAGAAATATTACACTTCGATCTGGCAACACTGTGGAAAGGTCTCTCACACATCGAAATCCACAGGAATGAGTATGAAAACACTGATAAAGTGGCAGTGCGCATTGCTTCACGTAATTATCAGCTTGCATTCGGGAGATAGTGGGTTCGAACCCACTGCCGGCTACCTTGAAGATGATTTCGTGATTTCCCATTTTCATACCAGGAAAATGCTGGGACTGTACCCTAATTAGGGCTACTGTCGCTTCCTTCTCACTCCTAGCCCTCGCTTATACCATCGTCGCCACAAGACCTATCTGTGTCGGTGCGACATGAAGAAGATTGTAAAAAAAAAAAAAAAATGTTCTGAAAACCTACCGACGCATCAGATTTATTCATCATCATCATCATCATCATCTGTTTACCCTCCAGGTTCGGTTTTTCCCTCGGACTTAGCGAGGGATCCCACCTCTACCGCCTCAAGGGCAGTGTCCTGGAGCTTCAGACTCTTGGTCGGGGGATACAACTGGGGAGTATGACCAGTACCTCGTCCAGGCGGCCTCACCTGCTATGCTGAACAGGGGCCTTGTAGAGGGATGGGAAGATTGGAAGGGATAGGCAAGGAAGAGGGAAGGAAGCGGCCGTGGCCTTAAGTTAGGTACCATCCCGTCATTCGCCTGGAGGAGAAGTGGGAAACCACGGAAAACCACTTCCAGGATGGCTGAGGTGGAAATCGAACCCACCTCTACTCAGTTGACCTCCCGAGGCTGAGTGGACCCCGTTCCAGCCCTCGTACCACTTTTCAAATTTCGTGGCAGAGCCGGGAATCGAACCCGGGCCTCCGGGGGTGGCAGCTAATCACGCTAACCACTACACCACAGAGGCGGACATCAGATTTATTCTCTTGTCTAATATGCTATGTTACGTCAGAGGAACTGAGTGTATTAAGAAATGATTTTAAAGATGCCCACTTAGAACCATTCCATGTACTTATGTCAGAGTGAAAATTAAATGGCTTATGGCTTTTAGGCAACGGCCGTAGCCGTGTTGAAACACCGGATCCCGAGAGATCTCCAAAGTTAAGCAACATTGGGCGTGGTCAGAATTTGGATGGGTTACCACGCGCTGTTGTTGGGGGTAAGGGTATGGAGGAGCGGAAAGGAACTGGCCACCCTACCGCACGTAACCTCTGGCTCAGGACACCTGGGCAGAATACACCCCCTCCCCCCACCCCGTTTTATGGCTTTTAGTGCGGGAGTTTCCGAGGGCAAGTTCGGCTCACCAGCTGCAGGTCTTCTGATTTGACTCCCATAGGCGACCTGCGCGTCGTGATGGGGATGAAATGATGATGAAGACGACACATACACCCAGCCTCCGTGCTAGAAAAATTAACCAATGATGGTTAAAATTCCCGACCCTGCCGGGAATCGAACCCGGGATCCCTTTGACCAAAGTCCAGCAAGCTAACCATTTAGCCATGGAGACGGAATATGTCAGAGTATGTAATATGGAATAGTTATATTTCAACCCTTTCCATGATACTGGCAAGCTCTGTTGCCTTTTTGTTCAAGCACACATCTTGTTAAATGAATTAGGCAGAACAAGTTCGTGTTTTGCCGAGAGAGATCTCCCTTGGGGACACTGCGTGATAGCCTTGTATAGAGTTAGTACTTGTTATCTGAAGAGAAACTTAAAATTTGTAACTCTCTGCCTCTTTCTCTACCGGGACTGTAATCTATGCACCGTGAAACTTCACTCAGCCTCAGTCCGGAGGGTAAGGGCTATCCAAAATTCAAACTAGGGGTTTAATATTTTAGTCTTAAAGTCTACCTGAATGAGTTTAAAATATTACGTTCCAAATTACGTTTCTAGTCCGCTTCTGTGGTGTAGTGGTTAGTGTGATTAGCTGCCAACCCCCGAGGCCCGGCTTCGATTCCCGGCTCTGCCACGAAATTTGAAAAGTGGTACGAGGGCTGGAACGGGGTCTACTCAGCCTCGGGAGGTCAACTGAGTAGAGGTGGGTTCGATTCCCACCTCAACCATCCTGAAAGTGGTTTTCCGCGGTTTCCTACTTCTCCTCCAGGCAAATGCCGGGATGGTACCTAACTTACGGCCACGGCCGGCTCCTTCTCTCTTCCTTGTCTATCCCTCCCAATCTTTCCATCTCTCGCAAGTCCCCTGTTCAGCATAGCAGGTGAGGCCGCCTCGGCGAGGTACTGGTCATCCTCCCCAGTTGTATCCCCAGAGTCTGACTCCAGGACACTGCCCTTGAAGCGGTAGAGGTGGGATTCCTCGCTGAGTCCGAGGGAGGGTAACCCGATGATGATGATGATGATGATGATGATGATGATGATGATTACGTTTCTACATATTTCGTCTTTAGTGGAAATATATTAATACAGAAATATGAAAATATAAGCCAGTTTTTAACGAATTCGACGGTCTGGCTCTTTGGACGAACGGTGAGCGTTTCAGCCTTAGTTTCAGAGCTTCCTGGTTCGATTCCTGGCCGTATCGGTGAATTTAATTGTGTCTGGTGATTTCCTTTGCCTCAATGCACACCTCTTCACATACACTAAACAAATCACACTATCAACAACCACAGAAACACGCAATAGTTAATACATCCGTCCACCTAGGGTTGGCTTCAGCTAGGGCACACGGCTGTGAAACAGAGCCAATTCCATAAGTACGACGCACTTCATACCTGCGACCCAATCAGAAGAATAATTAATTCGCCAGGCAAATAAGTATTTTGATTCAATTTAGAGCTGGGCTGAGTGGCACAGATGGTGGAAGTGCTGCACACCTGAGCCCAAGTTTGCGGGGTCGATCGGTGTCGGTATCACTCCGGTGGTATTTCAAGGAGCTCAAATACGTCAGCCTCGGATAGAAAGACTGACTATCCTCCGGACCACCTTTTGAGCAGACTAAAGCGGAAGTGAGTGTATAGACCAGGGGATGGCGCGGGCGACAGGGGCAGCGCCTTCGGTGTTGTCACACGGTAGGTGTGGTGGCAAGGGGGGTGCGCTACTCAAGGCGAGTTTTGGCAATGGTGCAGTCAATGCGGAGCTGCCATACTCAGTAAGAACACGTGGGTGCAGTTTCAATCACAGTCTATTTAAAAAAGCAGTGAGAGAATTTTATCAGTGTGCTTCGCTTTTACAAAAACAGTGTATGTGCGTATTGTGCGCTAATTCATAATTCTTGTAGTCTTTTGTACGTTTGTAGGTTTCTTCTTACTCATTATTGGATATTATTGTGCAATGGATCCTAACAAAAATTCACCACACTGTTATCAGTTGAAGAAGAAACGCAAGATTTTTACTTCCGGCGAGAGAAATATGATTCTGTCTGTTTATAAGCATTTTTGAGCGAATAGTATTGACGGCGCGATTAGTTTACCTCGTGTGCTGACCCCGGTTCTGATTCCGACTTGGGTGTGCAACCACTCGATAGTGACACAGATTAATTACTGCGGCACAAGCAAAGCTGACGCTGAAACCTCCTGCATAATAATAATAATAATAATAATAATAATAATAATAATAATAATAATAATAATAATAATAATAATAATAATAATAATAATAATAATAATAATAATAATAATAATAATAATAATAATATTTTTATAAAAATATATTTATATTGACTAATTTATTGAAATTGTACTGGACAAAGCGGAGGTGGGACAGGTTTTCGCCTGGATCCCCAACTTCATCTGTCAGTTCCAAGTTAATTCCAGTACGAGTAGGCCCATATATAATCCTCACTTTTCTCCCTTTTTCATAAATCGCCCGTGAGTAGCAGCTCATTTCAATAAGAAATCAGGTCATATATTTAGATAATCATAGTCAATAATAAATAATAAAATATTATATATATATATATATATATATATATATATATATATATATATATATAATATTTTTATAGTCCGCCTCTGTGGTGTAGTGGTTAGCGTGATTAGCTGCCACCCCCGGAGGTCCGGGTTCGATTCCCGGCTCTGTCACGAAATTTGAAAAATGGTACGAGGGCTGGAACGGGGTCCACTCAGCCTCGGAAGGTCAACTGAGTAGAGGTGGGTTCGATTCCCACCTCAGCCATCCTCGAAGTGGTTTTCCGTGGTTTCCCACTTCTCCTCTAGGCAAATTCCGGGATGGTACCTCACTTAAGGCCACGGCCGCTTCCTTCCCTCTTCCTTGTCTGTCCCATCCAATCTTCCCATCCCTCCACAAGGCCCCTGTTCAGCATAGCAGGAGAGCCCGCCTGGGCGAGGTACTGGTCATTCTCCCCTGTTGTATCCCCCGACTCAAAGTCTGAAACTCCAGAACACTGCCCTTGAGGCGGTAGAGGTGAGATCCCTCGCTGAGTCCAAGGGAAAAGTGAACCCTGGAGGGTAAACAGATGAAGAAGAAGAAGAAGATTTTTATAAAAATGTATTTGTAATAACTAATTTATTGAAACTGTACTGTGAAATTGTAGTTAGTATATTAAAAGCCTCCGTGGCTCAGGTGGCAGCGCGTCGGCTTCTCAACGCTGGGTTCCGTGGTTCAAATCCCGGTCACTCCATGTGAGATTTGTGTTGGACAAAACGGAGGCGGGACAGGTTTTTCTCCGGGTACTCCGGATTTCCCTGTCTTTCATTCCAGCATCACTCTCCAGTATCATTTAATTTCATCTGTCATTCATTAATCATTGCCCCAGAGGAGTGAAACAGGCTTCGGTAGCCGGCTCAATTCCTGTCCTCGCCGCAAGATGGGGCTTTATTTACTCCATCCCTGACCCGGTCATTGATTGGAAAGCAGATTGTAGGTTTTCACATTAAAATGTAATTCAGTAAATTAATTGTTTAAAGATGTAAGCCGTTAAAAAACTGTATGGGATTCTAACACGCATACGTTAATGTATCAATTATTTTTAATTCATTCGAGGTTCAGTCCGTGAGCTGTGTTGTATTATAGTGGTGGAGTACAACTTTGAATCGCGCGCCGGGTCATTTGGCAACCACGGCGAGTGTGACGAGACAATGACGTCGCTTCCGCTTTAGTCTGCTCAAAAGGTGGTCCGGAGAACAGCACTTAAGGAACGTTTGTAGGAGACAATTCCCACACCACAGCGTCTGTCAAAATCATAAAAGTCATTAGTGGGACGTAACATTATTATTATTATTATTATTATTATTATTATTATTATTATTATTATTATTATTATTATTATTATTATTATTATTATTATTATTATTATTATTATTATTATTATTATTATTATTATTATTATTGCCATTTGCTTTACGTCGCACGGACACAGATAGGTCTTTTGGCGATGATGGGACAGGAAAGGCCTAGTAATGGAAAGGAAGCGGCCGTGGCCTTAATTAAGATACAGCCTGGTGTGAAAATGGGAAACCACGAAAAACCATTTTCTGGTCTGCCGACAGTGGAGTTCGAACCCACTCTCTCCTGATTGCGAACTCACAGCTGTGCGCCCCTAACCGCAGGGCCAACTCACCCGGTATTATTATTATTATTATTATTATTATTATTATTATTATTATTATTATTATTATTATTAATATTATTATTATAAGCTGTTGCACGGAAAGATAAAACGGGCTGTAAGGAAATATTCTTGTTAATTTCTTTAACTGAGAACCGAATACAAAAGCACTTGAATATTTTCCTGATACGGAAAGGGGTGAGGATACAATTTCGACATACTTTTTCCATTCTATTCTCCAATTTCAAAGAAATTTACGTGACTTTTTTTCTTTTTGGGTTGTTATTGTTTCGTAGTTCTTTAAGTTGAAACAAAGCCAAATCATATCCCCATCTAAATACATATGAAAGTGTAATGACGTGATGTAACGTTGCAAGTATCTGATGTTATGCCACTCATGTCTTCGTGATGCTAGGCTCCATAGTCAACTGGCATCAGTGTGAGCACTTTTAGCAGCTTTCTTCAAATCCGCCAATATCAATTAAAGGTAGTTTTCTAAATAGTATAATGTAAAGTGTACACAATATATTTACGTATGGACACGAAACGTTTCCAGGTTTCTGACTGAGGGAATTATATAGAAATGACTCTAACTGTATATTTTAAACAACCGAGCATGTTGGCTGTGCGGTTAAGGGGTGCAGCTCTGAGCTTGCATTCGGGAGATGGTATTTCAAACCCCACTGTCGGCAGCCGTGAATGTAGTTTTCCGTGGTTTGCTATTTTCACACCAGGAAAATTTTGAGACTGTACCTTAATTAAGGCCACGGCCGCTTCGTTCCCACTCCTAGCCCTGTTTTGTCCTATCGTCGCCATGAGACCTATCTGTTTCAGTGCGACGTAAAGCAACTTGTAAAAAAAGTTATGAAATTAAGCGGATTTTCCACATTTCAAGAAAATCCGCCACTTTAAGACGTTTTTATGAATCCATTCAGCCAGAAATTTGGAATGATAAACAAATTGTTAAAACCGGTAAAGTAGAACCCCAGAAATATGTATTGGCGTATGGAGCGTTGGTATTTTTCTTCCTCTTGTTTCCGAATTTGGCCTCCTATGAACCGCATTGAACTTAAGGCTTTTTCTTCTTCTTCTTCTCCTCCCAGAACCTCTTCCTCCTTTCACTTCTGATCTTCCTTTCTTTCTCAGATATGACCAGTTTGGGTCTATATTTTGATAGTTTCTCCTGGAATGTTTTGATGCTGTCCACTCGGCTTCCAAATTCTTTTCTGTTCTGAATCATATCCATTGTAAGTCCACTTTCTATTGCATCTCTTTTTACCTCTTCTACCCACTTCGTCGAAGCTTTCAGTCCAGTGATGTACTTGAATATTTTCTTAGTTAGTCGTTTCTCATCCATTCTTTCTAGATGCCCATAGAATTTTAGCCTTCGCTTTCGCATGGTGACAGTGATTTTTTCGGTGTGTTTGTAGAGATTATCTTTTTTTTCCATTCCTCCACTCCCCATCACCATTTTTCTGTAGTCCTAAAATTGTCCTTAATATTCTCGTCTCCTTTTTCTTCGACATCTTGAAACTCACCTTTTTATTCATTGTCAGGCTCTCTGAAGCGTAGAGACTCTCTAGCTTTACCACTGTGCTGTAGTGTCTAAGTTTCGCCTTGTAAGATATTGCTCTTTTGTTGGTCTTTTTATTATTATTATTATTATTATTATTATTATTATTATTATTGTACCGGGCGGTACACCTCTACTCTGTTTATTTAAAAGTTGCGCCAGTTGAAACTCCTCTTCTGGAGGAAGGTTGAACTTTATCTATTCTATTAATTCTCTACTTTCTCAGAAGATGTCACCACGTGGAAAATTTTGAGTTTTTGAACTGTGTCACTTTTGATGTGTTTTTGTTTCGCTTGAAGTAAGAAGTGTGAACTTTCTCTTCTAGAGGACACTACTGAAGAATTACAATAGTGCAACCTAGTGCGAAATCAAAGAACTATTTTGTTGGAGAAATTTTTATTTCAAAAGTTTGTTTCTTGTTAAATTTCTTTCTGTTATTGTTTAAGTTGGCTGTATACCCCTCTTTTTCCCCTTAGTTTGGATCTAGCCAATCCCGAATTTCTTTAATTAATTTTCCACCAATAATGTGTTTCCTTTTCCTCTATGTAGGGGTTTCTTTTCCCGAACCAATAAAAACTTTGAGGGAGGGTGTTTTATTTCCCCTAACGCCTAGAATCTTCCGCGAGAGGATATAAACTGCTGATTTTGGGGTCTCCGGGCCACTTCTGTTCCATCTTTCAGTGTATTAAGTACATTGCAGGAGGCGGGAAGCGCCTCTGTCCTCGGCAGCGATCTACTACCAGGTAATGGCCTATTAACCTTTTCCTAAAATGTAACTACTCTTTTCTTCTTTTCTTGTAAAGTTACATATTGGGATAGAGAGTGCTAACCCTCTCGAGCTCCCACTCACATTTGTTTTGAGG
Organism: Anabrus simplex; assembly: GCF_040414725.1. Lineage (NCBI taxonomy): Eukaryota > Metazoa > Arthropoda > Insecta > Orthoptera > Tettigoniidae > Anabrus > Anabrus simplex. Next base: position 75,275,932 of record NC_090272.1, on the reverse strand, counting down.
TGAACTTATTTTCTCAAACTTTTCTTCGTTTATGTAATGTAAAGTGTTCTTCTCTAAGTCACCTCTGTAGTATGGGATTAGCCCTTGCGTTAATGGCCCAGAGCCAGATTAGGTTTTAAAAGCAAAGTGTATTAGGAGTGCAAGTTCGCCTCCTCTCAAGTTGTATTTTAGAGGTCATGTATTAATCTTTTCTCACCTAATAGACCTCAGTAGGTTGGGTATTTTACCCCTGTGTATATGTCCTTTGAGGACGACTTGAAAGTTGAGTTTGGTGTGGCCTGGGAGAGGCTTAACTTTAAGAGCGAGTGGCTCTTTTCTAAAACTGAGAGTTGTATGCCTCGAGGAGGCTTTGCTGTGTAATTTGGAGCAAGGGCTCCAGGGTTTGAGTGGGGTCTTCTGCCCCTTTTGTTGAAATTGGTATATCGTAAAGTTGAGCTAGTTGCTCAAGAATTGTGTTTTCAGGGCTCGAAGCCCAAATTCTTTAATCCCTGTAATTGTACATTTCAAGTTGTATTTCGGCTACTAAGTACCTGTTCTATTTGTTGTTACCTAATTTTGAAAAGAAAATATAACCTTGTTAAATTTTAAAATTTAATTTCTCTTTAGTAGCTTGAGACCTATTCACCACCCAGCACCTTCTTTCATGCTTAACTACCACAAAAACTCGGTAACAAGTGGTAGCAGAGCGTGGTTGAATGGGTCTCAATTTAGCCCCTTTTGACGGCTAAACATTGCTTTGATTCGAACTCTAATAATTGTCTCAGTTGCTGGAATTTTTTGAGTTTTTCAAAATTGTTCTGTCATCATGCCCGGCCCTCGCGATGTTCTCCTCCTTAACTACTTGCGCAAAGAGGAGTTGATATATGAGTTAACTATCAGAAACGTTCAATCTGGAGGCACGGTTGCAATAGACACTAACAAGCTTAGAGAGTCCCTTGATTTGCCCATTTCCATCCCCAATTTGGGAGAGAAAGAAATTGACGACTCTCTTTCCACGATTGTCGAGAATATTACTGGGCTAGCATCGGTAGTCAGCTTTTTTGATGAAAACGATCCATCTCCTAATCAAATTAAGCGTGTGCAAGGCAGGCTGTATCACTTTGCAAATAGAGTTAATGATCTATTGTCTCTAAAGGCGAATGACGTTCAGAGGAAGCAAGCTAATACGCTCCTTGAAACTATTTCTGAATTGTCTAATAAGGTCACTCAATTGCTAACCGGCGGAGCTCCTCCCAAAACTGATCAACCCGCCACGGTGAATGTAGGTAACGAGGAAGAGCCTCCTCAGGGAGAAGTCAATAGGATAACCGTTGCTGCTCAAACTATCTCTGCCCCATCGAACAACGAATCTGAACGCCGTGCGTCATTGAGTAACATCCGCTCTGAATTAACTTCCTTGCCCTTGAAACCTTTAACGACTATGACACCTGGGTTCAGCAGCTTGCCTCATCCATTGGCAATGTTGCTTAGAGGTATCTCTAAGTTTTCCGTCAACACCACCAGTGACGTAATTTCATTTTTAAGATTTCTAGTGGAATTTCAGGATCATGCCCTTGTGTTTTCTCTTTCCCCATGTCAAATTTTGCAAATTATCTATCCTTATGCTATTGGTGTTCTATCTGACAAAATAGTTAGAGCCATTGCCGAGCAATCTTCTATTGAGGATTTCCACGCCCATTTGCTAGCTAACTTCATCCCGGCTAGGGCCAGGTCCTCCCTTATTCAGAAATACTATTATCGGGTACAGCGCTTGGATGAAAACCTGGCAGACTTCATCCAAGATATTAAGTTTTATACTAGGGTGTTTGCTCTCCACTTCCCTGAGGATCAGATCGTGCAAGCTATTGTTGAAGGGATTTCACCACCCTACAGGTCATATTTGTGTTTCGCGGCGTGCCCGCAAACCTTCTCTGAACTGGAAGCATTAGCCGTCTCTGCGGAAGGAGTTAGGTATGCCGATTCCTTGCGTGTGGCGAAAGAACCCCCGCCTTCCTTTAGTAACACTCGGCCTCCACCTCGCCGACCAGTCAATCCCCGTAAATGTTACGCTTGTGGGTCGCCTGACCATCTGCGGAATAAGTGTCCTCTGATCAAGTCAAGTGGGACAAGGAATGGAGTAGGGCCATCACAAGGCTGTTTTAAGTGTGGGGCCTTCTCACATATCGCCAAGAATTGCCCAAACTCAAATAGCACCCCCTCCTGCTCAACTTCTGGTGCAAATTCCAGCTATTCCAATAATAAAAAGTGACTAGTGGCGTCGGCTGAGCCGACTAATCCATCTTCCCGAGATTTAGCCCCTAGTAAACAGGTTGTAAATGCAGAGAACGACCAGCCTTCAAATTCATCTTTTGAATGCCCTAAAGAGTGTCTTAGGATTGCGGCGGATACCCCCGCACCTGTTCCTTTTCTTAAGATTGAGTTAAATAACGAGCCTATAACAGCTCTCTTAGATTCAGGCAGTGTTTGTTCCATTATTTCGGCTGATTGGTATTCTAAATTGAAATCTGTTTGTAAACTCCCTGACTATGTCTCTTCTCCTGTTCAATACGTTTCGGCTAATTCATCTCCATTAGAAATTCTAGGTTCCTTACTGGTCAAAATTCGTGTTTTTAAGTTTACATGGAAAGTTAAATTGTTTGTGGCTAAGCAATTGTCTTGTCCCATTATATTGGGAGCTGACTTTATTTCTCACACTGGTCTTGTGCTCGATCTGCAGTCTAGGTCGTGCACATTCAAATTTGCTTCTAGTTGTAAAATCCCACTATTAAAGTGTAATTCTGTGTCATGTTCATCTATTTCGCCTACCCAGGATGAGATGTTGTTAGACCTTAGACATCTACCTGAGGAGCAGGCTGATAGTATTCGCAAACTGTGTCAGTCGTTTCCCGAGGTGTTCTCTGATACTCTTGGTGTTACTGACCTTATTGAATACAAAATTGAGGTCACGGATTCTATTCCTGTCCGTTTTCCACCGTATAGGCTATCTCCACCTAAAATGAAGGCTCTGAAAGAAATCATCGATCAGATGTTGAAGGATGGTATTATTAGGCCCTCTAAGTCAGCGTATTCTTCGCCTATTTTTCTAGTACCGAAACCTCAAGGAGGCTTCAGGCCTGTCATTGATTACAGGGCTCTCAATCGGAAGGTGGTGTTGCAATCTGTGCCCCTTCCCGACCTTCATTCTTGCTTTTCATGGTTTCGTAAGGCCAAGTTCTTCACCATCTTGGACTTGAATCAGGCCTATAATCAAATTCCCCTTGCCGAAGAGTCTAAACATCTTACAGCGTTTGCCACGGACTGGAATTTATATGAATACAACCGCGTGCCTTTCGGGCTCCCCACGGGGGCAGCTGTGCTCACTAGGCTACTAGATAGGGTCTTCTCCGACATCAAATTTGAGTACTTATATCACTACTTGGATGATGTCGTCGTATTTTCCGAAACCTTTGAAGAACATCTAGATCATTTGCGAGAAGTTCTCAATCGCCTTCGTAAGGCTGGGTTAACTGTTAAGTTGTCCAAGGTTGCCTTTGCTAAGCCCTCTATGTCATTCCTAGGGCATATTGTGTCACCTGATGGTGTAGCAGTCGATCATTCTAGAACACAGGCCATCCGTGATTTTAAACCTCCTAAGGACATCAAAGGTATCGCTAGATTCATTGGTATGGTGAATTTCTTCAGGAAGTTTATTCCTAACTTCGCTAATAGAGCGGCGCCCTTAAACCTTCTTCGTAGGAAAGGCATCAAATTCGAGTGGGGACCTTCTCAACAAGCCGCTTTCGAAGATCTTAAATTAGCTCTCTGTAATGCCCCTGTACTTGCTATGCCTGATTTCTCGAAGAAATTCATCGTCCAAACGGACGCGTCGTCGTCAGCTGTAGCTGCAGTCCTTCTTCAAGAGACTGAACTAGGGAGGCGTCCCATCGCCTATGCATCTAGGACTCTATCGGTTCAAGAAGCCAAGTATTCCATCTATGAGCTCGAAGGGTTGGCAGTCTTATTCGCCTTAGAAAAGTTCCGTCTCTATCTGGAACATGTCAAATTCGACCTGGAGACAGATAATCAAGCCTTAAGCTGGGTCTTAGGTAGGCCGCGTCGTACTGGTCGTATAGCCCGTTGGGCCATCCGTATTTCTGCCTTCCAATTTGATGTACGACATATCAGAGGTACCGAAAATGTTGTTGCTGATGGACTCAGCCGTATGTTTCATAACGACGTCGAGACCCACGAACCGGTCGATAGTTCATCACCTTCCGAGTCCATACTATCTGGTGTTAATGCCATCTTAACAGGTGCTCCCATGCTTTTTAGGGATATTGAGAAATACCAACGTGAAGATCCGACGCTGGCTCCTATAATGGAAACCCTTTCTTCTGGGGAACATGTTGTCCCTTATGTTCTGAGGAATGGTGTTCTATGTTGCCCTTCGAGGCATGATAAGTTGATGAAAGTTGTTGTTCCAGCGGTTCTTGTACCTATGATCTTCAAATACTATCATGAGACCCCATTGGGGGGGCATCTTGGAATCTTTAAAACTCGTGAAAAGATTCGTGAAATGTTCATATGGAAAGGTATGGACGGTGAAATTCGAGAACTTGTAAAAGCTTGTAAATCTTGTTTGATCAGTAAACCCACCATGTCCACTAAAGTAGGCCTTTTGTCTTCTCATCAAGCGTCGCGCCCCATGGAACGCCTGTATATCGATTATGTGGGACCCTTCCCCCAGTCAAAGGGTAATGCCAACAAGTTTATCTTTGTACGTGTAGATGGTTTTACTAGATTTTCCTGGTTATTTCCGACTAAGCTGGCTACCGCTCAGTCCACCATTACCTGCTTAAATTCTATTTTTGCTTCTTTTGGTCCGTGTCAATATATCGTATCTGATAATGCTAAGGCTTTTACATCTAATTTATTTCGTAAATTCTGTTTTGACTTATCAATATCTCATGTAACTACTTCTGCTTATTACCCGCAACCATCCCTGGCTGAACGAGTTAACCGTAATCTCAGGTCCGCACTCATTGCCTATCATCATGAAGATCCTTCCAGGTGGGACACGTCCCTGCATTGGATAGCTTTTGCTTTGAATTCGGCGGTTCATGAATCTCACAAGTTTACTCCAGCTTCCTTGATGTTCAAGTTTGTTCCCAACTCGCCGCTCTCTAACCTCTGGTCTTTGAATGACATTCTACCCGAGACAATAGATCCGGATAACATTAAAGATCTTTGGAAGAAGGCTAAAGCCAATCTTAAAGTGTCTCATGAAAAGGTTAGGGAAAGGTATGATCGTGGACGGAGACCCACCACTTTGAAGGTAGGTGACCAGGTGATGGTCAAAAATTTTGTTCCCGCGGGCAAGCTTGCCCCCAGATTTCATGGGCCTTGTATCATTCTCGATTTTCTTACGCCGGTTACCTTATTGTTAAGTAATCCAGCCACCGAGAGGATATTTAGAGTTCACCTGTCCCAGGTGAAACCGGTGTAATTTCTGTGTTAACTTGCTTCATATTATTTTGAAAGGATATGAAGGTTATATTTTTTTTTTGAGTTTCACTTTTAAGGCATTCTGCCCCTTCTGTAATATTTTGGTTTTAGATGTAAGCCTTATGTAAAACCTGCCCCGACCCGTTAAACTGCCATCCTGTTCTTGCCACGGCCATTACCACGCTCCCGTCTCCTGCTCCACCTTACACTGTGGCTTCATAATAGTAAATGCCATAGATATCTACACGCCGCTGGCCCCTCAACCCCTCCACAAGCCTGTACCCTCAAAGAAGATGATTGTCCAACACAATTCTGCCGCCTAGCTTTAATGTTTCAGCGCCCCCGCAGCCGCGCAGCGCCGTGCAGCGACTGGGGAGGGGGATGGGCCCCCTCCTCTCCAGCGAGGACGACATGTGCACGGCGAGCCGGAGCTCACCTCCCGGCCAAGGCTGATGTGCGGCGCACGACCTGCTACATGCCCGCAGCCTGTATCTGTTCACCGCGGGCGCGGCGTACTTCAACACCTCTGCTCCCCTCATAGTGCGGGCGAGCGGTATCTCAGGGTACTTGAGGGGTCCGAGCGGCCCCCGTTGGACGCAAGCTGCAATGGCCGGTCCGGCCATTCGACTCAATCTACATCAACTACATGGACAGTCACCTTAAGCGATAACTACATATGGGAATTTAACAACAATATTTGGTGGACATTGCAAAACTTTTCTTCACTTTTAAGCATTAAAGGTTTATCTTCAGAAATTCAACTTCTACAAACATAAAAACTTTACTGCACCGGCAACAACAAAATTTTGAAATTGCAACCAACCAAATTACTAAAATCTTATAAATGCTTCCGCAATTAATCTTAATATCAACATCAAAACTTGGACCTTATTTTGGAAACAAAGCTTATGTTCTTCTGTGTTACCCCTTGGAGGAACTTTTGGGGGGGGAGGTCTGTACCGGGCGGTACACCTCTACTCTGTTTATTTAAAAGTTGCGCCAGTTGAAACTCCTCTTCTGGAGGAAGGTTGAACTTTATCTATTCTATTAATTCTCTACTTTCTCAGAAGATGTCACCACGTGGAAAATTTTGAGTTTTTGAACTGTGTCACTTTTGATGTGTTTTTGTTTCGCTTGAAGTAAGAAGTGTGAACTTTCTCTTCTAGAGGACACTACTGAAGAATTACAATAGTGCAACCTAGTGCGAAATCAAAGAACTATTTTGTTGGAGAAATTTTTATTTCAAAAGTTTGTTTCTTGTTAAATTTCTTTCTGTTATTGTTTAAGTTGGCTGTATACCCCTCTTTTTCCCCTTAGTTTGGATCTAGCCAATCCCGAATTTCTTTAATTAATTTTCCACCAATAATGTGTTTCCTTTTCCTCTATGTAGGGGTTTCTTTTCCCGAACCAATAAAAACTTTGAGGGAGGGTGTTTTATTTCCCCTAACGCCTAGAATCTTCCGCGAGAGGATATAAACTGCTGATTTTGGGGTCTCCGGGCCACTTCTGTTCCATCTTTCAGTGTATTAAGTACATTGCAGGAGGCGGGAAGCGCCTCTTTCCTCGGCAGCGATCTACTACCAGGTAATGGCCTATTAATATCTTCTTTTCTTGCTAGGTCGGCAGTTTAAATCTCGCGGCGGGTTCGAAGCGTTTTCCATCATGTAACCTTTTCCTAAAATGTAACTACTCTTTTCTTCTTTTCTTGTAAAGTTACATATTGGGATAGAGAGTGCTAACCCTCTCGAGCTCCCACTCACATTTGTTTTGAGGTGAACTTATTTTCTCAAACTTTTCTTCGTTTATGTAATGTAAAGTGTTCTTCTCTAAGTCACCTCTGTAGTATGGGATTAGCCCTTGCGTTAATGGCCCAGAGCCAGATTAGGTTTTAAAAGCAAAGTGTATTAGGAGTGCAAGTTCGCCTCCTCTCAAGTTGTATTTTAGAGGTCATGTATTAATCTTTTCTCACCTAATAGACCTCAGTAGGTTGGGTATTTTACCCCTGTGTATATGTCCTTTGAGGACGACTTGAAAGTTGAGTTTGGTGTGGCCTGGGAGAGGCTTAACTTTAAGAGCGAGTGGCTCTTTTCTAAAACTGAGAGTTGTATGCCTCGAGGAGGCTTTGCTGTGTAATTTGGAGCAAGGGCTCCAGGGTTTGAGTGGGGTCTTCTGCCCCTTTTGTTGAAATTGGTATATCGTAAAGTTGAGCTAGTTGCTCAAGAATTGTGTTTTCAGGGCTCGAAGCCCAAATTCTTTAATCCCTGTAATTGTACATTTCAAGTTGTATTTCGGCTACTAAGTACCTGTTCTATTTGTTGTTACCTAATTTTGAAAAGAAAATATAACCTTGTTAAATTTTAAAATTTAATTTCTCTTTAGTAGCTTGAGACCTATTCACCACCCAGCACCTTCTTTCATGCTTAACTACCACAAAAACTCGGTAACAATTATTATTATTATTATTATTATTATTATTATTATTATTATTATTATTATTATTATTTGGAACAATTACGAGAAGAAGAAGAAGAATCTTGTTTCGGTCGTAAGAACGGTCGAGAGAGGCATGGACATAACATACAGATTAAAGTCGATTTTAAAAAAATTCTATATTTTGAAACAATGAAATTATTTTCTCAAGATGCACAGCATTAAACCGACGTATGGACTGATAACAGAAACAACAACTTGAATACTTTGTGAATTGAAACTAACTTGGTAACAAACCACACACTCTAGAATACCTACGACAAACTCTCACAATTTATTTGTAGAGTTCTGTTGAACTCCAAAGGGATGTGAGATTTCAGTTTTCCATGAGCAACATCACAGCTGATTAGAGAGAGAGTGTATGGACAGGGCCGCGGCAAGAGTCTGCTGTGCAGGCAGCAATCTCCTCCACTCGGAGAAAACACAATTAACTCAATTTCATGCGAGACGAACTTCAAACAAGACGACACAACGCGGTGAAACGGAATACAGTGTTAAGAAGGGCAAGGGCAGGGCAGAGAGCGTATGAAGCAACACCGAAAAGGAAAAATACACTAACAAAAAAGGAACATGAAGTCTTGTGAAGAGGGTAAACAGCAGAGTGTTACCTAGGATTATAAAACTTTGAAACTCACTGCTACTGCTCTTTACGAAGAAATTATATAAGACCACCTCTGGTGCCTTCTTGTTCTTTCAATGCTCGCCTTCTGATCGTATTGTTCAGGGATCAAAAGTCAGCAAATGTACCTGACAGTTTATAATAATCGTGCTATTGGTTTCTCGTGGCACCGACTCTAAGCTGACGATTGGGTAGAACAAGGCTAAAACTGGGAAAGAATTGGCCGTGGTCTTAATTAATTAGTAAACCCTCTTCAGGGCTACCAACAGTGGACTTCGAACCCACCACCTACTGAATGCAACCTCACAGCTACACGGCCCGAATCGCAGTGCCAGCTCACGGGTATTTTTAACATTCTTAAATGTAAAAAGAAAAATTACAACAAAGTTTAAGTTCCTTGGCATCTCTTAAGGACGATGACAGTCAATAACGTGATAAATTCACAGATTTATGACGGTTAGGAATGCACTAACATATGATTATATTGTATAGTGACCACCAAACAAGAATATACGGCCACTTCGAGCGAGAAGCGCATAGCGAACTGACGGGAAGGACAGGCTCTACCTCCCAGAACCCTGCCGTTTCTTCCCGCTGTACACAGCTGCTATTCTCTTCGACACGAAGGTATAAGAAATCAGCCTAATTTTTATAAATAATAAAGAATAATAATACATTAAATGCAGGCAATGATTTTCCTTTTCTTATCTTAATGTCATAGCAGATACTAAAAATTGTTTCCGCCGGGCTGAGTGGCTCAGACGGTTGAGGCGCTGGCCTTCTGACCCCAACTTGGCAGGTTCGATCCTGGCTCAGTCCGGTGATATTTGAAGGTGCTCAAATAGGTCAGCCTCGTGTCGGTAGATTTACTGGCACGTAAAAGAACTCCTGCGGGACAAAATTCCGGCACCTCGGCGTCTCCGAAAACCGTAAAAGTAGTTAGTGGGACGTTAGCAAGTAGCATTATTATTACCGGTATTAAAAATTGTTATCATTCTCGTTAATGTAGACCTCGCATCTACAAAGAATTCTATGACACGTGTCGTTATTAGTCTTCTGTTATTTCACTTATCATTATCCTAATTTCGTTTCCCAGGGCGTCAACTCTTTGCGGATTGTTCTGACAGAATTGTAAGCCCTCTCAGCACTGAGGTGGTAGAGATTCTACAATACTTTTTTGATAAACGGCTAGACGGTTTACTTGAAGTGAAACTGGCATTTCTTTAAGTTCTTCGTCAGTTTAGTCCCTCTTTTATATAATGCCCTTCACAATCCACGTTTCAAACAAACCACGGACTCTATCATGATAGTATAAAACTTTTCGAAAATTGGTTTTCCAATACTTCCTCACACACCTCTCACATGTTGTTTCAACAATGAATACTCGTTGCTCAATAACGCACATAGCATGACCTTACAGGACTAAGGATGGGAGAAAAAACCTGTTGTCACCTGCCAGGTCGCTTCTTGGTCGTACCTCGGGAGGGGGAATACATACCTTATCAATTTCGTGTTTTTTATCCTTAAAGAATGGGGCACATACTAGGCCTGTATTTAGATCTTTGAAAGATAACTTGGTGTAGTGGTTGCATGTCTGCATCTTTCCCGGACGCCCAAGTTTTCCAGGTCTTTTAATTCCGGACTAAGTCCCGGAATAGAGTTCACTCGGCTTAGTGGAACCATTGCAGATGTCTGATACGAGACGCAGAGTATCTGGTCTAGTAAGCCAAACAATAATCTGAGGATGTCCTCACGTGGACCACATAGGACTCCAATACCTGCACACCATCTGGTTAGGGGCAGGCCGCTGGGCTGAGTGGCTCAGACGGTTGAGATGCTGACCTTCTGACCCACCTTGGTAAGTTCAATCCTGGCTCAGTCCGGTGGTATTTGAAGGTGCTCAAATACGTCAGTCTCGTGTCGATAGATTTACTGGCACGGAAAAGAACTCCAGCGGGACTAAATTACAGCACGTCGGCGTCTCCGAAAATATATTTTTGCTGGGGGCTTTACGTCGCACCGACACAGATAGGTCTTATGGCGACGATGGGACAGGAAAGGCCTAGGAGTTGGAAGGAAGCAGCCGTGGCCTTAATTAAGGTACAGCCCCAGCATTTGCCTGGTGTGAAAATGGGAAACCACGGAAAACCATCTTCAGGGCTGCCGATAGTGGGATTCTACGCGCACGGCCAACTCGCCCGGTCTCCAAAAATAATAAAGGTAGTTACTGGTACGTAAAATTAATAACATTATTATTATCTTGGCAGACCAAGGTCCTAATGAGCTGGTGAGCCACGTGTTTGCATGCTTCTAGCAATATTCCACATTCTAGTCTCACACAGGGTTTGTGTAAAACCATTCAGAACAATTAGCTCGTTGTAGGTCTACCTTTTACTTGCCTACAGTAGAGTCATGAACTTTTTTGTACAAAATCCAAGCTTGTATTATTGCTATATCAACCAGACTGTAAAACAGCGGGAAATATCGTTGTTTTTTGTGGGAGGAGTCAATTTGTTTAAAACCAGACTCAAATATCTAAGAGAATTTTTGGCAAACCAGTAAAATTATACAATTTCGCGTAATAAATGCGGCCCATTTAAGGGGTGTTAATTAAATAGTTTACCATAGTAATTCTTCACCCTACTATCGGGCGTTTAGTGAAGGTGTCACATTCCAACTGACGGTTCCATCGACATGTGGCGAAACGTGGGTATTTTAGAACGAGGAAACGAGAACAATAGTAAGTCATGTTCTCGTGAAGTTTTATGGCTGCGCATCCATTGTGCAACTAAACCAAATTCCTTGTTGGAATAATACTGTAGCACAATTTATAATACTAAACATAAAACGTGCAATTTCTGAAATAACAATATTTGCGCCCTAGTTCGCCAAGCCACAAGCTAGCGGGTAGAACAGTGCAGATTAATTTGGACAAGCTAAACCACTTATCCATTAGTGTGTGTCGCCTGTTATCGCCTTAGCGATATAAAACACTCCAGCCGCACTCACAACACGCTTCCTATTGTATAACAGTATTTGGGTTGGAGAGGTCATCCTTCTTTTCCACAAGCTGTAATTCAAGCTTTACTTTCACACAATCTGAAAACTGCCATTGTGGCTTTCAACTACTACGAGCTATAAACAATGTGATCTCTAGTTATATTCGTAAGTTCTCACGGAACGTGATGGGTGATGGTGGTTATTGTTATATTTAGGGGAAATAAGAAAAAGAATAATAACAGCAGTAATAATAATAATAATAATAATAATAATAATAATAATAATAATAATAGCACTACACTCAGTAGCGGCTAAAATAAGTCTTCTGATCAACATCGCAAAGACTGAGTTCGTTACCAATATCAAAGACGCCCCTAGAACAATGAGTCACCGGGCGAGTAGGCCGTGCGGTCAGAGGCGCGCGGCTGTGAGCTTACATCCGGGAGACAGTGGGTTCGAATCCCACTGTCAGCAGCCTTGAAGTTGGTTTTCCGTGATTTCCAATTTTCACACCAGGCAAATGCTGGGGCTGTACCTTAATTAAGACCACGGCCGCTTCCTTCCAACTCCGAAGCCGTTCCTATCCCATCGTCGCCATAAGACCTATCTGTGTCGGCGCGACGTAAAGCCACTAGTAAAAACAAATGAACAATGTGTCAGTGACAGCAAGCATATCAAGACAGCAAAAACTGTGAAGTATCTTGGAGAGTGGATTTCAGAAGAGATTAGTGAAATGGTTGCTCTCGAACAGAGGATAATCAAACTCGACAAGGCATATCATTCCTGCAGAAAACTGTACGCCTCAAAACACCTGTCGACGAATGACAAACTAAGACACTATAATACAATTGTCTGACCGTCAGTCCTCTACGCAGCAGAGGACCTATCTCTAACTAAAGAGAAACGAAGTTCCTGAGAAAGATAATAGGACCGAGGATCATATCAGATGGAAGAAAATGATACAAACCAAACCATGAACTCTACCAACAATAAGAAACCCTCGCAGATGCCATCAGAAGAAAACTGCTGGCTTTCTACGTATACCTGTATACAATGGATTCTCACAGGCTGTTTTGATCTTCAAAGTAGCCAGCAAGGGTAAAGCCACTGGATAGCTGTGGATCCAGCAGATAGAGTATTATCTGGCAGAACCTAATATTAACCATGCCGTAATAACTGACAGAAGCAACAGTCAAAACTAGACACTTTCTAACATCCCTTAGAGAAACTAAGCAAAATGCGACAAGGAAATGATCCCATAAACGAGAAACACAGTTCGGGAAGAAAATGTAGGATTACTGGGCCAACAGAAAAGGTCAAGGAACCAAGAAGAAAGCAGCAGCCAAACCTACCATTAAGAACGTCAGAAGCGGCAAACATCGAAAACAACAAACAGCTCAAGGACAAGCACTGTGGTCCTCAGGAGGCTCAAATGAACTCATTTTTTTGCTAGTTGTTTTACGTCGCATCGACACAGATAGGTCTTACGGCGACGATGGGACAGGAAAGGGCTAGGAGTGGGAAGGAAGCGGCCGTAGCCTTAATTAAGGTACAGCCCAGCATTTGCCTGGTGTGAAAATGGGAAACCACGGAAGACCATTTTCAGGGCTGCCGACAGTGGGGTTCGAACCTACTATCTCCCGAATACTGGATACTGGCCGCACTTAAGCGACTGCAGCTATAGAGCTCGGTGAAATGAACTCAAAACAAGCTGAAGACATTAGGCATTTCTGTCTTTCCCTTGATGAAGATTTCCCCGCCTGGTGGCCATGACCGTTAAAGCGTCACCGTAATTGGCTGGTTCGAGTTCAGCAGATGGAAAAAGTTCACTATCACAATGTTGGCTAGCAGGGTAGGAAAGATGGTGGTATACAAATTCTAATCTCTAGATTGAGTGCCAAAAGCCTGAAATCAATTCCAAATCTCTCCGCAGTGTTTCTATGGAGTGAGGGAATATTGATAGTGATTCGTCCGTCGGATGGGGACGTAAACCTTTGAAGGGATCCCTTAGAGTTATTCGACAGGAGTAGGGTAAGTGCCGGCATTGGGTTTCACCCTCCCCGAACCTCATTGTCATCATCATCTCGCACCCAAACCTGCACCAGGCGAGCCCAACATGACCTCGGACATTCCCTTCACTAAACGTCGTACACTGAATGAATCAAAATGAAGGAATCATGACCAAAGGAAGGTTACAAAATAATAGTATTGGCTTTAAGCCCAACTAAATAATTTTAAGATTTTCGGAGAGTCGAGTTGCAGGAATTTTGTTCCACAGAAAGTTGTTTACGAGCTAGTAAATCTACCGATGCGAGGCTGACCTTTTTCAGTACCGTCAATACCACCAGAATGAGCCAGAATTGAACAGCCCGCCCGAGTTTGGCTCAGCCCAGCAGGAAACAAATATAAACCATCCGCTATGCAGATGACACCAAAAAACTTTCCTGACAATTTAAAAGTCATTCAGTTGCAAGGCCGAGTGACTCAGTCGGTTGAGGCGCTGGGCTTCTGTCCCCAACTTGACAGGTTCGACCCTGGATCATCCAGTAGGATCGTCGCCATAAGACCTATCTGTGTCGGTGCGACGTAAAGCAAATAGCAAGAAGTCCGGTAGGTTTTGAAGGTGTTCCAAGACGTCAGCCTCGTGTCGGTGGATTTACTGGCACGTAGAAGAACTGCGGAACAAAATTCCGGCACCTCAGCGTCTCCGTATACCGTCAAAGTAGTGAGTGGGACGTAAAATAAGTTAACATCGACTAATACACTTTCAATTAGTTTTGAACAGTATCAATGAACTAAGGAAGATGTTCAATGTTAAAATAAATATGTATATAACAGACAGAAACGCTATTGAACATGCCTAAGATGCCGGCCAACACCGAAATGGTATCGGGTGTATAAATCAAAATCAGAATCGGTATCGAAAGGACTATGGTTCTAAAATACGGATTAGAAACTCATTAGGTTATCAAGAAGTTTATTGTCACCGGTGCCAATTTAAGGAGTGGAAAGGTGGACATTGAAGGTTTCATCAGTGAGCCGCCTGTACCAGTCCTCTGAAATGTGAATATATCACATAATATTGAAGATTCTATCGGTAGAGTACGTTACCAATGATGAGGAATTCTACTTTTGTCATCCAGAAATATTGGGATTCACACTATTCTTTTCTGTTTCGCTCTAGATTGTCAGTTCATGAGATACAAGAATGTCTGAATGAAATGGAGACTGAAGCTGTCATTTTGGACACAGATATGTTTATTGGGCTGCCGGAGAATTACTTAGGGACAGATGAAGATAGTGGGGATGAAGCAGCTCAAGATATTGATAACTTGTCGGGCAACCAGCTCCGTTGTCACGCCTAGAAGTTGTAGATATACATTTAGGTTCGGATGAGTGTAACAGTGATCAGGCTAAATAAGAAGAAAGTGTGTCCATTCAGTTGACTTACGCAGTTCAAATCCATGTCAAGGAGCCAGTACAGGAAACACAAGGCCTGATATAGGAGTCGGTATAGGTGGATCCGTAGTTCTGGACATGGTATCATTATTACCGAAGGACGTCAGCTATAATATTTACTTTGACAACTATTTCACCTCAATCTAACTTTTGGAGGAACTCCAGAAAAATGGACAAGCTGGGCTGAGTGGTTCAGACAGTCGAGGCGCTGGCCTTCTAACACCAACTTGGCAGGTTCGATCCTCGCTCAGTCCGATGGTATTTGAGGATGCTCAAATACGTCAGCCTCATGTCGGTAGATTTAGTGCCACGTAAAAGAACTCCTGCCGGGCTAAATTCTGGCACCTCGGTGTCTTCGAAAATCGTACATATAGTTAGTGGAACGTAAAGCCAATAACATTATTATTAGAAAAATAGACATAACGGTACGGGAATGGTTCGTCAAAACAGGTTAGGGGGAGTTCAGCTGATGAATGCTAAAGGGTTAGCCAAGAGGGGAAGAGTATCACATCATTAGTTAACCGACGCTGACGGTGGGATTACGCTTATCCAGTACAATGACAACAATATTGTTGTCGTAGCCTCGACTCAGGGAGGATATTTAGTCCTCTTGGAACAGCAGAGAGGTGGAACATATCACTCAAGAGAAAAAGTTATATTCCTCAGCCGGCAACAATAGTGAACTGCAACACGTACATGGGTGGCGCTGATCGCATCAACGAAAATGTTGGGGTCATTAGACTCCATAAGGATGAAGAAATGGTACCGGCCATTGTTTGCATTTCCTCTAAATGTGTCTGTGAATTGATTTATCGCTCTTCCAGAAAGTATAAAGACCAACCACTTGATTGCTGGCATTTACTAGGATAGCTGTACCATATCTACAAAAATACAGTTCGAGAGCTTCCTTAGGCCGATCACCAAAGCAGGCCTGCCCAGATGAAGTGCGTTTTGACAAAACACCAAAAAAAAAGATCATTCAGTTGCTTCCAGATGCGCACAGTATAAGGAAAACACTACAAACATGTGCACGAAATGTGGCGTAGCACTTCATGTCAACTCTTTTGCAGCATTCCATGGCATGTGAGACACAGACTAAAATCAGAATGAAAAGAAAAGACTTCACCGCTGTAGTACAGTGCTTATCATGTGAACCTTCCTTACTAAATAGAGCAGAGCTCTGTTTCTTTGTTTCCATGCTGATTACAATGTTTCCTGTGTTTTAGTGGTAAATAAAGTGTGTTTTTATTTTGTTTAGTATTCAATTGAAGGCCAATAAATGCAAATGCATGAAAACTCATATAAATGCAAAATTCGTTGTTGAAAAATCACCCTACCCGCTCATGCCCGCTGTTCCGTTAATGGAATTTGCGGAAAAAGGTACTTAGAAATTTCGTAAGATAATTTTAACACAATTACTGCAGTTTTGGGATCCTGTATGAGCAAAAGCATAATAAATTATCAAAGAGATAAAAAATAAAATAATTTGGGAACAAATGGGTTAAGGCCACGGCCGCTTTCTTCTCACTCCTAGCCCTCTCCTATTCCATCGTTACCATAAAAACCTATCTGTGAGTGTGCAAGATAAAGTAACTTGTTTAATGAAATGAAATGGTGTATGGCTTTTAGTGCCGGGATATCCCAGGACGGGTTCGGCTCGCCAGGTGCGGGTCTTTCTATTTGAGGCGACCTGCGCGTCGTGATGAAGATGAAATGATGTTGAAGACAACACATACACCCAGCCCCCGTGCAGTAGGAATTAACCAATTAAGGTTAAAATCCCCGACCCGGCCGCAAATCGAACCCAGGACCGTCTGAACCGAAGGCCAGTACGCTGACCTTTCAGCCAACAAGTCGGACACTTGTTTAATATACACAGTGGAAGTGGTCCGACACTTGAAAGAATTTCTTTTCCTGCTTATTTAACATAACGCTAAAACATCGTAGGGTGTTGGCAACGGAAGAATGGGAAAGGACTGCGATTGGAAAGTTAGCCGTCGTAGAATTAATTAATTTTCTAGTGTGAAAATGTCAAACCACGGAAAACCATCTTCAGCCCTGCCGACGGTCGAATTCGAACCTACTATCTCTCCAACGCAAACATTCTGTTGTGACCTCGAAAAATGAAGATATCGGCAAAAGAAAGCGGTAGGTGATGATGGGGAGGAAAAGTGCAATACTATCTGAACCCGGATAAACGTAGTTATATGAGGTTATGATGGTTTTTTTCTGGTTTGGTGTTGTGGCCTAGTTAGACGTTATCATCGACTACGTCTTTGTTCTAGTGCAAATATCATTAATCCTAGAAAATGCTCTGCATTGTGCAGATAAAGTACAAAGAGTATTTTTGTTGTTTTATTTTCTTGCAACCTAACCCGTAGCTATAGCTTTTCAGCTCCCTCACTGGATCAGTGGTGATGTGTCGGCCTCCCGACTGGGTTCAAACCCGGCAGAGGCAGTGGGATGTTTTAAAGGGTGGAAGGAAACGCATTGATTCGACACTCCTCATTTTTCTATGTCGGAATATACGATACATGTAAAATCTACGAATGGAGCATTATGAACAAACTGTCTGTCTGTTAGGTCATCAGCCCAGAGGCTGGTCGGATCCTCAAATAGCACCACCAAATGCTATGCAATTATAGGAAATCCACAAAATAATGCCAGCACCAAAATGAGGCGTACTAGGAAAGATGAGGAATGAGGTAGTTTGCCATTTCTTTCCTCACTGGGCCAGAAAATGAAATGAAATGGCGTATGGCTTTTAGTGCGGGAGTGTCAGAGGACATGTTCGGCTCGCCAGATGCAGGTCGTTTTTGATTTGACACCCGTAGGTGACCTGCGCGTCGTGATGAGGATGAAATGATGATGAAGACGACACATACACCCAGCCCCCGTGCCAGCGAAATTAACCAATTAAGGTTAAAATTCCCGACCCTGCCGGGAATCGAACCCGGGACCCCTGTGACCAAAGGCCAGCACGCTAACCATTTAGCCATGGAGCCGGACGGCCAGAAAATAATATCGCACTACGCCTGACTCTATGAGCAACACCTTTCTTAACAATTAGAAGCACTGGTTGTGCTCTGAATGTCATTACTCAGCACTACCCATACCCCAGCAGCTTCCATATTGTTACAGTCATGAATTAGACTGGGACTTTGGTAGAAGTTACATTTTGCTCTGGCCTTTGCCAAGACATGGATGCAAAAGTACTGCTTCCATTAGGAAATGACAGTAAATTTCAAAATATCTTTCGTTCTGAAGAGCCAAAGTGTCCGTAACTTTCACTTACTCGATATTATGGGAGAGATTGAAGAAAGTCATAGATTACAAGATATATTATTATATGCCAAGTCAACATTCCTAAGTAATATTTAAGTAACAGCTAACAGCGCTTATAAAGTGGTAGGATATATCATGCGTAATGTAAAACCATGAAATGGAGAAACAAAACTGTTTAGACCGTACAATACATTAGTACGCTCTAGACTTGAATATGCTACTGTTATATGGAACCTGAAATTTCTATACATGAGGGAAAATGGTCAATTTCCTTTTAATGTGAGTACAAGTGTCTGCTCACAGATGGCTATTTCAAATCTCTTAGATCACACAGAGATTTATGCGACATGATACTTATGTACAAAGTTGAAAATAGCAGCCTTGATAATTCGTATTTTGTTTCACTATTTAAATTCAATGCCCCACAGGCCAAACCATGAGTTTCATTTACATTCTACTCCAAAAACAGCCTGTCACAAGAACTCACCACCTCACGATATAATATGTATAACAGAATGGTCGTAAACAAATATGAAGTTATATTTCGGCTGCAAGAAGCAAACATTTCTCCATCAGCTCAGATTCATGATTTAGGCACTAGGAAAAGTTCAAAGTATGATCAATTGGCAAGTAATTCAGTTAGTAGTAAGTATTACACAAAGTTGTACCAACCTTGACATCATTATGTTCATTTCTTCACTCTCATTATCATTAACCCAATCTTATTCGCATGATCAGGTGAGTTGGCCGTGTGGTCAGGGGCACGCGGCTGTGAGGTTCCTTCCGGGAGCAGATGGTTCGAATCCCACTGTCGGTAGCCCTGAAGATGGTTTTCCGTCGTTTCCCATTTTCACACCAGGCAAATGCTGGGGATGTACCTTAATTAAGACCAACGCAGCTTCCTTCCAACTCCTAGATCTTTACTATCCCATGGTCGCCATAAGACCTATCTGTGTCCGTGCGAAGTAAAGGAACTTGCAAGAAAAAAAACATCTCAGTGATTCTGTGAGCCACCCGCGGTCTATACAAGCGGGGGTTAGAGGCAGCTCGGGGTCAGTTGGTCGCGAGAGGGGTCAGCGTGTAGGGGAGGCAGCACGGGCGTTAGCCGCGAGAGAGGCAGTGAAGGGGTGCCTGATTTTTTAAATTATGTAGATATAAAATACAAATTGACGTGAAAGAAATATATCCGGGGCAAGCCCGTTACAAAATAACAAATAGATATAAATGCTCAATAATGTACAAGAATATTATACATTTTCAAATTACAATAAACAAAACTACTCTCTGCAAACGAAGATACTTGCACTGAACTTCAGCAGAGTTGCATACTGTCTGGGAGTCCCGTCAGGGATCTTTGAAGCACAGGAATCGTGGTCTGGCGCAGGAGCCGCCGGAGGGGGGGAGGTCCGCCGTTGTCCTGTGGCCAGAAGCAGCCTCACGTCTTGGTGGTCTTGCGCCCCGCCCCGCGACTTCCGCGTCCTCGTCCTTGCCGAGATGTGCTGGCTCCGCGGGTGACCGCTGCTGGGCGCGGCGTCGGTGTGTAGGAGAATCCCTCTGGTAGTACGGCGACCTGATCTCCTGAACCGCCACATCCCACCCCTGAGCGAGGGCAAGGTAGAGGAGATTCGCACGGTTGAAAAAATATTTCCTCTGTGCCTGGTCGAGACTGGACCAGGCACTTAGGGCCCACAGGGTGGTGGCTGCGTCGTGGTGGTCCCGGCCGATAGAGATGAGGGCTAGCTGCTCCTTTATGGCCTGGGCTATTTGGTAGACCTTCAGGTCGGGTGGCGTTGGCAGTCCTTTGTCGTAACTGGGAGGTTGCATTTTTCACCAAGGTATGGCGTTGTCGGGTTGTTGGTCCTGTCCTTCCTTAGATCCGTCGTTGATTGGTTGATCGTCTTCTAAAAAAAATAGTAAACTCGTGTCCTCATCCCGAGGTGGTGCAGCTCTTTTCAGGCACACCCCCATTGGAGGTGAGCTGCGTGTACCATTTGAACCACATACCAGCCCTTCTGCCATTCTTAAATTTCTGGCAGTACCGGGAATCGAACGCGGGCCCCCGAGGACGGCAGCTAATAACACTAACCGTTACACTACGGAGGCGGACAAAAGGGAATTGAGCCAATGGCACGTGGTGTTCCCAAGCGGTCACCCATCCAAGTACTGACCACGTCCAATGTTTTTTAACTGCGGTGATCGGACGAGAACCGATGTATTCAACATGGTATGGCCCTTGGCTTCTAACAAATTCTCCGTGGGGGATTCAATGTCCTTGAAACGGTCCACCAGCGCCTGTATGGCTGTGGTAAGCACTTCTATGTTGGCTTGTGACATGTCTTCGTCGATGTGCACTTGGTTAAGGATATCCGTAATAGTGCCCACACATTCTGTACTTTGAGCTGCTCGCGTCTCCTGTTTAATAGGAGTAACGTTGGTGGACTTGCTGACTAACTTCCGACGTGGAGTAATCTCAGCTTTACGTTGCCGGTATGTCGTATAGAGACGAGTTTGCGGTTGAAAAGTGGTATGATGGCTGGAATGAGGTCCACTCAGCCTCGGGAGGTCAACTGAGTAGAGGTGGATTCGATTCCCTCCTCAGCCATCCTGGAAGTGGTTTTCGTGGTTTCCCACTTCTCCTTCAGGCAAATGCCAGGATGGTACCTAACTTAAGGCCATGGCCGCTTTCTTCCCTCTTCCTTGCCTATCCCTTCTGATCTTCCCATCCCTCCGCAAGACCCCTGTTCAGCATAGCAGGTGAGGCCGCCTGGGCGAGATACTGGATATCCTCCCCAGTTGTATCTCCCAACCCAGAGTCTGAAACTCCAGGGCACTGCCCTTGAGGCGTTAGGGGTGGGATTTCTATCTGAGTCCGTGGAAAAATCCGACCCTGTAGGATAAACAGATAAAGAAGAAGATATTGCAATTGGAGACTTGGTATCTGTTGTATGTTTTTCATTTAAATTAAATAAATAAATAAATGTAAAAGATCTTTGGTAACACATTTTGTGTCTAGCCAACAAAATTAATTAAAACCCAGCCACAGACACCCAAATGAGATTCGCTTTACTCTGCCAACTGGTGGGGTAGAAAAGAGCGTCGAAATGCGTGGAGGCAGCCTAGATGGCATCAGATTAAAATGCATGCACATGGCACTGAGGATGCGAATTTATTATTATTATTATTATTATTATTATTATTATTATTATTATTATTATTATTATTATTATTATTATTATTATTATTAATTTTCAGCAACGATCTAAGAGGGAAAAAGAAGGTTTGAGAAGGCAGCGGCTGTGGCTTTTATTAAGGAACAGACCAGACATTTTCCGTGTGTGAAAACGGGAAACCATACAAAACTATCTCCAGAGATCGAGCCCCTCACTCACACTGAATCGGCACAGGGAATGTAACAAATTGGTCTTATTGATGCACGAGAACTCGATTAATTTTGTGATCCGTATTCATAAATGTGAATCTCCAGTTGTGGCGGAAATCAGACGCCGTAGAATGTACCTTTTTCGATCATATTGTGCCCTTTAGGTCCATATTGAGGGATACCTACCTTCCTTACCTATCAGCAAAGTCCATGAGATCTGTCTCTTGGGTCGTTTCGGGTTCTTCGTCACTTGCTGAGGTAAAGGTAGGGTTCATTAATTCTAATTTATCTACTGGAATGAAAGGTCTATTTAAAAGATTCCTATTTATTCAGGAAAATTCTGAAGCATCATGGTATGTCAACAGTATCAGAGAAGTCAATTGTGTCCACCAGACACCACAATCACTTTTACATAAATGTCAGAACACTGGTGTGAGACTTTAACGTAACTGCCTGACGGGCATTCATACTAGAAACCATTGTCTCAATTATTAATCATTTAAGAAAGGAAAGTCTGGAAATCCTTAAATTCGGCTTCCATGTGAGACCACATGTACCATCATAGTGATTCGTTATGGTCCAGCCCTCGTAACACGAACTCTGGACTCTGGGAATAATTAAGGCCGTCCAATCGGTGTGTGCCACACAGTGGTTCTACGGCATGGACCCTTAATTGAATCGATGTGACCTGCGTCTATGTCATGGACCGACATCTATTCTTCTAAGTTACTTTAAAGTCATTGTGGATGATGACCGCAAGGAAATGATGCTACAATGGCATATGGCCCTAATCTAAGTCACTGAGGTTGATGACCCCCTGACAATCCAAGTTTCTAGGCAGAAGGCTAAACACAATTAAGTTACATCGGTTGATGACCAAAGTTCCACTTTACTATCCCCAACACATTCACTGCTCAATCAATCAAAGTTCAATAATTACAACAGTAGCAATGCTCACAAACTTTGTGGCAGTAAAATCCATTTCCTTCGGATATGTCCCCTTAATCGTTACTTTACATGTTAACATTCCCCAGAAAACAAACTAAAATTTCCAGAATGCATCTCCAAGTTATTCGCTTGATTAAAGTTATTTCAAATGCGGTTTCACTGAATTTAATAATTAAATAAATTTAAATGATTTAACGAAATGTTAAAGATCAGTAAATTTTATCACCGCGGACTCTGGTTTCTTCACAAATTCCTACGCAGCTGTGATGTGAATTCAATATTGCGATGTTTATCTGGCTGGAAAAGAATTTTACATAATTCATGTCCAGCTATATATCCTGTCTCGTGATATCACGCTTAAAAACCGTTATTAACACTTGGATATCCTAATAATCTACGTACAAACCAAACAACTCGAAATATAATTACGATGTCATATCTCGTCATTACCCTTATGAATTTTGCACACCCCTCACAGACAAACCGATCATGACGACCATCGCTCTATATTTTGGACAACCCTGAAATTGGGTTATTCTGTTCCTTATACTCAAAGTTCGTGATTTCAAATGTTCATTACGTCCCCAATTACAGTATTTCACAATACTCAGATCATTACCGGCTATGAATTTAATCTAAATCCAGCATTTTAACGTTTTCCCTGGCCGAGAAATACAGTACAATCTCAATACCAAGCCTGTCCCGTTATATTACAGCTATGGCCTCTCACCCCCCCCCCCCCCCCCAAGCTCGCTTGGCAGTTACACGAAACACCTGGTTTACCCACAGCTGACTGGCTTCTCAAAATGCTCCCTTTAAACTCTGCCGACATAATTAAACAAATACGATATTCTAACCAATAAAATGCACAGATTATGCTTCAAGATGCCCACACTAATTATACGCGTCGCCAATTGATACCGCTATGGATTTCTATGAATTTCTTTCCATTCTCAACATTATAAAATATTCCTCGGGCTATAATGTCCCGGCTTCAATGACAGGACTCTAACCCGATTCGCACATCTCATCTCAACTCATATAAAACCTTCCTCGGGCTTCCGTGTCCCGGCTTCAATGACAGGTCCAACCTGATTCACAAATCTCATAACAACAAAACTAACCTCTGTTTCCCAGCTCCACAATTATCATCGACAAAGAACTGGAAATAAATCCTTACTAGAAATCCCGACGTCTAATATCGCACAATGCATTAATCATGAATAACTTCGCATAAATGATATCGTATTTAATAACTTGATTTTTACGAGAAATGACTGAAACATTCTACTAGATCTTTATTGTCAGTCAGACACAGTTTAAAATGGGCATAAAAAAACGTTTCTCTCCGTGACCAAATTCATCACCCTAGGTTCTCACCCGACAGCGCGCTTCCACTCGATTGAAAATGAGTAACCATGGATTATTATTATTAACGTCAAATTGCAGACAGAAAATTTTACGTCGAATGAACATCTTAATTTGACATCACAAAATATAGGCAGTACACTCACACGGATGACGATCTACATTGGACGTGATATTACTTCGGAACCCTATTCAATAACTTTTTACAACATTATACGGCACTCGCAAGACTTCAAACTTTTATCCAAGTGGAAAATAAAACAAATGACTCCTTTAGTCGTACTCTCACATTTACAAAACTTAGTAGGGGTGACCACTGCGTCGTATATCCCCATTCAAATACAAGAAATCACGAGACAAGATATAAGAGGTAGTAAGATGGAAAGTCACCTACCTCATGTCGTCACGCCAGTATTCGTCATATGGCCCACCTGTGACCCTGGCATTTTATTTAGCCATTTTCACATTCATGGCTTTACAAACCATTTTTATATATCTTCAGGTTTCCTGGAATAAAGCATAAAAAAAAGAAAATACCCTTCACTTGTTTGCTGAACGCACACGATGGACTATAATTATTTCCGCACACGAATTACTTAATCACATTAGAATATATTCAGTACTTTGACCGTCCTATCTGGTACAATTATTCACTCAAGAAACTATCTCCTTATGGAGTCAAGACTTAGCCGCAATGGCTAAAATCTGCAGTTGAACTCAGTCTACTTTCGTTGGTTTGATTTCGCAGAGCAGCTCAATAATTTCTCGTCCGCTTTGTATCACAAATGCCGGAGAAGGAAGGCTTCGTCATGGCGTCCCTTAGTATTTATAGCAGTTACCCCCTCTCTTCGGATCTCTCCCTTTGCCGCCAAGAAAATTTCTGTAAATTTTCTGACTTACCGAAACTGTAATTTCAAGAGTTTTGAAAGTGACTACATGCTTGCTACATTTCTGGCGGTAGTGTTCACGGACATTTAAAATTTTTACGGGTTCGATTTGTGAGACGATTGACCCCCTTTGATAGGCACTATATTTTCTTGACTTGGCGTGGTCACGCCATGCACACGCGCTTTGAAATAGTTCATAAAAATGACTTGAGATTCTTCCGCCGTCGACACGTGTGGTTGACGTCACGTACCCCAGAGCGTGGGACCGAAGGTAATCACCCCCTCGTCACGTGTCAAATCCATGCTATCAAGAATCCAACTTTTAGTTTAATTGTTACATTGTGCATAATGTTCTTAGGGCACAAAGGTCATGGGTTCATATTTCCCCCAAGACACGAATTCCTTTCGCACAGCGACAAGGAATTTCCTTTAAATACTCCAGATGGCGAAATTTCTAATTTTGACGTCTGATGAAACATGACCTTTGAACATAAATTCCTTTCTTCTCTCTTATGCAGTTGGTCATCTTCTGGTGTACGGATACTGGTTGATGCCTTCAGCTTCCTGGTAGTTCTCCACTGAATTTTCGACTGAGCTATTTATCCCTTCCTCGCCGTCAAAGTCTTCCTCGCTGTCAAAGTCTTCCTCCTCAGAACCTTCTTCAAATTCTCCCTGTTCTATCTCCTCTTCTGTCTCCTTAGAAACGGTAGTGAAATGGACTTCTTCCTCACACATTCTTCTCCCAGTCTGACCCAATGATTCTTCGTTTAGAGCTACTAATTCCGGTCCGTCATCCTTCCTAAATTTCACCTCTCTCCTTCCTAAATCGATGACGGCATTACTTTCACAAATGAAGTCGGCTCCAAGAATAATATTATAGTGCAGCTTTGAAATTATGACAAAAGGATGCGAAAATGTCATGTCTCCTATCTGCAAATCCAAAAATGTCTGCGTTTTACAAATGGCAGTTTTGTCGGGAATGACTCCTCTAATTTTGATATTTGATACAGGAATTTCTGGCAATTTCTTCCGAGTAGACAATTCGTTAAAGAAATTTTGTGAAATTAAGCTGATGCTGGCGCCTGTATCCAATAAACAGCTCACCTTAAAGTTGCATATCCTGACATCAGTGATCGGTAGCTCTTATTTTCCTAACCTCCTGTCTGATGTGGTCTTCCACTAATTCATCTGGTTGTATAATCCAGGAGTCAACCTAGGCTACTATCCAGCCGTCGCGAGAAACGTATTCAGGCTGTGTGTGGGAATCCTGTCTCGTAACCACTACTGGAAATTTGGCGGGTTTTTTTCCGCTCATTTGACGAGTTCAGACTTTCGTCGAAATGAGGCGCGTTAGGGTTTAATTCCCTATCCTGGTGGTAGGTCTTTCGGATAGCTCCAGTATGGGACATGTCTTGAGCTCCTACACAGTCAGTGTTGACTTCCCTTCGTTGGATGCTGTCCTTCCATTTGTCCTGTCCGGTACCTGACCTCAGCTCTCTCAAATACTGGTCCCCTTCTCTCCTTCTCTCTTCAGGCCCGTGCCAACGGTCAGAACGTCTGGAATTTTCGTAACCGTCCCCTCTTCTGTTGCCTTCATTCCCGCGTGGGTTCCTTCGTCTTAGATCTGAGTTCCCCTGGTATCGACCCTGGTTCCTTCTCCATTGTTCTCGGCGTCTGTCCCACTCTTCGTGATGGTATCTGGGCTGTTCCCAGTTCTTCCTACCTTGGTATGGCCTGGTGTCGAACCGCCGCCCCTCATTCTCATATCTCGGTGCTCGTGAAACTTCCCTATCTGGCGCGCTCCCCTGGCTGTGATTTACGACATTCACTTGGTGCTCTGAATGCCTGACTATTCGCGGGGCTGATTGATGCGAATGGGTCTGGTCCAGCTGTCGCAATATCAATTCTGCCTGCATCGGGGTTTCGACCTTCGCAGCAATTAATATTCTCTGGATATCCGGTGGGAACTGTTTCTGGATAGCCTGAACCAGTTCTTGCTGACTTGGGGCTGATTCCAGTTCCTTGAACTTAACTAATTGTTCGGTAAAATATAACGAGAATTTCGGCGGTCCTGCGGTGTTATACCGGCGACTATATAACTCTAGCCTTAGGTTCTGCTGAATCTCAGAATTCCAAAATTTGCCCAAAAATGCGGTCTGAAATTCCTCGAACGTGTCAAAGCTATATCGGAAACCTTTGAACCACAGCGACGCAACTCCGTCTAGGTACCGTTCCACAGTCCTTAGTTGCCTCTCTTCAGGTATCCTATTATCTCGAATATACTCTCTAAGTTCTCTAAGAAAACCCTTTGGCGTCTGGGTACCACTGCCATCGAATTTCTTAGGCTGATCTTCCTTAAGTCGAATCATGTTTATGACGTTCGTGACGTTTTGCCCCTGAGAATGGGTAGAATTGTCAAAGTGTCCGTTCCCTGTAGGATGTATGGGACTACTAGTGTTGCTAGGGCAACTGAACGACATATCTGAGGTGCGGCGAGATTTACTAACCACTTCCTCTATCTTGGCCTGGACTCCTACGATATTGTTCACTAACCCATCCAGTTCTAATTTCTGGGCACTAACTTCCCCCTTAAGAGCCTCATGAACAGATGACAACTCGTCGCTCAGTGTTATGACCTTATCTTGGGTATCTTTAAGTTGCTTCGATAGGTCTACCCTGGTATCGCCTAGATCTTTTCCTAGTTCCTCAATATCTGCTTGTACCTCCTCAATACTCCTAGCCGTTTCTTCCTGAGTTGTACCTAATTTTCTCATATCCTCTTTATTCATCTGGATTAATTTAAAGTCAATGGCCTCAATACGCTGGTCTACAGTTGCCTTGACGTCTTCGGCTACCTGGTCTACTTTGTCATTTACGACGGCTATCTCTTTACACAACATTTCCTTATGTTCATTCATTGCTGTGAAGACCTTTGACTTATCGTCTTCACGCATGTTGTTGAACTTCTCTACCTCCGTCTTCAGATCGGCCTTAAGCTCAGCTTGATCTGACGTCAACTGCTGATGTAGTTCCCTACTTTCGTTGACGTGCCTATCGAGGTCCCCTCTAATTATGTCCTGATTTTCACTGAGAACACGATGTAGCTCGCGAGTTTCTATGAACTGCTGATTTATTTCATGTTTAAAGTCAACCTGTGCTTTAGTGTTCTGCTCCACCTTCACATTTAAGTCGCCAATGTCCTTCCTAATATCAACGCTAGCTTCCTTACAACTATCCTGAGTGTCCTGCACTTTAATGTCAACATTTTGAACAACTTCCTTCATACCTTTTAATTCTACATCTGCACTATCTAATTTATTGTCCATGGTTCCTACGACTTCCTTCATACCTTTCAATTCTGCCTCTGTACTATCCAACTTCATACTCATACATTTAACATTCTCACTTAAGTCCTTGATCATTTGGTACAACGGCCCTTGGGCCAATTCTCCCTCCTGCATAAACATACTGTATTTAACAGAAAACGATAGGTCATCGGTGAGCCCGAGACTTCAACGGCGTATAATAAGACTACAACGATAAACATCACAACATCCTCCTATCTAACACATCACACTGTTAATGCAACATTCTCTAAAATTTTTATTTAATAAAACGTGAACTGCAATGTTCACTCGATCAAAGTGATCAGCCAAAACACTCAAACCAGTATTCAAAAATTTGGGAAATTACACTAACACACTTAAATTATACCTTTCATTCAGTAGATAAATTATTCTCATAGTGGTATCTCCTAGCCTTACTCATCGGGCGTTTATCTATTTCTTCGAGTTCACTATCAACTCTGGCGCACGATTTTATCATCCATAATGTGGCATAGCCTCAACATTATTTCTCTTTTCCCCTAGCACACGATTTTTCCAAAATATCCTTAACGTTATCGTGACTTAAGTTCCCTCATCGTTATCGTGACTTATGCCCCATCATTAAGTGACTGATGCCACCACGTTGGAAGCCATTTTAATGTACCCTTTAGGTCCATATTGAGGGATACCTACCTTCCTTACCTATCAGCAAAGTCCATGAGATCTGTCTCTTGGGTCGTTTCGGGTTCTTCGTCACTTGCTGAGGTAAAGGTAGGGTTCATTAATTCTAATTTATCTACTGGAATGAAAGGTCTATTTAAAAGATTCCTATTTATTCAGGAAAATTCTGAAGCATCATGGTATGTCAACAGTATCAGAGAAGTCAATTGTGTCCACCGGACACCACAATCACTTTTACATAAACGTCAGAACACTGGTGTGAGACTTTAACGTAACTGCCTGACGGGCATTCATACTAGAAACCATTGTCTCAATTATTAATCATTTAAGAAAGGAAAGTCTGGAAATCCTTAAATTCGGCTTCCATGTGAGACCACATGTACCATCATCGTGATTCGTTATGGTCCAGCCCTCGTAACACGAACTCTGGACTCTGGGAATAATTAAGGCCGTCCAATCTGTGTGTGCCACACAGTGGTTCTACGGCATGGACCCTTAATTGAATCGATGTGACCTGCGTCTATGTCATGGACCGACATCTATTCTTCTAAGTTACTTTAAAGTCATTGTGGATGATGACCGCAAGGAAATGATGCTACAATGGCATATGGCCCTAATCTAAGTCACTGAGGTTGATGACCCCCTGACAATCCAAGTTTCTAGGCTGAAGGCTAAACACAATTAAGTTACATCGGTTGATGACCAAAGTTCCACTTTACTATCCCCAACACATTCACTGCTCAATCAATCAAAGTTCAATAATTACAACAGTAGCAATGCTCACAAACTTTGTGGCAGTAAAATCCATTTCCTTCGGATATGTCCCCTTAATCGTTACTTTACATGTTAACATTCCCCAGAAAACAAACTAAAATTTCCAGAATGCATCTCCAAGTTATTCGCTTGATTAAAGTTATTTCAAATGCGGTTTCACTGAATTTAATAATTAAATAAATTTAAATGATTTAACGAAATGTTAAAGATCAGTAAATTTTATCACCGCGGACTCTGGTTTCTTCACAAATTCCTACGCAGCTGTGATGTGAATTCAATATTGCGATGTTTATCTGGCTGGAAAAGAATTTTACATAATTCATGTCCAGCTATATATCCTGTCTCGTGATATCACGCTTAAAAATCTAATCTAGTCCTAACCGTTATTAACACTTGGATATCCTAATAATCTACGTACAAACCAAACAACTCGCCATATAATTACGATGTCATATCTCGTCATTACCCTTATGAATTTTGCACACCCCTCACAGACAAACCGATCATGACGACCATCGCTCTATATTTTGGACAATCCTGAAATTGGGTTATTCTATTCCTTATACTCAAAGTTCGTGATTTCAAATGTTCATTACGTCCCCAATTACAGTATTTCACAATACTCAGATCATTACCGGCTATGAATTTAATCTAAATCCAGCATTTTAACGTTTTCCCTGGCCGAGAAATACAGTACAATCTCAATACCAAGCCTGTCCCGTTATATTACAGCTATGGCCTCTCACCCCCCCCCCCCCAAGCTCGCTTGGCAGTTACACGAAACACCTGGTTTACCCACAGCTGACTGGCTTCTCAAAATGCTCCCTTTAAACTCTGCCGACATAATTAAACAAATACGATATTCTAACCAATAAAATGCACAGATTATGCTTCAAGATGCCCACATCAATTATACGCGTCGCCAATTTGTACCGCTATGGATTTCTATGAATTTCTTTCCATTCTCAACATTATAAAATATTCCTCGGGCTATAATGTCCCGGCTTCAATGACAGGACTCTAACCCGATTCGCACATCTCATCTCAACTCATATAAAACACTCCTCGGGCTTCAGTGTCCCGGCTTCAATGACAGGTCCAACCTGATTCACAAATCTCATAACAACAAAACTAACCTCTGTTTCCCAGCTCCACAATTATCATCGACAAAGAACTGGAAATAAATCCTTACTAGAAATCCCGACGTCTAATATCGCACAATGCATTAATCATGAATAACTTCGCATAAATGATATCGTATTTAATAACTTGATTTTTACGAGAAATGACTGAAACATTCTACTAGATCTTTATTGTCAGTCAGACAAAGTTTAAAATGGGCATAAAAAAAACGTTTCTCTCCGTGACCAAATTCATCACCCTAGGTTCTCACCCGACAGCGCGCTTCCACTCGATTGAAAATGAGTAACCATGGATTATTATTATTAACGTCAAATTGCAGACAGAAAATTTTACGTCGAATGAACATCTTAATTTGACATCACAAAATATAGGCAGTACACTCACACGGATGACGATCTACATTGGACGTGATATCACTTCGGAACCCTATTCAATAACTTTTTACAACATTATACGGCACTCGCAAGACTTCAAACTTTTATCCAAGTGGAAAATAAAACAAATGACTCCTTTAGTCGTACTCTCACATTTACAAAACTTAGTAGGGGTGACCACTGCGTCGTATATCCCCATTCAAATACAAGAAATCACGAGACAAGATATAAGAGGTAGTAAGATGGAAAGTCACCTACCTCATGTCGTCACGCCAGTATTCGTCATATGGCCCACCTGTGACCCTGGCATTTTATTTAGCCATTTTCACATTCATGGCTTTACAAACCATTTTTATATATCTTCAGGTTTCCTGGAATAAAGCATAAAAAAAAGAAAATACCCTTCACTTGTTTGCTGAACGCACACGATGGACTATAATTATTTCCGCACACGAATTACTTAATCACATTAGAATATATTCAGTACTTTGACCGTCCTATCTGGTACAATTATTCACTCAAGAAACTATCTCCTTATGGAGTCAAGACTTAGCCGCAATGGCTAAAATCTGCAGTTGAACTCAGTCTACTTTCGTTGGTTTGATTTCGCAGAGCAGCTCAATAATTTCTCGTCCGCTTTGTATCACAAATGCCGGAGAAGGAAGGCTTCGTCATGGCGTCCCTTAGTATTTATAGCAGTTACCCCCTCTCTTCGGATCTCTCCCTTTGCCGCCAAGAAAATTTCTGTAAATTTTCTGACTTACCGAAACTGTAATTTCAAGAGTTTTGAAAGTGACTACATGCTTGCTACATTTCTGGCGGTAGTGTTCACGGACATTTAAAATTTTTACGGGTTCGATTTGTGAGACGATTGACCCCCTTTGATAGGCACTATATTTTCTTGACTTGGCGTGGTCACGCCATGCACACGCGCTTTGAAATAGTTCATAAAAATGACTTGAGATTCTTCCGCCGTCGACACGTGTGGTTGACGTCACGTACCCCAGAGCGTGGGACCGAAGGTAATCACCCCCTCGTCACGTGTCAAATCCATGCTATCAAGAATCCAACTTTTAGTTTAATTGTTACATTGTGCATAATGTTCTTAGGGCACAAAGGTCATGGGTTCAATATGTGTGGTTATATATCTCTTCGTGCTACTCTTAGATTATTGCCCCATGCACTAGATACATACATACATTCATTATCATTATAGACTGTTATGCCTTTCAGCGTTCAGTCTGCAAGCCTCTGAGAATTTACTAAACGTCGCCACAATCCTCGATTTGCAACTAGTGTTGTGGCCTCATTTAGTTCTATACCTATTATCTTTAAATCGTTAGAAACCGAGTCTAACCATCGTCGTCTTGGTCTTCCTCTACTTCTCTTACCCTCCATAACAGAGTCCATGCACTAGATCATCGAACAAATTATCAATGCGTTAAGAAGTACCTAATCTGAGAGTTTCACTAATGATACTTGTAACATGTGTATATTAGTTACTTTGAATGCAAAGATACCATGCTTTTCCATGGTTTCCTATTTCTGCATCGGGCAAATACTGGAGCCGTGCATTAATTAAGACCACGGCTGCTACATTCCCGATCTTACCCCTTTTCCATTCTTTCATCGTTGAAAAACCTTTATCAACAAGTGTTTAATGAACAATTCAACCAGTTTTTATTGATTATATGACTTGCAACTTAACAAAGTTTGCCAATATTTTATTTTAAATCTCCTATCATACAATACGGTTTTTAATGTGTCTTTCCAATTTAATAATGTAATTTTGGTATTGTGATATATTATTGTAGTTTATTATAGCTAATGATGCCCCTTAGGGGACGAAACATGTACAAAATGTAATAAATTACGTATGTATTGAATAGGCGGAACACTTAAATATAATATTTAAGTTAATCTTAAATATTCGCTGTTTGATTTATAGTCAATACGGCATTATTATCTAAAATGAAGCTGTTAAAGCTTGTTACATGTATACCTTCGATGTGTTAGTGCGATGTTAAAACTATTATAAATAGTCATATCATTATTTTCTGCTTTCTTTGTTCTTTCCAATAAAGAACTGAATTCTAAACATTAAAAAGCTGTAAAATTACATTTATTGTAATTTGTTACACTTTACCATATTTGATGAAATCTGACAGTGTGGGAACCCGGAGTCTGTGGAATGCAACAATGCCAGCGAAGCGGTGACAATATGTTTAGAGCCAGCAGCATGTAAGTCAATAGCCCCAGCGAATAATTGAGGCTCACGATAACGAAGCCCATTAGAAGAAGCTACAACTGGGTTGCAATAGAAATGTGCCCTGAAACAAAAACATCGATTACGGTATACTTTCTCGAGAATCTTTCTATACAATGAATGAAGCTGGAAGTGCCAGTGCGAGCGCGCGGTAGTTACGAAGCTGGAAAGGCGAGTCAGCCTTGAGCAAGCGAGCGCGAGTCAGTCAGGAACCTGGATAGGCGAGTCAGTTTTGAACGAGCATGAGTCTGTCACAAAGACGGAAAGGCGAGTCAGTCTTAAGCAATCAAGCGCGAGTTAGGCACGAAGCTGGATAGGCGGGTCAGTCTTAGGCGAGCGCGAGTTAGTCACGGAGCTGAAGAGGCGAGTTAGTCTTGAACAAGCGTGCGTGAGTCAGTCACGAAGCTGGATAGGCGAGTCAGTCTTGAGCGAGCGTGCGTCACTAACGAAACTGGAAAGGTGAGTAAGTCCTGAACGTGAGTTAGTTAGTCACGGAGCTGAAGAGGCGAGTCAGTCTTGAACAAGCGTGCGTGAGTTAGTCACGGAGCTGAAGAGGCGAGTCAGTCTTGAGCGAGCGTGAGTCACTAACGAAACTGGAAATGTGAGTAAGTCCTGAACGTGAGTGAGTTAGTTACGAAGCTGGAATGGCGGGTCAGTCTTGCGCAAACTCGAATAAGTTATGAAGGTGGAAAGGTGAGACAGACACGGAGGTAAAAGAGCGAGTCAGTCTTGAGTGAGCGTGAGTCCGTCACGAGTCAGTCGGAGGTACGTCACCGCAAGTATGACGGCTACGCAGCGATCTATGCGGCGTTTTTCATTCCAGTTGTGAACTGCACTGCGTACGATAAAGCTCGACTATATTTGTGAGTACAGGCTGCATGAAATAATGCGAGTTTGACCGCACTTGTAAAAAAAAGTTTAAACAATATAATAAATTAATTTGGCAGTAAAAACTCCTCTGAGTAGGTGATTTTAGTTCTTAGGATATGATAATCCGCCACAATACATTTATACTCGTTTGTGGGAAACGGTAATCAAAGTACAGGGAAAGGAAATCAAAATATACAGGTAAATCGTTCTGTTTTAATTTAACGCAAGGTGTTTACTAGATTAGGTTGGGAATGATAAGATACGCGGTCGCGTTGGTGCATATCCGCGGTGGGGAGGGGAGGATCATCTCTCTACTGGGCATCCATGGAGAGAGGTAGCTCTGGCTACAGTACCTCCGTAGTTCAGGCAGGGAAACACAGGCGGCCACACGCTCAATGAGAAGCAATCTTAGATGTTATTGTTATTTTTTATTCTTATTTTCTCCGAATTAGGTCTTTACTGTACAGATCTGGAGATAATAAAGGTTATTCATTCATGTTTTCCATTTACAAAGTCAGTTTGTACGGTATTTTCTCATATATTTCAAAAATACTGTCAGCTTTACACAATATTAAAAGTACGGAATTACTCAAATAAAAATTCAATGTTTACTAGATTATGTTTTAAATGACGAATGGCACCAAAAGTCGTCAATTTTAACTAACTTAACTTTTTTTCACTGTACTGAAAATTACCTCCAAGCTCTATTGGCCGCATCACATACAAATTAATGGCATTTACATAATTTAACATTACCACTGGTCATCA
Source organism: Anabrus simplex (assembly GCF_040414725.1). Lineage (NCBI taxonomy): Eukaryota > Metazoa > Arthropoda > Insecta > Orthoptera > Tettigoniidae > Anabrus > Anabrus simplex. Next base: position 75,240,811 of record NC_090272.1, on the reverse strand, counting down.
TGACGATTATCGTGATGGTAATACTTGTTATGTAAATATTACATCTCCGTATTTTTCTCATAAACACACGCGGACACACAGACATACAAATCTGAAACTAATATTTCCATTTGCAATTCAGACGATAAAGTAAATCCAACTAGGCAGATTTATTGAAGTGGAGTATATTTTATTCGATTATCGCTGCATTACATTGTAAATATTTAGTCTTGCATTTGTCTATGTCACTGGTCACTGCAATATCCGCCCACATCAAAGAGAATCCTGTCAGCAAGTTGCGTGTACTGCACTTTGAAATTGTTTGAAAAATGTCTCTGCTGTCCATACTGCTCACTTTACAGGCATGGACTAATAAAATTGTCACAAAAACAACTTCAAAGGGAGAGCCACATCGATTCTTACAAAGGATATACTGGAAGAGCTTGCAATCGCTGCAATTTATTCACTATCAATCGTAGAGGGATGTGGAATTGGAAACGCTCACCCATTTGGAAAGCATTCTGGTCGACAGAGAAGTATTTATAAACACCGTAGAGTATCATAATAGCTGCCCCATCTGTTTGCTGGACGTTGGGTTGGAGACTAAAAGTAAGGGGAATCTTCCAGTTTATTAATTTATTAAGATTTTGCTAAAGTAATAAACTAGTAAGAAAACAACAAAACCATCGAATGAGACAGTAAATAAATAAATAAATAAATAAATAAATTAAAAAATAACAGGACAGAAAACAAATAGGTAACATGAAAGTAAACAAATAGTCAGAATTGTATTACTTTTGGGTTCATCTAACTTCTATTACGATTTTAGTAGACGGCGAGGTGCTGAAACTTTGACTCGCAGGAGATTTGTTACGTGCCACTGAATCTAACGACGCAAAATTGATGTGTGTGAGCACCTGAAAATGCTACTTGTTTGAGCCTGATTCTAGCCCGCAAGCTTGAGCTCAGAAATTCAGAGTTCTACCGTCTGAACCACTCAGTGTAGTCAACAAACTTCAAAAATAATCAAACTGTACGCTAGGTAAAGAAATTGAAAACAAACTAGTGAAGGCATAAACAAAAACATCAGCAAGTTAACAACAAAATAATATGCAAATAAACAAATGAGAAGGAAAGTTATCCAGCAAGAAAACAAACCAACAAATATTTAGGCGAACAAAATAAAGTAAGAAAATAAATTTTAATAAAGAATGGGAGGAGGATTTCCAATGCCGTAGTTCAGTGAGTATACAGGGTGACTCAAAGGTCCGTTAACAATTGATGAGGCAAGCGAAATATTGGAGGCAATAATTGACACACAAAGTTGGCATGACATGGGGTTCTAGTGACATCAAAATATAGTACAGAAAATTGATACTCCACTTAAACACAGCTACTGAGTAAATAAGAAGAAGAGGAAAAGGAATAATTTCGTGTGGCTATTGTTAGATTGGTGCAGCCATCGAACGTCGGTCCGTCCGGCGTAGCTGGGTGTCACCTGCAGATTATGGGAAACTGCGTATTAATTTGATGGAAAATAGTGACGTGTGTGGTATGTATGTTGCACTGATGTCGAGAACAGGACAAACGCCCAAGTACCCAAAGCGTTTAAAATGAAAATGTCTCGATCCGCCCAGGAATCGAAATTAGGAGCGAAGGCCTTAATGCTGACCATTCATCCATAGATTAATTAATTAATTAATTAATTAATACATTTTATTTTATATTTTAAATTTGTAAAGTACATAGCAATTGGAGACTTGTTTTCTCTAGTTTGCTTTTCATCTAAATAAATAAAATCGTAACGACCGCGTGTCTGTACATTGACTATTTTGACGAAATTTCCCTACAGCTATCCGTTTCAGGTGTAATAATGATCATGTGCATAATTTATAGCTTTAGTGTCCGTTTGTTAGTTTGTTTGTCTGAGTTCTTATAACTTTAAAACTACTGGATATATTTCTACCAAACTTGATATTTAGAATCCACGTGCCCTTGGGTAGGTTTTAGGGCCAATATTATTTCTGAATACCTAAATTTACTGCGGGTATATCCGAAACCGAAACCATGATTTGGCATTCCCGCAAAGTATGCTCATCCAAAATGAATGGAAATCTCCCATCCTTAATGAAAATGAATTTCTATAACTTTTTTTTCAAATGTGCATAATTTCGATAGGATGATTAATAAGGGATATATCATGAACGGTCGGTTTTTCAGGCTAACTCCAGCGGACATAGCCCAAATGTGTTGTAGGCCTATGTGGAACAGATTCCTTATCTCTCTATATAAATAAAATTGCAACGACTGTCTGTCTGTACATCGACTATTTTGATGGAATTTTCGTACAGATGTCCATTTAAAGGGTAATAATGACCATATGCATATTTTTGGCCTTAGTTTCCTTAAAGTCCTAATTTTTACCATCCTCCCCCAAATTCAAGAATGTGACACAATCTACCAGGCGAGCTACAAAATTAAAATTTGGCAAAATTATACGTTTTATCCTGTAACCGACGGAAAACTTCCAAGATCTTTAAATTTTTAACTTTTATCCCCGAAGAATATCGAAATATCGAGGCAATTCTAATGACGGTGCACACCTTCGTTTCGAGGTATTTTCCGGCTAAAAGGTAAGTCCTATCACAGAACGGATGGCATAATCTCGTTCAATTTGGAGTGATCTACAACTTTGGTCCTACGACGTTTTGTCGTATCTCTCTCCTTTATACGTTAGATTTGACTTTGTTTCTCGATTGCACGTAAATTTTGTGATTTTTACACGTATATTTCATTATTTGACACACTTATAAAAAAGGCAGAGTCATCATATTTGGTACGCACATTGACAAGACCAGTGGCCATATGTGAACTAAATTTCATCATTCTCGTTTATACATATGTAAGCAAAACTAACGTAAAGTTTTAAATATGTACACAAATTTCACACTATTCAAACCTTCGAACTCAATCTAACCCATAAATATTGGACATGCGAGAAAATGTTTTAGAACTAAACATGAAGAACGATTAATGGGGCGTCTGATGGTGCAAACCGTTTGTTGATATGATGTGTCGTTTAGGAGCAGTAGACCTCGAAATGAAGATCTAAACTTATAAACGTGCCCATTCTTATGTGTCATCTATATAAATAAAATAGTAACGACCGTGTGTCTGTAAATTGACTATTTTGGCGAAATTTCCCTACAGTCATCCGTTTCAGGTGTAATAATGATCATCTGCATAATTTATAGCTTTAGTGTCCGTTTGTCGGTTTGTTTGTCTGAGTTTTTATAACTTGAAAACTACTGGATATATTTCTACCAAACTTGATGTTTAGAATCCACCTGTCCTTGGGTAGGTTTTAGGGCCAATATTATTTCTGAATACCTAAATTTACTGTGGGAAACCATGATTTTTCATCTCGCAAAATACGCACATACTAAATTAATGGAAATCTACCATACTTAATGGAAATCAATTTCTAAAACTTTTTCTCATGTGCATCATTTCGATAGGAGGATAAATAAGGGAGATATCATGAACGGTTGTCGTTTTAGGCCAAGTCCAGCGGACATAGCCCAAAAAGTGTTATACGTGGAGCAGATTCCTTATCTATCTATCTATCTATCTATCTATCTATCGTAACAACCGTGTGTCTGTACATTACTATGTTGGCGAAATGTTCGTACAGCTATCCGTTTAAAGGGTAATAATGACCATGTGCACATTTTTTGTTTTAGTTTCCTGAAAGTCTTAATGTTTACTGCCCTCTACCAAAATCATGAATGCGGCACAATTTTTTTAGACGAGCTACAAAATTGAAATTTGGCAAACTTATACGTTTTAGCTTGTAACATACGGAAAACTTCCAATATCCTCACATTTTCAACTTTTTATCCCCGAAGAATATCGAAATATCGAGGGAATTCTAATGACGGTGCAGACCTTCGTTTCGAGGTATTTCCTGACTAAACGGTAAGTCCTATCACAAAACGGATGGCACAATCCCCGTTCAATTTGTAGTGATCTATAACTTTGCTCCTATGAATTTGTGTCGTATATCTCTCCCTTGTAACTTAGATTTGGCTGTATTTTACGACTGTAAGTAAATTTTGCACTTTTTACACGCATAATTCTTACTTTGAATCACATATAGGAAAGATAGTATCATCAAATTCTACACGATCATTGGCCCACACAATAGCCATACGTGAGCCAATTGCTATATTTGTAGCTGTCACATAATTATCCGAAAAGTAATGCACTGTGAGACAATCTCACCCAAATTTCACCCTATTAAACCTTTCTAACTCAATATGACCCATGAACAGATGGGATACGAGAAACTATTATAGGACCAGCCATTTAGACCGCTAAATACGGTGTCTTATGGTACAATCCGTTTGTCGATATGACGTACCGATTAGCAGCATTTAATCTTTAAATGAAGGTCTGCAATATTTTAAGCATGCGTATACTTTCGTATGTCGATATATATATATTGATGTTGATTTGTAGGGATCAAGAAAGGGTGTGCCGGCTATTGTAATCAGTACTCCCCACATCGACTTTGACTGCCAGTAGGCATGGAGTACTTTTCCAACTCCTGTGTAAGTGGCATTAATAAGGAGGGCCCACCATTGTAAAGAATAATTCCCTTTTCGATTTCACTTGCAGAAGGCAAGGGAGCTTGCAATTTTGTTCAAAACTACCCTATCTGATCGTGTATGGCTGTGAGCAAGTGTGCTTGCCATTATGAACAAATGTACCCATCTAAAATATGACTGGCATTAGGCATAGTAGCCTGCTATTTTAATGGAAACTCACCAACGCTGTGTGACTGGCAGTAAGCTGGCTGGCATGAGGAAGATTGGCCTGTAATTATAACGATAACAGCAGAACTCAAGTTTGACTGGCAGTAGGGAATTTGCCTGCCATTATGATAAAATCTCCTCAACTTTAATCTGCCTGGAAGTAGGAAAGGGGTGCTGCGATTGTAACGAAAAGATTCCGAATCGATTGTGACCCCACATTAGGCAATGGGGCCTGGCGTTATAATGTTAACTTCCCAACTTGATTGTGAATGGCAGTAGGAAAGTGAGCCTGCCGTTATCTTCACAGTTCCGCGGTTCACACTTTACATTGTATTCGGAAGATAGTGGGGCTGTACCTTAATTAAGTCCACGGCCGTTTCCTTCCAATTCCTAGGCCTTTCCTATCCCATCGTCGCCGTTAGACATATATGTGTCAGTACGACGTAAAGCAAATAGCAAAAAAAAAGTTTCCTTCCCAGTCCTGGCCCTTTCCTGTCCCATCGTCGCAATAAGACTTATCTGTGTCGGTGCGACGTAAAACAAATAGAAGAAGAAAACACTTTACATTGGAAACAACGTATGGGGACTTCCCTTTGCTGTTTCTTGGATAGGGCCGATGACCTAGATGTTAGGCCCCTTAAAACAACAAGCATCATGTTTCTTGGATAACGCTAAGAAACACGCAATTTAAAAAATCTCATTCACTGTATGTACAGTAACCCAAACCAAACCCCATGGCACTACAGCCCTTGAAGGACCTGCCAAGCGACCGCTGCTCAGCCCGAAGGCCTGCAGATTGCGAGGTGTCGTATGGTCAGCACGACGAATCCTCTCGGCCGTTATTCTTGGCTTTCTAGACCGGGGCCGCCATCTCACCGTCAGATGGCTCCTCAATTCTAATCACGTAGCCTGAGTGGACCTCGAACCAGCCATCATATCCTTGTAAAAATCCCTGACGTGGCCGGGAATAGAACCCGGGGCCTCCGGGTAAGAGGCATCACGCTACCCCTACACCACGGGGCCGGCGTATGTACAGTAATTTACTTTATATCCGTATAAAATGTAGAATACCGTAGCGAAGCACGGGTGCATATGCTAGTTAAAATTTAAAAAATATATAAAAGATCTCTGGTGACATACTTTTGCTTACACAACAAAATTAACTAATACTCAGCCCAGACTCCCAGGGATTCGTTTCGCCATTCTACTAATATGTCCAAACACTGTGAATTGTCTTCAAAGCAAAAACACTAAGGAAAGTACTGGAAGTTTCACAACTTGCCCGACTATTGTTGTAGTAATGTGTCAATAACGTCGATACTCTCCTTGCCATCGTCTTACTGTTGCCGGTGTTTGACATCGCCAGCATACGTTACTTTCTTGCTACCGGTGGCTAAGAATCACCGTTGTGACATTTTCTTTGCCCCCATTATCCTGACTTTGTTCACGACTGCTGTTGCACTCAAAGAATATGTTCCAAATTTCTGCTATTTTTGTCTATAGTTAACAAGTACAAAATTCTACTTCTCGTTGCTCCTGTTGTATATCACTGATACTACTGCACACGGAAGAGGAGTCCATCTTGAACTGCTGTTGGCATGTAGCGTTGTCTTTACCGAACACTGAAGTATGTATCCTTTTACGTTATAAACTCGCGTCCTGGCATTCTTCATGGTGGTCAGCTCTTTTTGAGACACACGGTCAATGGAGGTGAATTACTTGCATCTAACTAACGCTTCTAACTCAATCTGACCCATTAATAGATGGGATGCGAGAACATATCATAGGGCCAGCCATTTAGACTGCTAAATACGGCATCTTATGGTAAAATCCGTTTGTAGATATGACGTATCGTTTAGCAGCAGTTAATCTGTAAATGAATGCGCAATACCAACCTTCCCGCCAATCTTAAATATATGGCAGTACCAGGAATCGGGCCCGGATTTCCGACGACCCCAGCTAATAGCACTAATTTTTACACTACATTTCGCAGGGGGGTATGTATATCAAATGATTGGCTAGTCGATACCATCGCCAGTTAACCTGGTACTTGCTGAGCAGCTGGTAAACCACCTCCATACATTCCATGGCGACTCGACTATAATATTAACAAGAAGAAGAGAAGAAGTAGAAAAAGAAGAACGGCATAAAATACCGAGTTGCAGACCTCCTTGCCCTTTGTCTACCAATTTCGATGTTGCGTTTGTGCTGCCATCTAACAGCGAAGCGGAATTCTACTGAAGGTTCCAAAGGCTCAGTTAAATATTGTCGGGCGGACACGAAGTGCACCATCAGAGGTCTAACAGCTATCATATGGAGTGTCAAGTATTTTGCCCATCCGCCAAAATTCAGCTATTTTGAACGAGACCAAACGGTGACCGGACATTTCGGCCAATGTCCAATAGGCGGTTTTATCGAGATAAATCTCGTCCACCGTAAACATCGTCACCGAGCTCGATAGCTGCAGTCGCTTAAGTGCGGCCAGTATCCAGTATTCGGGAGATAGTAGGTTCGAACCCCACTGTCGGCAGCCCTGAAAATGGTTTTCCGTGGTTTCCCATTTTCACACCAGGCAAATGCTGGGGCTGTACCTTAATTAAGGCCACGGCCGCTTCCTTCCCACTCCTAGCCCTTTCCTGTCCCATCGTCGCCGTAAGACCTATCTGTGTCGGTGCGACGTAAAACAAGTAGCAAAAAAAAAAAAAAAGTAAACATCGTCCAGTGACTTTTGCGGTCAAGTAAATTTTCTCCAGAGCAAGAAAATCAGTCCGTCAGTCATCAGTCCATAGACTGGTTTGATGCAGCTCTCTCTGCCAACATACGTAACTGCTGAATCCTACATCTGCTGTAATATTGCTGCATATTGATACCGTAACTTGGTCTACCCCTACCGTTCTTACCACCTACACATCCTTCAGAAACCAACTGAACCAGTCATACGTGTCTTCAGAAGTGTTCTATCATTCTATCTCTTCTCGCCAAATTAAGCCAACTCGATCTTCTCTCACCAATTCGATTCAGTATCTCCTTGTTCGTGATTCGATCTATCCATCTCACCTTCAGCATTCTTCTGTAACACCACATTTCTAAAGCTTCTATTCTCTTTCTTTCTGAGTTCGTTATCGTCCATGTCTCACTTCCATATAATGCCACGATCCTGACGAAATTCTTCAGAAACATCTTTCTAATTCCAATATCAGTGTTCGAAGTGAACAAATTTCTTTTCTTAAGAAAAGCCTTCTTTGCTTGTGCTAGTCTGCATTTCATGTCCTCCTTACTTCTGCCATCACTAGTCATTATACTACCCAAGTAAAAGTGTTCATTTACTTCCTTTAAGACTTCCTAATTAAATATTACCTGCATCATCTGACTTCGTTCAACTGCACTCCATTACTTTTGTTTTTGACTTATCAGCAACATATCAATTGAATTTTATTTTGTTAATGAAGGTATTCATCCGAGATATATCGGTTGTTTTATTTAGAACTCGATTTTTTTAACAATCTTCTTCACGCCGCGCCGACACAGATGTGACTTGTGGTGACGATGACATAGGAAAGGGATCGGAATGGGAATGAGGCGACCATGGCCTTAATTAAAGTACAGCTTCAGCATTTCCCTGGTGTAAAAATGGGGAGCCATCTTCAGGGCTGCCGACAGTGGGATTCGAACTCACTATCTCCTGAATGCAAGCTGATAGTTTGGTAACAAAAAGCGCGTGGCTACGTGCTCGGCAACTGACCATCTGCTAGCTAGGTGAACATAATTTAATTTCCCTGTTGTTCCTTCTGTACATTCTCTGAGAATTTCCAAAGGAAAACATGTCAAAATAATCTTCGGAACCCTGAGCACCAACCGATAATTATATCATTGGTGAGATAAAATTGGACGAAATAACATTCATGTATAAATATCACGGACCAAGTATCCATGACTTTTTTTCCTTTTGACGTTGTACCATTCGACCACACGGTCTTTGGACATAGGGAATAGGACACAGTGTGTTTGTACGAAATTTGTGTTGATGAAATTTATATGGGTGCATATTTTTGGACAAAATGTCCTGTAATCAATAACTTGGGATCATTAGACGAAAACTATCCTTCTGATCTAACGCGGGCGCTTTAGATATAGTGCGTTACGTAGATGAAATGTACTTCTCGGTTCATGGGTTGATCGATTAGAGTATTTCATATTCGTGTGCGTATTTGAGCGGGATGGTCACTTACTTTCTTACCAAGGCAGACGTGCTTCGAATCCTGGTCAAACCCTGTAGTTTACATTCCACATAAAACCAGAAGTCCCAAGGCTATAATTATGATATCAACAAGTACGTAAACCACAAGATCGACCTATGTAGGTGAAGTTGTTCAGAAAATAATTCCTTAATTATAGAGCTCAACTTGGGATATGAGGCACTCCCGCCTTGTTGCTTGAGTAAATCCAGCTCATACGTTCCATTCCACATTAATTCGTTTCTGCCAGAATTAAATCAGATTGCCCTTTTAGACATTGCTTATTTCGTTCATTTAACTCCCTGTAATGAAAGCCAGTTGGCTTGCAACTGCTCGGTTCGCTGTTGAATAAACACACGTATCTCGCGCCGTGACTTGCTGTGTGTGGGCAGCTGTTCCGGCAGCTAAGGAAGGCGGGCATGTATAAATGCAGGTTTCCTCTGTTGGTCGAGTCTCCTACAACACTACAATCTGCTCTGCCATTCTGCGGTACTATTCATGTTGTGTTGTATGAGTAAAACTCATCACAAAAGAATAATAATAATAATAATAATAATAATAATAATAATAATAATAATAATAATAATAATAATAATAATAATAATATCTCGTATAGTAAAATGAAAACTAGGAAGCCTGCTATTATGGCGCATAGTATTATATCAGTTCGTGATAAATTGTATGAATTATTGAGGATGGTTCTACGAATTACCTTCTGGAAAAATTTCCAAAGTGAAATTCTGATAATATTCTCTATAAATATCCATACATGTGAATAATTATTACTGGTATTTGAAATAAAGTTAATTGGGTACTTTTATTTAAAGTCTCACCTGCCAGATCTGAAACAACAGGAAAGCATAACATTGCCTCAATAATGCTTCAGAATGTACATACATTTTGGGTAAAATTATCTACATAAAAATTAACACCACTTTGTGTTCATTTCAATCTCAATATAGGACGGCCGGTACTTCCACCGTTAATATTTATTTATTTATTTATTTATTTATTTATTTATTTATTTATTTATTTATTTATTTATTTATTTATTTATTTATTTATTTATTTATTTATTTATTTATTTATTTAATGGAAACTTTAGGGGGAAACTGATCAATTGGGAAAAAATTGAAATATCAACTTCTTCACCGTATAGATTTTCCACTGAGCACAGATTAGTTTGAGGAATCCCATATTGTAGTTACATTTAAGGTACGTGCTGATAGACCATCATTTGACTGAATTTAGTGGTGGTTTTTCCTGCTTAAACTTTATGAGAAATTAACTGGAAGCAAGTAAATTACAAAACTAAAAGTTAACATGCTAGGAATGATGCTCGCAGTCCGCTAACAATACAGAAGCTTACCGCCTATTTACAGTGGCATTGGTGATTTGTACATAATTACACTATACAGTTAAGTTTTCATAACACAAAACACTCCCTTAAATGGTATTGTTCGCGATGTACTGTAAATAGGACAAGAGCGCAGAAAATAATCGAAAAAGTCTTCGGTAGATACCTGGTGTTGCTTATGAAAGCAACATTAATTTTTGATCGGCGATAACGATTAATTGAACAAAGCGTAGTATATGACATGTATATATAAACCAACAGGAACAGCAGGGTTTTCTCTTACCAAGGATAATTTCACACCCATTTAGGGTGAAATAGCTCCAAAGTAGAACAATTGAGGTACATCTCATTAGAAGAAATGCGATCAGCAAAATCATTTTTCATCATAAAAAGCTTTTATGCAACTCTATGCATAGCTCAAATTACCTACAAACAGTAGGTATTCACTTCATGAATATTTAAACATACGAATTTAAAATAGATAACTTCATTCATGAAGTTATGATTGAATTTCCACATTTGATATCCCATTGTAACTGGAACAATATTATGAAGTGAATGAAGAACTACAATCAGTTTTAAAGTCAATGATTGGGTCAGGAGTAGTATGAGCTGTGGGTTTCTGGACCATGGTGTCAGCATTTTTCTGCTGAGTCAGCACCCAAGGTCATTGACCCCGTCCAAGATCATTGACCCCATGACGTCATGACCACGTGACCCTGACGTCACGACCACGTGCTTTCGACAGCTGTCATGATGACAGCCGTCATCTTGACGGACCCTAACCTCAACTTTTTCGGACAAGTGAACATCACTGCTGTCATCTTAACAAGACCTAACCTCATTGTTGCCAACTTAAGCACGTGGTGGCGCGCAATTTAAAATCCATGTGCTTTTGACAGCTGTCAAAATGACAGGTCCAAACCACGTGAACGCGGATATTGAAGAAGTGAACGTTGCTAACCTCAGTGCTAACATATTAATAGAGCCAAACCTCATTGTTGCCACCTTATGCACGTAGGGGCGCGGAATTTGAAATCCACGTGCTTTTGACAGTTACCATCTTGACAGGTCCTAACCACGTGGGCGTGGATTTTAAACAAGTAAACGTGGTTAACCTCAGTGCTACCATCTTAACAGGGCCTAACCTCACTGCTGCCATCTTAACCATGTGTTTCTTGACAGCTGTCAAGATGACAGCTGCCATCTTAACGGGTCCTAACCACGCGGGCGCGGAATTTAAACACGTAAACGCAGCTAACCTCACTGCTGCTATCTTGCCAGAGCCTAACCTCACTGCTACAATCTTAACTACGTAGGGGCGCGAAATTGAAAATCCACGTACGTTTTGACAGCTGTCAATATGACAGGTCCTAACCACGTGCACTTGTTTTGAACGCAGCTATCCTCACTGCTGCCATCTTGACAGGGCCAAACCTCACTGCTGCCACCTTAACCGCGTAGGAGCGCGGAATTTAAACTACCTTGACGCAGAGAAATTTAGTACGCAGTTTGGTCTATGACTTCTTTTTATTCATGACAGACTGTGTTGAAAATTTGCGCTCTAATATATTAGAGGTTGAAAAAGAAATACAGGCCACGCTGCGGAATTTTTGAAAAACGATGACATAGCCAGGGGGCGTCTAGCCTTAGAGCTTTAAGGCTAGCTGCCCTTCTCGACATGGCCCATTCCCAACTCCATTTTAGAGGGAGGATTATAGTTTTAAGGCAAGCTGCCACCTGGGTGACTGTTCTAAATACGGATCAGTGGTTGTTGGCGATTGATTGCGAGTGATCTAGCACCATTGTTTCCATCTGCCTGTACTAACAATCATTCCAGCAACTTTCATGTTGTTGTTCTCTTTTTACCTCTAACTCCTAAGATATCTGAGTCAACCCAGCTATCAATATGCAGCAAAGCCCTCCTGAAGTGAGAATAACGTAAGGATAATTTCACCTTAGAACTTACTTACTTCTTATTGGGGTGCTGATGATCGCAACTGCGAGCTCACTGCATTAGCTTAATTCGATATTACTTACCATGTTACTGTCCGGAGAGAATAACATCCGAAGGTTCAAATGATTGATCTGTTCTAGTTTCGTATTCCCTACCTGACATTCAATCATCTTAGGTTCTTCCAGAACTTGGAAATAACTAGTTTCCGTATCATACTCCATGTATTTCGTTTTCAAACTCTAATATATTAGACCGCGACCTTTGAACACAGTCTGTCATGAATTAAAAGAAGTCATAGACCAAACTGCATACGAAATTTCTCTGCGTCCCTCCCAGCCATTAAGAAGGTTGATAATTCCGAAGGGCGTGCTGTTAGTAAGAATTCTTTCCTTATATTTCCCGTACATCACTGCGGTTGTGTCCGACTCTTTGGGTGAACGGTCAGCGTACTGGCCTTCGGTTCAGAGGGTCCCGGGTTCGATTCCCGGCCGGGTCGGGGATTTTAACCTTAATTGGTTACTTGCAATGGCACGGGGGCTGGGTGTATGTGTTGTCTTCATCGTCATTTCATCCCCATCACGACGCGCAGATCGCCTACGGGAGTCAAATAGAAAGACCTGCACCTGGCGAGCCGAACCCGTCCTGGGATATCCCGGCACTAAAAGCCATAAGACATTTCATTACATTTCACTGCGGTTGTGATGTTAAGCATGCGCAATGGCTTTCTTCATCTGCTGATACGCCACATTCACGTAGTGTGGCCATCTCGTGGTACGCCTGCCCTCTTAGTCCCGTTTCCTGATACGGTTTCTGGAAGATCAAATTATATGGCATATGGAAGACCTTCATTCTAAGGATGTAACATGAAAATATTAGCAAATTTCTGAATATAACCGAGTTTTGAGGCAGTGGTAGAAAGTTTGCTCAATAATCGCATTCACTACCGACATATTTTGTAGTATCTCGATAATGTCTTCGTCGAGTCCATTATCAATCTTGCGACGTCCGTTACCAACTTAGCGAATTGCTATAAGCGAGGATCTTAACGGCCATTAGATTCCAGTGTTAGTATATTAAACTGAGAACATGAGGAGATACACTCTATGCTGGCTTTCAGACTTTAAACGCTGAAATGCATAGGAGTGTAATATAATAATAATAATAATAATAATAATAATAATAATAATAATAATAATAATAATAATAATAATAATAAATCTTTCGTTTCGGCCAGCTATGGACCACGCTATTTCAACCGTTCTCTGTAGTGAGCTTTAACACTCGCCCAGTCCTCCCGCATCCTCCTTCGGTGAGCTTCCTTCCGTTCTTCGGTCTACGTCTTGCCTGTTTTCATTTTAGATTGTGTTCGAAAGCTCTGTAGACCTTCAAGTTTCTTGTTTAATAGATCACGCTGCAAGACGTTGAAAGTTTTCTTATTCAGAAAGTAGGCAAAGATTGGACTGGACAATCTTTCTTGCCTTGTTCGTGTTATGTGGCCATAGAAAGAATTCCTCCTTTTCCTAATAGCGTCTGTTATTTTCTCCATATGCAGATATATTTCATGATTGTGCCTTCTTCTATATTCTTTGCTTCACGTCGCATCGACACAGATAGGTCTTATGGCGACGATGGGACAGGAAAGGGATAGAAGTGGGAAAGAAGCGACCGTGGCCCACCATTTGCCTGGTGTGAAAATGGGAAACCACGGAAAACCATCTTCAGGGCTGCCGACAGTGGAGCTCGAACCCACTATCTTCTGAATACTGGATAATAGCCGCACTTAAGCGACTGTAGCTATCGAGCTCGGTCCCTTTCCTTTAGTGGGTCCAAGATCTTCCTTTCTTTGGCTTCTAGTTGTTCTGGCAGACCTTTCTCATTCATCTAGAGGCATTCTGCTCCATATAGAGCTTCATACCGAATTATTATTATTATTATTATTATTATTATTATTATTATTATTATTATTATTATTATTATTATTATTATTATTTACAAAAATATCAATAATGATACTGCGAAACAGCAAACGTGGAGAAGTAAACAGCTCTTTGGCAGATATTCTGCCTCCTTGATCCATTCCGATATTGATTTCGACGCAGCGTTTAAAGGGTAATAAGTCAGGTAACATTTTCAGTGAAGCGGAAGGATTCACTGTGGCAATAAAAGAACAAGTGGTAGCTACAAAGTAATCAACAAAAATACTTCATAAACCCTTTAAGTACTTCGTACTTCTAGATGCATGAAAACCCCGGTGCCTCTTTCTATATCAAGGCTCTAAGCCAGTTTAACACCTTTCGCCTCCTGTTGGTTGGTTCCATATACTGTAATACAGGAAGAGGATGAACTACATATGGGCAAAAAGGAAGGCAGAACATGCCTCTATGTACTTTGCGGAGTCGTAATGGGTTTATTCGCAAGTAAATAATAATAATAATAATAATAATAATAATAATAATAATAATAATAATAATAATAATAATCAGGAATTTAAAACAAAGTATGGACAGATCAAACGAGTTCCGTATTTTAAATATCTCGGTGAGATCGTCGAACCAACAGGGTTGGAAAAGGAAGCACAGCAAGTCCGATTACAGAAATTCAAAACAGCATACTGGAGAACCCGTGACATCTACAACAAGAAATGATTGTCCATACGTACAAAAATCAATATATGGGTAGTAGAGACAGAGAATGAAGTCCCTAAAAGATCGGGAAATAAGTGGTCAAAGGAAAGAAAACATGCACACAGTGAAAGAATGAAAGAAATATGGTCTGTTAGAAAGGCGAATCATAAATGTAATGCGTTTGAGGTTACGGCTGACTCATTGTTCCTTATAATTATACCTCGGATTTGTAGGTGGTAATAGGTTAGTATGCGAAGTAATTTGGTTTGTAGGAAGTGTCATGCAACACGTTGTACCACAGTGTAGGAAGAGTAGCATAATTCAAGGAGTTCTATAGGCTGTACCCCTAATATCTATGCAAATCTCATAGCATAACCGTTGCACAGTATAGGGTATACTTGTTACTGGCTTAAGTAAGTTTCCATTCTAACCTATCAGTACTTAATAATCCGGACTCTACTTATAACAGTTTCTACACCCACACCCACAAGACGCTTTCTGGTGATGTGTAAGAATGTCCAACAATTGGGAATGGAACTGCTTGAATCACTCCCTAACAGTCACAATGACTGTTCTGTTTTATTTTGTCATAATCTACAGTCATAGCGCATTTTGCTGCGATTGACGTCATTACTAGAGAGATACGGCGATCTTAATGAGTCAAACATTTTGATGCAATGTGATTCGAACTTTTAAAATTCTTATCTTCGAGCCAATTGAACATGGTGCCAATGACTTTATTTTGATATGCTTTAGAATATAGATGGATAATGAGTGAGCCCCGCTCCTTGAGCTAACCCCATTAGCGCAGGAAAAGCCAAGAGCAACTCACATCTAATAGTTTGCACTGTAAGGACTAGATGGCGATATACGCAGTCAAGGCGCAAGCAAAGCCACAGCAATGTACCTGGCTGAGTAGGTATATTATGTGTACGCATTACGATCGTACAGTTCGCTTATCGTTCATTGCTTATGCTGTATCACTAAACAAGTTTTTATGTTGCCTGCAGTATTTCTATGAGTACAGGCAATAGACAAAGAAGTATTTAGTCATCACGCCAAAATAATTTTGTTTTCTACCCATAAAGTAATGAAATGAATATAATTAAACGTATTTATTTAGCACAAAGTATTTGCATACGCATTTGTTTTATAATCTTTATAATTAACTTGTAAATGATCCGGTTGGGGAGTTTTATATCATTTCCTGAAAAGAGGTTGATTTTTTCTTCACTATAATCTGATGCACTGAATAGAACGACACATTCGGCGCAATAAAACTGTTAAAAATTAAGAGTTTGATTTTCTTTCCTCACTATAATGCAATGCACTGTCCGGTCCATGGCTAAATGGTTAGGGCGATGGCCTTTGGTGACACGGGTTCCGAATTTGATTCCCGACATGGTCGGGAATTATAACCATAATTGGTTAATTTCGCTGACACGGGGACTGGTTTTATGTGTCGTCTTCATCATCATGTTATCCTCATCACGACACACAGGTCGCGTACGGGAGTCAAATCAAAAGACCTGCATCTCACGAGCCGAACTTGTCGTCGGACACTACCTGCAATAAAAGCCATACGCCATTTCATTTCACTTCATCTAATGCTCTGAATAGAACGAGACATTAGGCACAATAAAACTGTTACAAGTTTAAATTTGTTCAGATACGAGCCCCTTCACTAGTTGCAACTGCGAGCCGTGCAAGCAGCTGCTGGGCTGTATCTTACTCCGCTCCTTTACCTGCCTGAACTGGAAGCGCTGCTTGTTGAGCAGAATTGTGCCCGCCTTTGTTTCAGAATGCCCTCGAACCGAGCCAGTAGCTGGGCGGTTTGTGTCACGTACCTGTCAGCTTGAATTCGGGTGATTATTATTATTATTATTATTATTATTATTATTATTATTATTATTATTATTATTATTATTATTATTGTTACCGTGTTTTTGGTGGTAGTTATGCGTGAAAGAAGGTGCTGGGTGGTGAATAGATCTCAAGTTACTAAAGTGAAATTAATTTTAAAATTTAACAAGGTTATATTTTCTTTTCAAAATTAGGTAACAAAAAATAGAACAGGTACTTAGTAGCCGAAACACAATTGAAAAATACATTTACATAGGTACCCCATTTGGGGCTTCAGAAACATAATTCTTGGGCAATCAGCTCAGTTTTACCCCAAACACAATTTTAACAGAGGGGCAGAAAACCCCATTCATACCTAGGAGCCCTTGCTCCAAATTACACTGAAAAGCCTCCTCGAGGCATACAATATACCATTTTCAAAAGAGCCACTCGCTCTCAATTTTAAGCCTCTCCCAGGCCACACCAAACTCCACCTTTAAGCTGTCCTCAAAGGACATATACACAGGGGTAAAATACCCAACCTACTGAGGTCTATTAAATGACAAGAAGGTTAATTAAATGACCTCTAAAACAATTTGAGAGGAGGCGAACTTGCACTCCTAATACACTTTGATTAAGATCTACTTGGCGCTAGGCCGTTAATACAAGGGCTAATCCCATACTAAAGAGGTGACTTAAGAAGAGAACAATTTGTTTTACATTATCGAAGAATAGGTGGAGAAAAATAAGTTCACCTCAAAACAATATGAGTGGGAGCTCGAGAGGGTTAGCACTCTCTATCCCAGAATGTAGCTTTACAAGAGAATCGAAGAAAAGAGTAGTTACATTTTAGGAAAAGGTTACATGGTAGAACGCTTCGCACCCGCCCCGAGAGTTAAACTGCTGAGCAAGAAAAGAAAGAATTTATTAATCGGCCATTACCTTATTGTTGACCGCTGCAGAAGAAAGAGGCGCTACCCGCCTCTTGCGATGTACTTAATACACTGAAAGATGGAACAGAAGTGGCACCGAGACCCAAAAATCAGCAGTTTATAACCTCTCGTGGAAGGTTCTAGGCGTTAGGGGAATGAAAACACCCGCCCACAATTATTTTATTGGCTAGGACCCCGCAATCGATTCAAGTTGGGGGAAGATACATCTGATTGGATAGAAATTAATTTAAGAAATTCGGGATTGGCTACATGCAAAACAAGGGGAAAGAGAGGGGTATACAGCCAACTTAAACAATAACAGAAAGAAATTTAGCAAAGAACAAACATTTGAAATAAAAATTTCTTCAACAAAATAGTTCTTTGACTCCGCACTAGGTTGCACTATTGTTGATCTTCAGTAGTGTCCTCTAGAAGAGAAAGTTCACACTTCTTACTTCAAGCTAAACAAAAACACATCAAAAGTGACACAGTTCAAAAACTCAAAATTTTCCACGTGGTGACATCTTCTGAGAAAGTAGAGAATTAATAGAGTAGATAAAGTTCAACCTTCCTCCAGAAGAGGAGTTTCAACTGGCGCAACTTTTAAATAAACGGTGTAGAGGTGTACCGCCCGGTACAGACCTCCCCCCCCAAAAGTTCCTCCAGGGGTGACGCATGAGATCAGTTTGAAACAAAGTCCAAGTAATGATGTTGATATGAAGATAGATAGCAGGAGCATTTACAAGATTTCTTAATTCAGTTTCAAAATGTTGTTGTTGCAGGTGAATGAAAATCTTTATGTTTGTAGAATTTGAATTTCTGAAGATAAACTTTTACTACTTAAAAGTGAAGAAAATTTTGCAATGTCCACCAAATATTGTTGTTGAATTCCCAAGTGTAATTATTGCTTATGGTGACTGTCCATGTAGTTGATGTAGATTAAGTTGGATGGCCAGACCGGCCGTTGCAGCTTGCGTCGAAAGGAGGCCGCTCGGACCCCTCAAGTACCCTGAGATACCGCTCGCCCGCACTATGAGGGGAGCAGAGGTGTTGAAATACGCCGCGCCCGCGGTGAACATATGCAGGCTGCGGGCCAGTAGCAGGTCGTGCGCCGCACATCAGCCTTGGCCGGGAGGAGAGCTCCGGCTCGCCGTACACATGTCGTCCTCGCTGGAGAGGAGGGGGCCCATCCCCCTCCCCAGTTGCTGCACGGCGCTGCGCGGCTGCGGGGGCACTGAAACATAAAAGCTCGGCGGCAAAATTGTGTTGGACCATCATCTTTTTTTTTGAGGGCACAGGCATGTAGATTGAGGGGCCAGCGGCGTGGCGATATCCATGGCATTTCATCTAAGCCAGCCACTGTATTTAGTGGAGCAGGAGACGGGAGCGTGGTAATGGCCGTGACAAGGACAGGATGGCAGTTTAACAATCGGGGGAGGTTTACAGAAATGCTTACATATAAAATAAAATAGAAGGAGCAGAATGCCTTAAAAGTGGAACTCAAAAAAAATATAACCATCATATTCCTATCAAATTATATGAAGCAAGTTGACACAAAATTTACACCGGTTTCACCTGGGACAGGTGAACCCTAAATATCCTCTCGGTGGCAGGATTGCTTACTAACAATGTAACCGGTGTGAGAAAATCGAGAATGATGCATGGCCCATGGAATCTGGGGGCAAGCTTGCCCGCGGGAACAAAATTTTTGACCATAACCTGGTCACCTACCTTCAAAGGGGTGGATCTCCGTCCACGATCATACCTTTCCCTAACCTTTTCATGAGACACTTTAAGATTGGCTTTAGCCTTCTTCCAAAGATCTTTAATGTTATCCGGATCTATTGTCTCGGGTAGAATGTCATTCAGAGACCAGAGGTTAGAGAGCGGCGAGTTGGGAACAAACTTGAACATCAAAGAAGCTGGAGTAAACTTGTGAGATTCATGAACCGCCGAATTCAAAGCAAAAGCTATCCAATGCAGGGACGTGTCCCACCTGGAATGATCTTCATGATGATAGGCAATAAGTGCAGACCTGAGATTACGGTTAACCCGTTCAGCCAGAGATGGTTGAGGGTAATAAGCAGAAGTAGTTACATGAGAGATGGACAAGTCAAAACAGAATTTACGAAAAGATTTGATGTGAACGCCTTAGCATTATCAGATACAATATATTGGCACGGACCAAAAGAAGCAAAAATGGAATTTAGACAGGTAATGGTGGACTGAGCGGTAGCCAGCTTAGTCGGAAATAACCAAGAAAATCTGGTAAAACCATCTACACATACAAAGATGAACTTGTTGGCATTACCCTTTGACTGGGGGAAGGGTCCTACATAATCAATATACAGGCGTTCCATGGGGCGCGACGCTTGATGCGAAGACAAAAGGCCTACCTTGGTGGACATGGTGGGTTTACTCAGCAAACATGATTTACAAGCTTTTACAAGTTCACGGATTTCACCGTCCATACCTTTCCAGATGAACATTTCACGAATCTTTTCACGGGTTTTAAAGATTCCAAGATGCCCTCCTAATGGGGTCTCATGATAATACTTGAAGATCATAGGTACCAGAACGGCTGGAACGACAACTTTCATCATCTTATCATGCCTTGATGGGCAACATAGAACACCATTCCTCAGAACATAAGGGACAACCTGTTCCCCAGAAGAAAGGGTTTCCATTATCGGAGCCAGCGTCGGATCTTCACGTTGGTATTTCTCAATATCTCTAAAAAGCATGGGAGCATCTGTTAGGATGGCATTAACCTCGGATAGTATGGACTCGGAAGGTGATGAACTGTCGACCGGTTCGTGGGTCTCGACCTCGTTTGAAAACATACGGCTGAGTCCATCAGCAACAACATTTTCAGTACCTCTGATATGCCTGACATCGAATTGGAAGGCAGAAATACGAATGGCCCAACGGGCTATACGACCAGTACGACGCGGCCTACCTAAGACCCAGCTTAAGGCTTGATTATCTGTCTCCAGGTCGAATTTGACATGTTCCAGATAGAGACGGAACTTTTCTAAGGCAAATAAGACTGCCAACCCTTCGAGCTCATAGATGGAATACTTGGTTTCTTGAGCCGATAGAGTCCTAGATGCATAGGCGATGGGTCGCCTCCCTAGTTCAGTCTCTTGAAGAAGGACTGCAGCTACAGCTGACGATGACGCGTCCGTTTGGACGATGAATTTCTTTGAGAAATCAGGCATAGCAAGGACAGGGGCATTACAGAGAGCTAATTTCAGATCTTCAAAAGCGGCTTGTTGAGAAGGTCCCCACTCGAATTTGATGCCTTTCCTACGAAGAAGGTTTAAGGGCGCCGCTCTATTAGCAAAGTTAGGAATGAACTTTCTGAAGAAATTCACCATACCAATAAACCTGGCGATGCCTTTAATGTCCTTGGGAGGTTTAAAATCACGGATGGCCTGTGTTCTAGAATGATCGACTGCTACACCATCAGGTGACACAATATGCCCTAGGAAAGACATAGAGGGCTTAGCAAAGGCAACCTTGGACAACTTAACAGTTAACCCAGCCTTACGAAGGCGATTCAGAACTTCTCGCAGATGATCTAGATGTTCTTCGAAGGTCTCCGAAAACACGACGACATCATCCAAGTAGTGATATAAGTATTCAAATTTGATGTCGGAGAAGACCCTATCTAGTAGCCTAGTGAGCACAGCTGCCCCCGTGGGGAGCCCGAAAGGCACGCGGTTGTATTCGTATAAATTCCAGTCCGTGGCAAACGCTGTAAGGTGTTTAGACTCTTCGGCAAGGGGAATTTGATTATAGGCCTGATTCAAGTCCAAGATAGTGAAGAACTTGGCCTTACGAAACCATGAAAAACAAGAATGAAGGTCAGGAAGGGGCACAGATTGCAACACCACCTTCCGATTGAGAGCCCTGTAATCAATGACAGGCCTGAAGCCTCCTTGGGGTTTCGGGACTAGAAAAATAGGCGATGAATACGCCGACTTAGAGGGGCTAATAATACCATCCTTCAACATCTGATCGATGATTTCTTTCAGAGCCTTCATTTTAGGTGGAGATAGCCTATAAGGTGGAAAACGGACAGGAATCGAATCCGTGACCTCAATTTTGTATTCAATAAGATCAGTAACACCAAGAGTATCAGTGAATACCTCTGGAAATGACTGACATAATTTACGAATACTATTAGCCTGCTCCTCAGGTAGATGTCTAAGGTCTAACAACATCTCATCCTGGGTAGGCGAAATAGAGAAACATGACACAGAATTACACGTTAATAGTGGGATTTTACAACTAGAAGCAAATTTGAATGTGCACGACCTAGACTGGAGATCGAGCACAAGACCAGTGTGAGAAATAAAGTCCGCTCCCAGTATGATGGGGCAAGACAAGTGCTTAGCCACAAACAGTTTGATTTTCCATGTAAACTTAAAAATACGAATTTTGACCAGTAAAGAACCTAGAATTTCTAATGGAGATGTATTAGCCGAAACATATTTAACAGGAGAAGAGTCATAGACAGGTAGTTTACAAACAGATTTCAATTTGGAGTACCATTCAGCCGAAATAATGGAACAAACACTACCTGAATCTAATAGAGCTGTTATAGGTTCGTTATTTATCTCAATCTTAAGAAAAGGAACAGGTGCGGGGATATCCGCCGCAATCCTAAGACACTCTTTGGGGCATTCAAAAGATGTATTCGAAGACTTATCGTTCCCTGAATTCTCGACCTTTTTGCCAGGGGCTGAGCCTTGGGAAGATGGATTAGTTGACTCAGCCGAAGCCACTAGTCACTTTTGACTGTTGTTGGAAGTTACCCCAGAAGTTGAGCAGGAGGGGGTGCTATTCGAATTGGGACAATTCTTGGCGATATGTGAGAAAGCCCCACATTTAAAACAGCCCTGTGATGAACCAGCTCCATTATTTGCCCTACTAGACTTGATCAGAGGACACTTATTGCGCAGATGGTCAGGCGACCCGCAAGCATAACATTTACGAGGGGTGACTGATCGGCGAGGTGGAGGCCGAGTGTTACTAAAGGAAGGCGGGGGTTCTTTCGCAACACGCAAGGAATCGGCGTATCTAACTCCTTCCGCTGAGACGGCCAATGCTTCAAGTTCCGAGAAAGTTTGCGGGCATGCCGCGAAACACAAATATGACCTGTAGGGTGGGGAGATCCCTTCAACAATAGCTTGCACGATCTGATCCTCAGGGAAGTGGAGAGCAAACACCCTAGTATAAAACTTAATGTCCTGTATGAAATCAGCCAAGTTTTCATCCAAGCGCTGTACCCGATAATAGTATTTCTGAATCAGAGATGACCTCGCGCGGGCAGGAATGAAATTTGCAAGCAAGTGTGCGTGAAAATCTTCAATAGATGACTGTTCAGCAATAGCTCTTACTATTTTACCTGAGAGAACACCAATAGCATAAGGATAGATAATTTGCAAAATTTGACAAGGGGAAAGAGAAAACACAAGGGCGTGATCCTGAAATTCAACTAGAAATCTTAAAAATGAAATTACATCACTGGTGGTGTTAACAGAAAACTTAGAAATACCTCTGAGCAACATTGCCAATGGATGAGGCAAGCTGCTAAACCCGGGTGACATAGTAGGTAAAGGTTTCAATGGTAAGGAAGTTAATTCAGAACGGATGTTACTCAACGATGCACGGCGTTCAGATTCGGTGTCCAATGGGGCCGGGATAGTTTGAGCAGCAACGGTTATCCTATTGACTTCTCCCTTGGGAGGCGCTTCCTCACTACCTGCATTCACTATGGTGGGCTGATCAGATTTGGGAGGGACTTCCCCAGTTAACAATTGAGTGACTTTACTAGACAATTCAGAAATAGTTTCAAGGAGCGTATTAGCTTCCTTCCTCTGAACGTCATTCACCTTTAGAGACAACAGATCATTAACTCTATTTGAAAAGTGATATAGTCTGCCTTGCACACGCTTAATTTGATTAGGAGACGGATCATTTTTATCAAAAAAACTAACTACAGATGCTAGCCCAGAAATATTCTCGACGATCGTGGTAAGAGAGTCATCAATTTCTTTCTCTCCCAAATTGGGGATGGAAATGGGCAAATCAAGGGACTCTCTAAGTTTGTTAGTGTCGATAGCAACCGTGCCTCCAGATTGCACGTTTCTAATAGTTAATTCGTAGATCAACTCCTCTTTGCGCAAATAGTTAAGGAGGAGAACATCGCGAGGGCCGGGCATGATGACGGAAAAATTTAGAACAACCTCAATAAAAAAATTTCCAGCAACTGAGAAAATGGTTAGGGTTCGGAACAAAACAATGTTTAGCCGTCAAAAGGGGCTAAATTGAGACCCATTCAACCACGGTCTGCTACCACTTGTTACCGTGTTTTTGGTGGTAGTTATGCGTGAAAGAAGGTGCTGGGTGGTGAATAGATCTCAAGCTACTAAAGTGAAATTAATTTTAAAATTTAACAAGGTTATATTTTCTTTTCAAAATTAGGTAACAAAAAATAGAACAGGTACTTAGTAGCCGAAACACAATTGAAAAATACATTTACATAGGTACCCCATTTGGGGCTTCAGAAACATAATTCTTGGGCAATCAGCTCAGTTTTACCCCAAACACAATTTTAACAGAGGGGCAGAAAACCCCATTCATACCTAGGAGCCCTTGCTCCAAATTACACTGAAAAGCCTCCTCGAGGCATACAATATACCATTTTCAAAAGAGCCACTCGCTCTCAATTTTAAGCCTCTCCCAGGCCACACCAAACTCCACCTTTAAGCTGTCCTCAAAGGACATATACACAGGGGTAAAATACCCAACCTACTGAGGTCTATTAAATGACAAGAAGGTTAATTAAATGACCTCTAAAACAATTTGAGAGGAGGCGAACTTGCACTCCTAATACACTTTGATTAAGATCTACTTGGCGCTAGGCCGTTAATACAAGGGCTAATCCCATACTAAAGAGGTGACTTAAGAAGAGAACAATTTGTTTTACATTATCGAAGAATAGGTGGAGAAAAATAAGTTCACCTCAAAACAATATGAGTGGGAGCTCGAGAGGGTTAGCACTCTCTATCCCAGAATGTAGCTTTACAAGAGAATCGAAGAAAAGAGTAGTTACATTTTAGGAAAAGGTTACATGGTAGAACGCTTCGCACCCGCCCCGAGAGTTAAACTGCTGAGCAAGAAAAGAAAGAATTTATTAATCGGCCATTACCTTATTGTTGACCGCTGCAGAAGAAAGAGGCGCTACCCGCCTCTTGCGATGTACTTAATACACTGAAAGATGGAACAGAAGTGGCACCGAGACCCAAAAATCAGCAGTTTATAACCTCTCGTGGAAGGTTCTAGGCGTTAGGGGAATGAAAACACCCGCCCACAATTATTTTATTGGCTAGGACCCCGCAATCGATTCAAGTTGGGGGAAGATACATCTGATTGGATAGAAATTAATTTAAGAAATTCGGGATTGGCTACATGCAAAACAAGGGGAAAGAGAGGGGTATACAGCCAACTTAAACAATAACAGAAAGAAATTTAGCAAAGAACAAACATTTGAAATAAAAATTTCTTCAACAAAATAGTTCTTTGACTCCGCACTAGGTTGCACTATTGTTGATCTTCAGTAGTGTCCTCTAGAAGAGAAAGTTCACACTTCTTACTTCAAGCTAAACAAAAACACATCAAAAGTGACACAGTTCAAAAACTCAAAATTTTCCACGTGGTGACATCTTCTGAGAAAGTAGAGAATGAATAGAGTAGATAAAGTTCAACCTTCCTCCAGAAGAGGAGTTTCAACTGGCGCAACTTTTAAATAAACGGTGTAGAGGTGTACCGCCCGGTACAATTATTATTATTATTACAACGTCCCCCATGAGGAGGTTACTGTAAGGACGAAGTATATCGACAGCAATACTATGTCTTCCAAGTTATTGGTGAATTTGTTAGTGTGCCAGACAGAAATAACAAAAACCAAAAGACTCACAAATACATTTGGAATGTGGCATGATGAGTCCGCCTCTGTGGTATAATGGTTAGTGTGATTAGCTGCCATCCCCGGAGGCCCGGGTTCGATTCCCGTCTTTGCCACGAAATTTGAAAAGTGGTACGAGGGCTGGAACGGGGTCCACACAGCCTCGGAAGGTCAAATGAGTAGAGGTGGGTTCGATTCCCACCTCGGCCATCCTGGAAGTTGTTTTCCGTGGTTTCTCACTCCTTCGCCAGGCAAATGCCGTGATGGTACATAACTTAAGGCCACGGCCACTTCTTTCCCTCTTCCTTGCCTGTCCTTTCCAATCTTCCCTTCCGCCACGAAGGTCCCTGTTCAGCATAGCAGGTGAGGCTGCCTGGGCGAGGTACTGGTCATTCTACCCAGTTGTATCCCCCAACCTAGAGTCTGAAGCTCCAGGACCCTGCCCTTGAGGCGGTAGAGGTGGGATCCCTCGCCGAGTCCGAGGGAATAACCAAACCTGGGGGTAAGCAGATGAAGAAAGATGTGGCATGATGGACGGTTCGCCAATACATAATTGCGGAGTATGGCTATAGTTCGTATTGCGGCGATAGCAACGTCGTGAAATCGTGTCCGGTTGAGACCGAGAGAATCCCATTGCTGCACAAGAAATTTAGGGATTGTGCCACGACCTCCGATCATGTGTCCAAGGACGGAGATGTTCTCTAGCTGTTATTTGCCTTTATAGTAGTTTACGGTTGGCTCGTAAATCGTCTTCTTCTCGGCGTCCACCTCTTCGGCTAGACCAATGTGCGAGTCGAGGCGTATTGTGAGATCTAAGGTCAGTCCTTGCTTGCTAGGAGGTTGAAAGGCTATCATGTCAATACGCCTGTTACTCCCATCTTCACCGGGGGAGTTGGCCGTGCGCGTAGAGGCGCGCGGCTATGAGCTTGCATCAGGGAGATAGTAGGTTCGAATCCACTATCGGCAGCCCTGAAATGCTGGGGTGTACGTTAATTAAGGCCACGGCCGCTTCCTTCCAAATCCTAGGCCTTTCCTATCCCATCATCGCCATAATACCTATCTGTGTCGGTGCGACGTAAAGGCCCTAGCAAAAAAACTTCCATCTTCGTGCACTGTGAAACCGTGATCTCTCAGCGTGTTCGGGATCATGTGTCGTATTGAATAATAGCGGGAATTTCTTAATACCTCCCCGTGAGGACAGGCACCTAGGACATGGGCAAGAGTTTAGTGCTGTCTGTGACAACGCTGACAGAGAGTATTGTTCGGAGACCTTCCCGGCACGGAGCGAACGGCGCACACATTCGATTCGAACCATACTGGCTGTAACCCTGAAGAGTGTTTTCCGTGGTTTCCTATTTTCACACCAGACAAATGTCACAGCTGTACCTTAATTAAGGCCACGGCAGCTTCCGTGACACTCCTAGTCATTTCCTATACAATTGTCACCATATGACCTATCTGTGTCAGTGCGACGTTAAGCAAATTGTAGAAATGTAAAATGTCCTTAATACACAGTAAATTATTAAGGAAAATCTACCTATAGTTTGGTTACAAAACTACTGACATTGGAAAAGGAACTTCTGCTGTCTAGTGGGGAGTTGGAAATGGATAGTTTTTCATAATCACTCATATCTCGCCGCGAAGATACTACACATAATATCACAGTTTCTAGAAACATAAACATATGCCTTTTCCGTATGCCTGTTGCTCACGGTAAAATTTTCTGTCAAATTTATTGTGCAATAATTTAATTTTATAAAATTTCTGTTGCTCACGGTCAAATTCAAGTTTTGTAAAACCTTTGATAAAACTTTTCATAAAATAGGACATGTTCTATTCCGTAAAATTAATTTTACGAAACGAACCAAGCAGCGAAGCTGACATCACGATGATGCTGGCGCTACGTCGTGAGAAGATTGTGAAGCTCGATTGTAAACAAACACTTCTTTCTAAAATGGCAGGATCCGGGTGGAGTAAGGAAGGTGTTAGCGTTTTACTGGACGAATACCAGAAATATCCTTGTTTGCATGAAATTAAAACGCCACATTACCACAACAGAAATGCAAGAAAGGCAGAAAACACAATTGCCTAATTCCGATATGAATGCTGGTCTTCTAACCTCAAGTAAATTTCCACCAAGGACAGCAATCCTCTACCTTCTTCTCTTCTTTTGATCCAATCCCGAGTCCAGCATTTCCTGGCATTTCTTTTCTTCCTTTTTACGACTGTACAACATATAATTCCAGCCAAAGCAGCAAGTTTTGCTTTGTTTGTTGGAGCCATACTCTCAAAAGCAATGTCAGCTGATTCTTGATTTAAAAGTGTATCGATAGATGGCAGCACATACACGTCTTAGTTCAGAAGTGAGTTCATAGATGGCCATCCTGATGCTTCCACGGATTTTATAAAATAATTTTACCGTGAGCAACACAACTTGTTTTCGCCAAATTTTTATAAAATTAATTGTACAACAAATTTTACGAAATATTTTACCGTGAGCAATAGGTATTATTTCTTAAAAAGAACATTTTTCAAGTCACCATCTCATATGCGGTATCTGAGTGGTATTTGGCCAAATGTATTTTATAATCTGTTTAATTAACGCGGAAATTATCTATTTGGGGACGGTTTTTTATTATTTATTGAAAATCCATTGATCAAAATGCAATGTATGTTCAGCGAGAACAGTTGGATCATATCTTGTATAAATTGTCACTGCAGTTGGTGTGTTTTATGTTTAAAGCACTGTGAGACTGCGTGTTAACAGCTCACAAACGAGGACACGTGTACTTAACTCCCACCAAATGCGCACCTACTGTGACACGGTGATGAGCGATTAATTTGTTGCCATACACTAGTGGAATGCTGCGACACTTGCCAGGTCAAACACACACATACGAGAAATAATGCAGAAATAGTTGAACTAGATTTGACAAATATCATGATGTACCGCTCGAATTTCATTCTTTAATCTTCAGAGTTGTGATCCGGTTTTCTATGAATGTCAGAGCACCGACGTGCATTGTGATTGAGCAGTGATTTACCGGATTCTTGTAACACATTAGCATGAATGAAGTTACATTTTTTTATAAAGAATGATTCATTTTTATTTAGCGTATGACGCTTACATGAAATACCTTAGAAATGAAACAATAACAATAATTTAAATACTCTTAGACTATATGTATAACTGACTAATCAAAGTAATAGACAAAAAAAATTATAAAGAAAAATGAGGAAATTGTTACAAGAAATATTGCACCTAGAATTACAAAATCATAAAATGATCATAACGCTAAGATATGAACTGCAACAGAAGGGGAAGGGGTGGGGGTGTATTCTGTCTGAAGGCAGGTCCGAACCTCCGCAGAGATGTGCCTGAGCCGGAGTTTACGTACGGTAGGGTGGCCAGTTCCTTTCCGTTCCTCCACGCTCTCACCCCTCACCTACAGCGCGTGGCAACCCATCCAAATCTTGATCACGCCCAATGTTACTTAACTTCGGAGATCTCACGTGATCCGGTGTTTCAGCACGGCTACGGCCGTTGGCAACTTCTCGTTACTGACAACATTTACATCATCTCGTACTGCACAATAGAAGGAGATATAGGCTAGTTTTTGTATCGATCGCACTGCTTCAGACGATGCTGAATGAAGGTCTTCCACGCTTCCAGGAAAAGCACCATTCCACATCTTGCAACGGTTTAAACTACACCAGGTACGGCGGGGCGGATTGAATCGTGTAGGTTTTAAGCAGGGATTATTAATTTCCGTACGCCTCTGTGGTGTAGTGGTTAGCGTGATTAGCGGCCACCCTCGGAGATACGGGTTCGATTCCCGGCTCTGCCACGAAATTTGAAAAGTGGTACCAGGGCTGGAACGGGGTCCACTCAGCCTCGGGAGGTCAACTGAGTAGGGGTGGGTTCGATTCCCACCTCAGCCATCCTCGAAGTGGTTTTCTGTGGTTTCCCACTTCTCCTCCAAGCAAATGCCGGGATGGTACCTAACTTAAGGCCACGGCCGCTTGCTTTCCTCTTTCTTGCCTGTCCCATCAAATCTTCCCATCCCTCCACAAGGACCCTGTTCAGCATAGCAGGTGAGGCCGCCTCCCAAGTTGTATCCCCCGACCCAAAGTCTGTAGATCCAGGACACTGCCCTTAAGGCGGTAGAGGTGGAATCCTTCCCTGAGTCCGAGGGAAAAACCAACCCTGGAGGGTAAACAGATTAAGAAGGAGAAGAAGAATATTATTAATTTCCACCAGGCCTATGTTACGAGAGCCGGCCCCGCGGTGTAGGGGTAGCGTGTCTGCCCCTTATCCGGAGGCCCCGGGTTCGATTCCCGGCCAGGTTTTCACCTGCATCTGTGGGCTGGTTCGAGGTCCACTCAGCCTACGTGATTACAGTTGGGGAGCTATCTGACGGTGAGATAGCGGCCTCGGTCTAGAAAGCCAAGAATAAAGTGCTGACCCTGGCCTTCTGACCCCAATGTGGCAGGTTCGATCCTGGCTCAGTCCGGTGGTATTTGAAGGTGCTCAAATACGTTAGCCTCGTGTCGTTAGATTTACTGGCACGTAAAAGAACTCCCGCGGGACTAAATTCCGGCACCTCGGCGTCTCCGAAGGCCGAAAAAGTGCTTAGTGGGACGTAAAAAAATAACATTATTATTAATAAAGTGCTGACCACACGATACCTCGTAATCTGCAGGCCTTCGGGCTGAGCAGCAGTCGCTTGTTAGGTCATGTCCCTTCAGGGCTGTTGCGCCATGGCGTTTGGGAATGGTTCTATGCCACGAGATGGAGATGATGTCTATTCTGTTAACCAGCGGAGGTTGGGGTTGCAGTAGCTAGCTTTTAACTTCACAGCAGCGATCCAGGCATGTTGGCGAGACTTGAGGCGTGTGATTCTTTCCTCATGAGTGGGGAGTGCCTCATTCAACAGCATCGTAGACTAAAGCATGATGATGATAACAACACTTTACCTTAGTTCCCTACGTATATACCTCTTAATGTTGTCATAATTCATTTGCTTTGAGAGGAAACTAAATTAAGCTGGCATAAACAAGGCGTCCAACCATTGAAGGTAATTGAAACGTTTTGAAATTATACAAGTTTTCCACATGTAATGTTCGCCATACACGTGTTCGTGAGACATTGATATGTGCAGAAAGTCACTGCGTGCTGGTAATAGAAGTACGTTGGAGCATTTCAACAATGTTTCGTTGTTCCTTGTAACGGTTCAAATCCCGTTACAATATTATATCTGTAGCATTATTGTTATTATTATTTTATCTGTGGTATTATTAATATTATTATACCTATATTATTATTGTTTAATTCAATTCCTTAATCTGATTTCGCTATGTAGTAATTGATTACCGCTTGCGTAATTGTAGTTATTTTTTATGTATATATATGTGTGTGTAGATTAACATTAAAGACATGTAAAGTAAGAGTTGCTGCATAATATCAGGAATAGGTAAATTGTGTGAAATAACTTTTGACATTGCAACACATGTTGCAATACTGCTAGCGTAACTGTCGAGTCATTGCTCTGTCATTATGTGCATTTAGCGATGAGCTCATTTCTAGGGAAGTTCCTAGTGTGCCCCAGGCGATTTCAACATAGTATGTAACATTTGGAGTCGGGTGGGAGTAACATCATAGTTATTTTGGGAGATTACATTTGGGTGTCAGGTAATGCCTATATAAGCTGACCGTATATTACAGCGTCAGTCATTTAGATGGAGAGGTCTCAGTCGGTCAGTCATTTAGAGAAAGAGGCCACAGATGGTCAGTGAAGGAGATGAATGGAGTGACTTGCCATGAAGTCAACTGGAAGGAGACTAACGCGAAGCAGTGATATGGATACGTAATCGTGAGTGACCAAATGGATTATATGTTCGGAGTGGTTACGTATATCTGTTCGGTTGATTTATTGTGTCAGTTCGATGACAGCCGAATACTGAATCGCCGTAATGCAGACTAACAGTTATCAGTGAATTACCTGTAAATTTGATTGTGAAGTGTGAATCGAATTTCAAGCCATGCTATATCTCGTCAGTGAAACAAAGAGGATACATCACCAAATTAGGCTTGAGATACCTGCAGGATACCAATTCAAATACGTCGTAATAACACTCAAAGTGTTAAAAGTACTGTTCCTGAACTGGTGAGGGAAAAATTTCTTGTACAACTTTTAAATGTCCGGTCAACAGGATTTCAAATTTATTGCCTAGTTTCTTTCAGTTGTAATGTCACAGTTTCATATTTTAATGTAAATTATCGCAGCAAATCTTGCTATTTAAAGTAAAAAATTAAAGAATATATTTTGTCCAATATCAAATTAATTTATCGTTTTATTTCAATGGTAGATTTAGATAAACTCAAATTTAATGGGGAAACCAAACGCTGTAACGTTATTAGTTTGGGTGTGATGTGTATCTGGGTAACCATGTACACACAGAATACTCGAAATGCAGCAGGATGGAAAATGGCAAATCAATAAACCAACAAAGTAAACACGGCCATAATTGTAGTACACTCACAAATAATCAGGGATCATTGAAGAATATAACTAAGTCATGAACTTGGACACTAGTCCGACTAACGCGGTAACGTAAACAAACAGCAGTCCATCCAAGTATGGCATGCCACGAAAAGGATTACAGCTCTACACAAAATCCATGCGTATACAAGTACTCAGATTTCAGTTTCAAAGTGAAGCGTTTTAGCAGAGCGCACAAGGAAGCATTTTACTGTGTCCATTTTCCAGAGGGACCCGAGGTAAGTACAGATAATAAGGGGCAAGGAAATACGTGTGACAGTAATCAGGGAAAGTGAAGGAACTGCTTTTTCATAATAATAATGTATTACCACAAATACCAAAAACGATATTTACATGCCAAAGAAAGTGAACAGATGATTAAAGAGAACAACAATATTTTCAAAATAGATACTTTGGATTTTTAAAATAAATGGGACGACCATTAAATAATACAATTTTCTATCCAAAACAGCTAGAATCAAAACAAGAGATGAATTTTACAATAGTTTTCATCAGGAGTATCCTACAAATGCTAAACAGATATTACCCATTAATACAAAATTTTAAAAGAGTTTTGAATAGGCATATAGGCCACTGTACAATCGCAAAAGGAAAAGAAAAGAGAACCTCGGGACAGGAAAGTGGGGAAAAAGGAAGGACGAGGAAGAGAACAGTACCTAAGGCTGGCAACAGGGATTAGGAAAGATGGAACCTACAAGTATTAATACAATCCTGAAATTCGAACAGAAGCTAAGCGTTAATATGAATACAGTTAGTCCTATTCTTGTGTTTGTTCACCAAGTCTTTTAGTATCCAATGGTTCATATCACTGTAATTTTCACGTAGTAGAAAGCGAAATTTGGAAAAAATCGTAGTGTAGTTCCAAGACAAACACCAATGTCAACAGCTCAGACTAGTGATATTTGGTAGCGTGAAACAGTCTTTAGCAGCCAGTTTCGGCATGATGAAATAGGGGAATACAGCTTTAAAGAGAAAATTAAATATGGGAAGAGGATATAATTTAAAGTTCGCTCACCCGTCCAGCAGTCCTTGAGCTTCAATCATGAACAACAAACACCACTTTAAAAACATTGCACACGGACCAGCCGCTAGCGCAAATAAAAGAAAGTCCTCCCTCCACACAAGTCGTCTTCTTCATCCAAATCGCCGATAGAGCCCAGAGCAGGCCTTATTTATATTACGATGGAAACGTCCAGAAAAGACGAGAGCAGAAGGTACACATTGCGCAGCGAGGTGATAGGGGAGGAAAGCAGGGAGGGCAACAGTGCGAACAGTACCAGCTGGACGGGCGAAGAGAGCACACACACAGAGGTTAGTGGCAGCATGTCGAGCGTAGCAGACGTAGAATCACGTAGAATAGTAGAAAAATTAGGAGCACGTTATAACACCAATCTCCTTTTCCCAGAACTTATATGGTATGTTGTCAAAAGTAAGTTTATTACCTCACATCCTCGAGATATTCAAGACTCTCATTCTATTGTTGGTGCATTGAATTGTAGCTGGCACCCATCAAATATTGTATGTGTAAGTAATCAGGTAAGAACTAAGTGTGAGTACATAGTCCGACGATTGAGTATGTTATTTCATGAATATATTAATATTTTTCATTTCATTTATATTTCATATTTTTATATCAATGAGGAGTAAGTCACATCGTGCACAGGTTGTTGAACTAAACGTTCAGAAGTGAAATAGGAACTTGGAAGAATACCTGTTTCACGCAATGTGCTGAAACTTTATTAAACACTCTACGATCAGGTATTCGACGTGTCGGAAAGCGCCGAAGGTGTTCCTCGACAGCAGCAGTACTACCACCATTGTAGAAGCCGTAAATATGCACCATATCTGAATATTCCTCATTAGTGTAGATGTGTGGCATTTCAGCCAGCGCGTGAACAAACACAGTTAACCGATGTTTCTCTCTGATACACACTCAGTCCCTCGCACTACTTCACTCGCAGCACATCATGGATAACTGCGAGTTCAACGGGCTAGTTTAATGGCAGAAAGATAACCCGAGCAAAGAATATGAAAGCAACGAGGTACGATGGGCTAGAACAGAGGTGTTCACGCTTAGGATTCCGTCCCGCGGGCGCCCAGCGCTGCAAGTGGGCGGACTGTCAGGCGATGAGCGCAGCGTATGCTATGCAACCACAGTGTCGTGGCTATGTCACAGGCCGTAAATGTTGGGCAAAGTTCTCACAGTCACTCTCGATCACTGCAGTATTACCCAAGTTTGCAATGGAAGTAGAAAATAATGAAAGAACGAGGGCAAAAATTCACGTCATTTTAAATTTACGTTGTAAGAAATAAGGTATTTAAGTTCATTGTAGTTTATGTATTTTGATCGGATACGGCAAAGAGTTAGGCCTACAACCTCAAATATTATTATAATGTGCGTAATGAATTACAGTTTTCACTATTAAATTTTAAAACGTGCTTTAGAAACATGTCTGCTATAATACGGAGTTAAGGTGGATAAGCTGTGGCTTGTGGTTGATTGGGTTTAAATTGTCTGATAAACTCACCAACAATCCAATCTTGCTCACCGGGAATAACGCCAGTTAAGTTACTTATTTGAAGGCATAATGTACATTCTATCTGGTTTATATACTTACACTGTTGTTGTACTTTAATCTTAGATAGTAAATATCTATGTCCTCACTCGTGATGAAAATCCCTCGCGCCATTTAGAGGCTAACTATTATCATCGGACGCCTGTTAAATTTTAAACACTATTTTCAGAAATTCAGTGAACAGAGATAGTCACGCAACACTAAAACACTGTGCAAACTCAAGCAGTAAATTTATAGAATTTTGTAGGTATATTAATTTTTGCTTGGGAGCCTCCGTGGCTCAGACAACAGCGCATCGGCCTCTCACCGCTGGATACCGTGGTTCAAATCCAGGTCCCTCCATGTGAGATTTGTGCTGGACAAAGCGGAGGCGGGACAGGTTTTTCTCCAGGTACTGTGGTTTTCCCTGTCATCTTTCATTCCAGCAAGACTCTCCATTCTCATTTCATACCATCTGTCAGTCATTAATATATCACTTTGGGAGTGGGTACCCCATCGTTCTAATAGCCTATATATGGTTCATTCATTACATCCCTGACCCGAAGAAAGACTGGAAGACGGGTTGTAGGTTTTCATTTTCATTACTTTTTGCTTAATGAATAACAGAAATTTTACTTTTTTTGAAATGGATATGCTGTCATTTCCATTCAAGGAATTGTAAATCATAGCTTGTACGCTTAAACACTGTGCCTTTGTAGATTGTAACAAAAGAAGTTTTAACGTGTCAGTTTTCTTTGAATTAATAAATATAAGAAAATGAAACTGACTCTTTACATCCAGCGCAGTATAAATCAATCCGGAATATCTTTGAAAGGTCAGTTTTATTTTTATTTCTTGCAATTTTAGTGTTTTATTTTAAACAGTGCACCCCAATCAGCATTTGGCTGACTAGTGAAGGAGAGCTTCGTAATCACAATTTAACAACAATGCTGCCTCCCTTCCCTGCAAAGTGTGTCCGCTCTCTCACTTCACTGTGACGTATGCGTGTGCCCAACTGAGCATCTCTGGGCTAGAACATTAAAACGTCAAAGAGGTTGGGTGGAGAAGACACATACTTGCGCGCCACAATCCCAAAGACAAGAGTACATTAAATGTGTTCTATCTTGGAAACCATTCGGAATGGGGCATATGTCCAAAAAGCAGTTTATTGCTTGAAATGATCGTTCCTGTCATATCCCTGAATACTGACCATTCCTCCTGGGACATCCTGTGCAGCTGTATCGTAATATATGCGTTCCACGTCATCAACGGATAGAACACACCAAAATAGACAACATGTGTCTCGTATCTCACTTCCGAGTTGTCGTCTGGAGCTGGACCTTGGCAAATTGACGGGATGTAGGTCATAATTCATGTAAAGAAGAGGGACGCAGACGGCCACTGATTGCATTTCTACCGTCACCTGTATACAGCCAGCCACACCATGCGCCATATCCAATGCCGTACCCAGGGTTGGAGGGGGAGGTGGTATGTTTCGTAGTTCTGAGACAGAGTTTAGCCTTGCGATAATCGGCTGACTTGGGCAAGGGTTTTACAAATGCAGTTACTCAAAGAAATTCAAAATAATGAAATAACCTATTTTAGCGACCACCATGAACTATTTAAAAATGAATTAATTGAACATTCAACTTAATCCAATGAGATATCAAAGGTACCGGTACCTCGCCCAGGCGGCCTCACCTGCTATGCTGAACAGGGGTC
The DNA here is from genome assembly GCF_040414725.1 of Anabrus simplex. Lineage (NCBI taxonomy): Eukaryota > Metazoa > Arthropoda > Insecta > Orthoptera > Tettigoniidae > Anabrus > Anabrus simplex. Next base: position 75,204,250 of record NC_090272.1, on the reverse strand, counting down.
TTGTGGGGGTTGGGAAGGTGGGAAGGGATAGACAAGGAACAGGGAACGAAAAGGCCGTGGCCTTAAGTTAGGTACCTTCCCGACATTTGCCTGGAGAAAAGTGGGAAACCACGGAAAACCACATTAAGGATGCCTGAGGTGAGGTTGGAATTGAATCCCTCCTACTCATTTGACTTCCCGGGGCTGAGTGTTCCTGGTTTCAGCCCTCGTACCACTTTTCGAATTTCGTGGCCGAGCCGGGAATCGAACCCGGGTCTACGGGGTAGCGCTAATCGCACTAACCACTATATTTATTGGATAGGACATATTTTATAACTTACAATACAATTTTTATTTACTCCTACAATTTTCTTTTCTGGAAAGCAAACCCCCACCGTAAAATCCCCCCCCCCCACCTCACGACACGAAAAAGTCGTGAGTTCAATCTTGTCCCTATCACATGTATTGTTAATTAGGTTATGTGTGTGAGTCACGCCGTATTGTACGTTTAACAAGAGCATTTGGCATGGTGTTGTGCGCCACACGTATTAAGATGGATTATTCAAATGAAGAAATGACAGATTTGCATTTGTTGTATGTATTACAGTAGAAGCAAAACCTCTCTCTGCACGCAGACCGTTTTCCTAATGAGCATCCTCCAGACGAAGAAGCATTCCAGAGTTGCCATTGATGCTTTCACGACCCATACTTATGGACATGATATAGGCTTTTGGGCTTACGCCGTGTCAAGAAAGTAAGGTGAAATTCTTTACGTTTCACAGAGAACTGTTCTCTGCGTCATCAGAAAAAAATCTCGACTGTCCACGACTGCCTTCTCAAAAGTATCTTCCCCATGTAGGTTTTTAATGTTGCCGTTAATGCTTTCACGGCCTGTATTTATAGACATAATATAGGCTTTTGGGATGATGCCGTGTCAAGAAAATAAGGTGAAATTCTTTACTCTAAAGAAGGCTTCAATCTTTCTCGTGGACAGCCAAGATTTTCTTCTGATGACGTAAATAATTTCACCTTATTTTCCTGACACGGCATAAGCCTAAAAGCATATATTATGTCTATAAACATTCCAGAGATTACACAAAGTACTCCGAGACACGAAATCTCTTGAAAATCAAGTGAGAGACTGTGGCAGTCAGTTTATTATCCTAACTGTTGAGGGTGATTTTGAACACATTCAAGAAAATACGAGGGTATACAAGATAGCCATCAAGATAGACATATGGTACAATTGAAACCGTGTGGGTATCCACAGGACGACGACTGAAATGCTTGCATTCAAGCCGCAGGTGGTCATACAAGTCGTAGAAGTGGGACGTGTTCATCACAGTAGCTTAATCCAGGAATAAGAATCTAAGCCAGCGATGCCCAAACGCTGCGTAGTCACAGTGTGTACAGTTACCGCACACCGACTTCGCACGCGTGAAGAGCTTGACCGGTGTGCCCTTTCTCGGGAAGAGAGAGAGACGTAATGTGATGGGGAGCTCTGACCGTAGAGTTTCTTCTCTCTTTCTTACTATTATTATGTAAATAATATCTCTTAATATTTGGGAATTTAAACATCCATAACCGAACAGGATTTACTTTCCCCATTCCAGAAATTAGTTCCATGTTAATTTCTGGGGACCTTCATGACCTCTACGCAGACAACCTAGTCTGAATATGTTTTATTTATTTATTTATTTATTTATTTATTTATTTATTTATTTATTTATTTATTTATTTATTTATTTATTTATTTATGTTACTACAACCCATTTAAAATAAAGTAAATTGCTTTCATGAATAATTTCTTATTCTGTGTATCATTAAAAATTTTAACGACTTTCCTTACTTTCACTCTCCATGGTATACAATATTTATATATAGTCCTTAGTCCCGCTTAGTGAGACGGGGTTGGGGATGACGTGAAATCACGACATGTGTTTTACATTCGGATACCCTTCCTGACGCCGACATAAGTTGAAGTTGAGATAATGAAGATGGAATGAATTATGGTGAATGGAATTGGGGAAGGAGGTGGAAGGAGTCGGCTATGGCTTATAAGTAGGAGCTGTTCCGGCATTTCCCGCGAAGTGAAAAATGGTAGACCACAGAAAACTATTCTCAAGTTAGTCGACGGTGGGGTACGAACCCACTCACCTCCCGAATGCAAAACTTGGATCCATAGCCGTGGCGCGTTAACACGCGCGACCACTCCACTCCTTATTTACAGTATGGATCATCATTATGTATTATTTCAGTAGTATAGATCCGTTTTGCGGCGCTCACAAGTAACCAATCGTGGCAAACGAGCATTCAAAAGAAAGAGAATAGACATTCGCAGTGACGAATACCACTCTCATTTAACAAATATCGGTAATTTCTTTTAAAAAATGAGTGTAAACAATTTCACGAAGTGTGCGATTTGCAAATACTGTTGCTGTAGGAAAATACGCGCCATCATTGCTGTTCACTTCACATTTTGGCCGCTGGTACGCCTGTTTTATGTCACTATAATATGCCGTAATTATCAGTTAAGAAACGAAAACGAATGATAATAAAAACAAAAGTTACTACCCGACCATACGTCAGTATAATAATACACTTTCATTTGGTTCCGTTCAAGTGGATACCATAAATGTTAAAAAATCAAAGATTACATTAAGCAGTAAGTAAGACTGTCTATAATTGTACTGATTTGTGTATTCCTTAGTTCACTAGGGGCTATTCTACCACGTACTTTATGTACATGCGAGATTTCTCGCACGGATCACCTAGTATAAAAAAATTCAACTACTATTAGTCATATTCCTAGCATATTTCCACGAAACAAAGAGAGGCAATTAGTTGCAAATTAACATTTCTTTTTTGGTCCTCCCTACATTAATGAGGAAGGAATTTTAGATAAGTGAAGTAATTAAAATTAATAAAGTTCCTTTGTGCACTGGAACTTGGGTCATGATGAGCAGTCGATGGTGGTCGCTGTTACGGCTAGTTAATCCTCGGCCTGTTTAGGTACGGCCTATTCATTACTTCACTTAGGCTTGAAGGATTCCCAGGGAAGGATCAAAGCCACCATCGAATCTTCTCAAAGATATATTTCACTCTTACGATAATTTGATCCGCTTTCAAAGGGTTCTAAACTTCATTATACGGGATTACTTGTAGGAGAGAAAACTCGTACTAACTTCAGAGAATCTAATTCCGATTTAAAATTCAATGCGGGTGTTTCTTCTCATCTGCGTATTTTAATGAAATTCATAAAACAGCCGAGGATCAGATATATAGCTCTCTGGTTTCAGACCATTGGGCTTTCGGTTCAGGTAGAGGGGAAATAGTGGTCTCGAAGATCTGAAGATACCGATGAAATATTCCTATTTTGTTTTCTGTTAAGGGAGAAGTTCTCTGATTATCGCACTGCAACTCTTTATCTCTCTCTCTCTCTTCCCCTTCATCGTACCACTAAATTTAACAAATCCTTTGTTTGCACTGCATCACGTATCTTTAACGTCTTTAATCTTCACCGTTTCACAAGTAACACTAACTGTACCCAACTAAAGCAGTTCTTAACATCTATCTTTCTGGAGGAGTACGCAAGAGGCTGAGATCAGGCATTCTTGTGTCGAACAATCAGGAATATGTATATTTCGAAGAAAATTGTTTCTCTGCTTTAGCTTTATATTCTTTAAACCCATGTAGTCCAGAATAACAGAAGGGCTTAATGATTTACTTTCTTACTTATTATATAATGTATGTCTTAACCTTACTGGATTTGGTATCTGTATTTTCATATTTTTTTAAAGTTTCTTGTTTAATTTAATACTTTAATATTATAAAAATGTAGTTACTGTTTTCATAAATCTGCATTGTATTATAAGAAGACGCTGCATAAAGGGGCTTTTCAGTCTCAGTGGCATGTAAATCATGATCAATAAATTCAAATTCAATAAATTCTCTCTCTCTCTCTCTCTCTCTCTCTGGTAGCTCCTACAGAGAGAAAGACACGTAATAATTAAAATAAATTCATGTTCTCAACCCGAGATGGTTCAGCTCTTCCTAGGCACAGCTTCAATCAGGTGAGGTGTATGTTCTATTTTAATCATATAGTAGCCCTCCTTCCAATTTTGAAAGTCTCTGGAAGTACCAGGAATCGAAACTGACCCTCCGAGGAAGGCAGCTAACAATGTTATACTATGGAGGTGGACAGATAATCATGTGACGCATAAATATTACAGTTTTACGGAACAGAAGTTGAGCTCATCATCACTGAAAGCAATTAAAATCTCGAAGTAAAGTAAGGGTTAATTTCTTTCATAGCCTTTCACTCGGCCAGAAATGACCGACAGTAATTATAAGAGTACGACTACGACTCTCAAATTCTTCCCTGGCCCCCTAATTCTTCGGACTTGAACCGAATTGATCATCTCGGGGACACCTTGATTTGCTCTCAACTTTTCTGGCTGCTAATGGAGCGTTCTGCTTTTCGACAGTTAGGAACAATACGTCCTTCCAACCGGTTATCTGCTGTTAGGATTTGTTCTCGTACGATCATTTGGCTACTTCACGTAGGCGTAATACATTGTAATCACATGCTACCACTCTCCAACAAACCGGCTTTTGTTAGCGGTGCCACAGTCCAGGTGCAGCAACTGGAGCGAACATACAGTACGTGCAAAAGCTGAGTTGCGCTAAAAAGAAGTTTAGATAAAATAATCGTATTTATCAGCCTGTTGTACACGGATATTTAATATGCACATAATTTTCTACACTTGCTCATAATTATCGACAAGTTTACGCAACATAAAACAGTATTATACATATTTATGTGTTTAAAATTGTATTTCATAGAATCTGAGGATTTTCTTGTAGAACAACACATTTCATTCTGTTATTAATGTTTTCTTTTAGACTTTACAGGAATTTTACAGTCTACTATGCTTGCTCGCTGAGCTGTCGGATATTCTTTTTATTCAGTACCAAGTAAAAGTGTATTCCAGACGGGTGTAAATAATCGCTGAAGGATTAATTGATAAGTTGTACAGCCATCTTGACTCACGGCGACTTGGCTATGAACATGGACAATCTCATGGTTGTCGATTTGGACAGTTATTAGTCCGGCTCCATGGCTAAATGGTAAGCGTGTTGGCCTTTGGCCGCAGGTGTTCCGGGTTCCAGCTTCGATTCCAGGCAGAGTCGGGAATTTTAACCATCTTTGCTTAATTCCACCGGCACCGGGGCAGGGTGTGTGTATCGCCTTAATCATCATTTCTTCCTCATCACGACGCGCAGGTCATCTACAGGTGTCAAACCAAAATACCTGTACCTGGCGAGCCGAACATGTCATCGGACACTCACGACACTAAAAGCCATACGCCATTTAATTTTGGACACTTATTATTAGTAGTCTGTGTACCGGATATTGTTATCTTTTTCTCCTTCTTTCTTTTCGTTTTGGCCATCTGAGAACCACGTTAATTCGTATCAGCTTCATTTCTTCCGGTCTTTCCCTTTGTCCAATATTCTTTCATTCTCTCTTCCTTCCATGATGATTTTATTCCGAGCCTAGTTCTGCCCTGAAAACCCGTGTGCATCTCTGGTTCCTGTATCCTTTTTTATCTTCTCTTAGGTTTGTTGCATTATGAAAGTGTACATTTGCGAGTTATTCTGTTGATAGTACAAGCGAAATGCGCTCAGTGAAGCTATGTCTTGTGCTTTGTGAATAAAATAAATTAAATAAATAAATAAATAAATAAATAAATAAATATATAAATAAATACCACTCTAGGGGCATGTTACCTAGACATGCATAACGGTGCTGTTTCGGACCTGGCGTAGCTGGTTTACTCCTAAAAAGTTGTGTTAGTTTTTGCTGGAACGGTGCCGGGCTCTTTGGCTGAATTGTCAGCGTACCCCGTTCGGTTCAGAGTGTCCCGGGTTCTATTCCCGTCCTGGACGGGGATTTTAATCGCATTTTCTCCTCTTCATATTCAGGCATCACACTACACTACCAACCGCCACAGAACACGCAATAGTGAATATATCCCTCCATATAGGGTCGGCGTCAGGAACGACATCCGGTCGTAAAACTGGATCAAAACCACACATACGATACAGTTCGCACCCGCGACCCCAAATGTGTGCGAGAAATGGTAGCAGAAGGAGATGGAGGAGAAGAAAAAGAAGATTGCCGTGACGGTGGAATGAGATGTGGTCCTAGGGCATTTACTAGGATAATGTTTCCTGGAAACTTGTAATTGTATATACGGTACTATTTGAAAATAGAGGTATGGGGTATTTGTTGAGCAACACATAGCTTGACTTTTAATGAAAATCTCCGCTGCGTCAAGCTGAGTGGCTGAGACGGTTAGAGTGCTGGGTTTCTGAGCCCAACATGGATATGGAAATTTTTCATTATAAAGAGAGTGATACACCGCAGAATGACAGCTTGGCGCCTCTCTTGCCTTCTGTCCAACGAAAAATCATGAGTTTACAGGAATGCCGACGTAAACGGCAACACGTTACTTCCCTGCTGGCAAACAGCCAGAGATCTTGCCAGGGTAACAGATAGGTTCGTTGTTGGTTAGTTAATGTAGAGTATGAAATCCGCAGAGGACAGCCGGATAGGACAAATATGCAAATAAAAAGTGGATGTATTAAAAAATGTTCCTCACTAGAATGTAATGATATGAGTAACGGATTTAAGAAAGCGATAACAGCGGAATATTTTTTTATTTATATTTTTTTGCTATTTGCTTTACGTCGCACTGGCACAGATAGGTCTTACGGCGACGATGGGACAGGAGATGCCTAGGAATGGAAAGGAAGCGTCCGTGGCCTTAATTAAAGTACAGTCCCAGCATTTGCCTAGTGTGAAAATAGGAAACCACGGAAAACCATCTTCAGGGCTGCCGACAGTGGGGTTCGAACTCACTATCTCCCGGATGCGAGCTCACAGCTGTGCGCTCCTAACCGCACGGCCAACTCGCCCGGTGCGGGAAAATTTAGACGCAGGAATTCTTAGATATGATGATGACTTATGGTGTTACTACTTAAGCCTAAAGAGGCAAGAAGCAAACGGTCAGTACAGGAGTAGAAGGGAAATACAGAAAAATTTATTGCAAATACCACAAAACACCGTACGGTGCGAAATAATGGCCTACAGTTCGCAGTATCATTGAAATATGAACAGCCTCCCTTAGTGCTGTTCGAAGACGGTTGTAACCCCCAGCGGTATTCCGAAAATATCCCGCAGAATTGCAGCTTGACGTCTCTCTCGCCTTCTACCCAACGAACAACCACGAGTTTACAGGAATAATGACGAAAATGGCATTACGTTACTTCACTGTTGACAAGCAGCCAGTCCCTCACTTTACCCTGGTAAACGGTAGGTTCGTTTTAGGCCGCTCAATGCAGAGCATGATAACCTGGGAACGTAGTAATTTTTCCGTCATTTGGAGAGTAAGCGAAATTATGTACTCAAGAAAAGTTGTTTAAAATGAAAGGACGTTCCACATATAGTCTACGGATTTTACAGAAAATCATTAGTAACTTATAAGAGAATATTGAAAACTCTGCCATGGTTTTCCTATAAACCCCCAGTCTATTCTGTGATTTTAAATCATATGCATATGTAACCTGCTCTTGGATGAGTATACTCTAAATAAGAAGTTTGGTCGAGATCTGTCTATCTGTTTCGCCGCGATGGTGGAACAGACGGACAAACAGACGGACAGGAGGACAAACAGACACGAAATCCAAAACCACTGATACGGTCTTGCGTTGACCTAAAACAGATGCAGTAAATACCAGGTGGCTCTCGAACGCCGTACTTTCTACTTATAAATGCCCCGCATGCACAAATGATGAGTGGGATGTCTACCAACTGATTTTCACAGGGGAACTACTGCCAGTGGGCAGGTTACGTCAGAATACAAAGAGATAAGAAACGCAGTGTCGCTCACAGCATGTTACTCAGCCCTACCGGTCTAATGCACCCCTTGCATTAGTAAACATCGTTTTCGACCGCATAGTTGTAGGCTGGTGTATGGTACAGCCGCACTATCTTTGCTGTCTGCATACCGGCAACGGCTAGTGTGATCAGCAGCGGTGAACACACAGACATTATTTTAAGCTGGACAACCTGGTCGGAGTGCAACAGAAGCTCCAAACAGACGTACGCCTTCTCACACATATTTCGCCGAACAGTATTAGTTTTTGTTCCATACAATCAACTCTTTTATCGAGTTGAATGTCTACACGTGTATTATTTAATTTATTAGATTTCATTTACTGCATCTTTGGCGTGTCTACAAACAGTAGCGGCGGTTAGGAGCTGGGGTGAGGAGGGACAGTTGCTCCCACCCCCACTTTGTAGAATAAGTATTACATTTTATTCCACTTTAGCCAGCTGGAACTATGAATTACTTTAGAAAGGCTAGAATATCTTCATTCTCCTTTCATTCGTCCAATTTTATTTCCTCTTGGACGCTATTTCTATCTCCTGGAATCACTCAAATGTTTGTATCTTGTTACAGAATGTGATTCTGGCGTGGATGTCTTGTACCATGATGTTCATTTCTATCAGTTCCTTGTTAATGTTAATAAAACATTTTTCATACGAGTTGCCTTTTCTAATGGACTTGTTAATAAAATGTTGAAAATTCGTCGCTTATTCTCGAAATACACTATGTGATCAAAAGTATCCGGACACCTTCAAAAACATACTTTTTTCATCTTAGGTGCATTGTGCTGCCAGGTACTCCATAGCAGCGACCTCAGTAGTCTTTCGAAATCGTGAGAGACCAGAATGGGGCGCTCCGGGGAACTCACGGACTTCGAACATGGTCAGGTGACTGAGCGTCACTTGTATCAGAAGCCTGTCCGCGAGATTTCCACACTCTTAAACACACTAGGTCCACTGTTTCTGATGTGATAGTGAAGTGGAAACGTGAAGGGACACGTACAGCACGAAAGCGTACAGGCCGACCTCGTCTGTTGACTGACAGAGACCGCCGACAGTTGAAGAGGGTTGTCAAGTGTAATAGGTAGGCATCTATCCAAATCATCACACAAGAATTCCAAACCGCATCAGGATCCACTCCAAGTACTATGACAGTTCGGCGGGAGGTGAGAAAACTTGAATTTCATGGTCGAGCGGCTGCCATAAGCCACACATCACGCAGGTCAATGCCAAAAGACGCCTCGCTTGGTGTAAGGAGCGTAAACATTGGAAGATCGAACAGTGGAAAAACGTTGTGTGGAGTGACGAATCGCGTTACACAATGTGGCGATCCGATGGCAGGGTGTGGGTATGGCGAATACCCCGTGAACATCATCTGCCGGCGTGTGTAGCGCCAACAGTAAAATTCGGAGGCGATGGTGTTAAGATGTGGTCGTGCTTTTCATGGAGGGGGCTTGCAACCTTTGTTGTTTTGTGTGGCTTTATCACAGCACAGGCCTACATTGAGGTTTTAATCACCTTCCTGCTTCCCACTGTTGAAGAGCACTTCGGCGATGGCGATTGCATCTTTCAACAGGATCGAGCACCTGTTCATAATGCACGGCCTGTGGCAGAGTGGTTACACGACAATAACATCCCTGTAATGGACTGGCCTGCACAGAGTCCCGACCTGAATCCTATAGAACACCTTTGAGATGTTTTGGAAAGCCGATTTCGTGCCAGGCCTCACCGACCGACATGGCTGCCTCTCCTCAGTGCAGCGCTCCGTGAAGAATGGGCTGCCATTCCCCAAGCAACTTTCCAGCACCTGATTGAACGTATGCCTGCGAGAGTGGAAGCTGTCATCAAGGTTAAGGGTGGGCCAACACCACATTATTTCCAGCATTACCGATGGAGGGAGCCACGAACTTGTACGTCATGTTCAGCCAGGTGTCAGGATACTTTTGATCACATAGTGTATGTCTGATATCCTGCCGTATGTTTTGTACAACTCCTCGTTATTGCGTAATCGGTGTCAGCGCATTTTCTTGATCCAATGATTTTTCTTAGGATTCCTTTTCCTTACTTCTCGATTTCTTCTATGTCTTTTCTGCTTGTTAATCCTAGGCATTCTGAAGTATATAGGCACTATGGTTGGATCTCTGTCTCTGATAGTGTCATAGCTTAGTCTTCACAGAAACCACTTTCTTGGTGTATGTGATCTTCGTAAAGTAGAATGCAAGCTCCATTTGTCTGGCCCTTTATTCTTTCTTTCACGTCGTCAGCCAACTAAGAACCATCTGTCTCCTTCCCTGGCTTTAACATTTGCCGGTGTTGTTTTTCTTGATTTCTTCGGCTTTTCTTGGAAACTTTTGTGGTTTCTTCTTAAGTGTGTTGCGCTCCAGTATATCATCATGTGTGATGCCCACCTCCTGTAGATATTTTTCTACCTCACTGAACCAGGCCCCTTTTGTCTTCTTATCTTGGAAGTAGCAGAAGATCCACTTGGTTGACCTTGCAGTGTCACGTGACCATAGACAGCAATCCTTCTCTTCGGCATCGTATCGGTTATCTTTTCTACATGGAAATAGAGCTCGTGGTTGTGCCGTCTTCTATATTTACTTTTGTCTTTGATATTGGCCCAAGATGTTCCTCAAAATCTTTCCTTCGTTGACCTCAAGTTTCTCAATAAGGACTCTTCGTTCATTGCAAGACACTCTAAAGCATAGAGGGCCTCCGGACGAATGACTGTGCGGTAGTGTCTGAACTTGGAGTTCAAGGATATTGATCATTTCTAGTTTACATCGTTGGTTAGATAGCATACAATTTCCATTTTGTTATGGGTGACATGAAGGCTACCGAGCTCGATAGCTGCAGTCGCTTATGTGCGGTCAGTATCCAGTATTCGGGAGATAGTAGGTTCGAACCCCACTGTCGGCAGCCCAGAAAATAGTTTTCCGTGGTTTCCCATTTTCACACCAGGCAAATCCTGGGGGCTGTACCTTCATTAAGGCCACGGCCGCTTCCTTTCCTCTCCTAGCCCTTTCCAGTCGCATCGTCGCCATACGACCTATGTGTGTCGGTGCGACGTAAAGCAACTAGCAAAGACATGAAGGCTTCTTTACACATGTTGGGTTCAATCCACTCACATAGATATTTAAACTTTCTTACCCGCTTGATCTTTCTCCGTTCCAGTCCGGCTCCATGGCTACGTTGTTAGCGTCCTGGCCTTTGGTCACAGGGGTCCCGGGTTCGATTCCCGGCAGGGTCGGGAATTTTAACCAGCATTGCGTAATTTCGCCGGCACGGGGACTGGGTGTATGTGTCGTCTTCATAATTGCATCCTCATCACTACGCGCAGGTCACCTACGGGAGTCAAATCAAAAGACCTGCACCTGACGAGCCGAACATGTCCTCGGACACTCCCGGAACTAAAAGCCATGCGCCATTTCATTTTTTCTCCGTTCCACATTTATTATTATTATTATTATTATTATTATTATTATTATTATTATTATTATTATGGCCGCCAAGCTGGAGTCATGAAGTGGAGCTCCGCGATCTTGACATCTTTTCTCGCGTTCTGTGTAGTGTCGGTGGGTATCAGGGAATATTTGAGCATTTGATTGGTGTGGTGGTTGTGTGAACGTGTTATCTTGGGAATCTAGAGCTTGTTTTAATTGATTTGAGGGCATAATTTTATTTCATTTTATTGCCATAAACGCCTCCATGTTGGATTTAACTACAATTGCTCCATAGATAACTTACCAAGAGTGTATATTGGCTGCTAACGTTGCCCTAACAACCACCCACTCGCTAAATTTTCTTGGTCTCCATAGATACTACCAACTAGATATATCATTCCACTCTTCCATTGAGGCGTCTCTAAGGCAACAGATCTTAGCCTACTGCTGGGAGCCATCTTGGTGGTCTGTGATAATATAATAATAAACATCATAGCAGAACATCAGCTACCCGTTTGGACTAACAACCCTTACGGTGAGGGTGAATCAAAATGAATGATTCAACCGTCCCGGGCTCACGCCCACCAGCTAACATCAACAAGGTGGCGGATAAGGGGCTCACAGAAATGTGGGCTGGTTCTAAAATCACGGAAAGGAACCCTCGGACCAATAGGCAGCCCAATTCCTGGGGGCTTTATAATACTGGGACACCCTCTCTCCAGGGGTAATAAGTATGGAGGGCCCTTGCCGGGGTTATGGTGAAGACCTCAACGGTTGACTTGGCAGAGAAGAAGTTCTTCGGTATGGCAAGTGAGGCGGAAGGGGCAATGAACCACAAATCCAGCTATGGTGTCTGTTCCCGCATCGGGCGGCTTGCTGGTCAGCGTCTGTTATCCCATGTTAGGGGCGGCTGTTAATGGAAGCTCTGGGACTTACAATCTCAGTTCTATATCTGCGAAGCAATTCTTTCTTCGCCACGTCTAATGATTAGACAGTTAACGCGTTATGGACTACCAGTGCATTGATGAAACTACTCCAGGTGGCAGCCCAAAAGGGAAATCCACCGCCACGATAAGTGGCGCAAGCAGGCCAAAGGGTTCTGGAGAGCCTGCACCACAACGCGAGGGGAAGTCGGAGTCCCCTGGGAACCACAGACTCAAGATGAAATGCAAGTTCTGGCTAGGAACTCTGAATGTAAACTCACTACTTAAGGTCGGAAAATTGAAAGAACTAACAAAGACAATGGAAGAAAGGGAAATAAGAGTTTTGGCTGTTCAAGAAACAAGATACAGAGACGAGGACTTACTCGATACTGGAAAGTTTAGGATATTTAAAGGAAAACCAGCCATCATAGTGGACCACACTAAATCTCTCCCACTATTCGGAACAGCATTCATTGTAGACAAGTGTTTAATAGACTCCGTTGTAGGTTTCGAGAGTTTCTCTGAACGCCTATCATTTCTGCATTTAGGATGTGGAAACAAAACGTACACATTAATCAATGCCCACGCCCCGACCAATGAAGACAACCGCAATAAAGCAGACAAAGTTGATAGTTTTTGGGAGGAATTGGAAGATCAGATCTCCCGGATTCCCGAAAGAAATGTGAAGGTATTAATGGGGGACTTCAATGCTCAGATAGGAAGAGAGAAAAAGTTCAGAAAAATAGTAGGGGAATATCCGGCACACAGGCGGACAAACAGGAATGGAGAGAGGCTTATTGAGTTGTGCCGAGCCTTTAATCTACAACTCATGTCAACTAAATTCAGACACTTGCCAAGAAAACAAAAAACGTGGAGATCTCCCAATCCGATTCTGGGTGAATTCCAAATTGACCATGTGGCGATCTCTAAACAAGCGCAAAAAGAAATCATGAACGTGAAAGTATTACGAGGTGCCCAAGTTGATTCTGATCATTATTTAACCAAAATAAAGATGAGACTTCTCCCAGTCAGGAAAAGACGAAAGGGGAAAAGAGTACCAAGATACGATGTGGGAAGGTTAAAACTTAGTGAGGAAATAAAGCATCAATACCAAAAAGAGCTGGAAAACATTAATTCAGTAAACTGGGATGACATTCGAGACAATATTAAACATGCTGCAAGTAAAACCATTCTCTTGGCGAAACGAAAGAAACGTGAATGGTGGAATGAAACATGTGAAGATGCACTCTTGCGCAGAATGGAGGCATGGAAGAAATGGAGTTCCACCAGAAGGAACTGTGACTTGATTGCCTTCAGAGATCAAAGAAAATTGACAGCACAAACTTTCAGGCAAGCGAAAAGACAATATGAAACAGATCAGCTGAAGAAGACCTCAGAAGATTTCCAGAAAAATAACACCAGAAATTTCTATCAGACCTTTAAGTCACGGTTAAAAGGATATCAATCACCTGGTCTATGTTTTGAGGATGAAGAGGGTAAACTAGGAATGAACAATAAGGAAAACTGTGAAATTCTCGCCAGATATTTCAAAAGATTACTGAATTGCGACGGTCCACAAGAAAGACTGGCAATTAAACGACCGCAGGTAACAATGCCAGATTCAAAGCCACCTGACGAACGTGAGGTATCCAAAATCATCCAGGAGCTAAAAAATAACAAGGCAGCAGGTGAAGACGGTATTGTGGCAGAACTGCTCAAAATGGGAAATGCAGAATTAATCTCATCATTGACCCATTTATTTAAAATTATTTGGGAAACGGAAATAATTCCAGAAGACTGGCTAACTGCTTTAATACATCCATTACACAAAAAAGGGAACAAGAAGGATGTCAATAATTATAGAGGAATTTCGCTGCTTTCGGTCCCATATAAAATGCTGTCTAAAGCCCTTCAAACCAGGGTTGAAGAAAGACTCGATGAAGAACTGGGCGAGTACCAAGCTGGATTCCGGAAAGGCAGATCATGCGCTGAGCAGATTTTTAATCTCAAGAACATCATAAAGTACAAGATGCTGGGACGAAGCAAATATGTTGTAGTCTTCGTGGATTTTAAGAAGGCCTACGATTCGGTAGATAGAGAGACGTTATTCGGAATACTGGAAGAATTTGGTGTGGACAGTAAAACAAGGAATATCATCAAACAGACACTTACCAACACCAAGTCAAAGGTCAAGTTCATGGGTGAAATATCGGAGTCCTTTGAAGTCAAGACTGGTGTGAGACAAGGGGATGGACTCTCACCAATTCTCTTTAACTGTGTCTTGGAAAAGGTGATAAGGAAATGGAAAGAAGGAATCCCAGACAAAGAAGCATTCCGTATTGGAAGAGGGGCAGGTGCTATACGGATAGACTGTCTGGCATATGCTGATGATATCGCAGTCTTTGCCAGTGACATAGAAATAGCAAAGAAAAGAGTGGAACAACTCCATAGCATAGCAGAAATGACTGGACTGCAAATATCATACAGTAAGACTGAATTTATGACCAACATCAAAGAGGCTCCCCAAATGTTAAAGTTGAAAGAGGGGAAAGTCAAAAGAGTAAAGAGCTTCAAGTATCTTGGAGAAATAGTTCAAGAGAATGGATCAGAGAAGCTAGCTCTGATAGAACGAGCGAGAAAAATGGAAACAGCGTATCAGCTCACTAGAGACACCTACAACAAGAAAGCTTTGTCATATCGAGCCAAATTAAGACATCTGGACACAGTCATCAGGCCTGAATGCTTATACGCAGCAGAAACATTGGACATGATTGGAAAGGGAGATCTAGAGAACATCAGAAAGAAAGAGAGGAAAATGCTCCGGAAGATCTTGGGCCCGAAAATGAAAGGTGGGGAGAGGAGACTTAGACCCAACAAAGAACTATACCAGAAGACAGAGGAAGTCGTCGTATTGATGAAAAAGCGAAGGCTTCAATTTTATGGACATCTACAGAGAATGGACACCAACCGACTGACAAAAAGGATTTTCAGCTTCTTCAGCCTAAGGAAGACGGAACCAAAATGGTTTCGGGAAGTAAGGACCGACCTGGCCAGGATAAGAGTAGAAAAAGAGGACGTACTGGACAGAAACAAATTTAGACAAAAAGTGAAGGAGTTCAAGGGTTTCCAGGAGACTGGGGAAGAACTTGTGAAGAAGAAGAAGAGAACCTACACAGAAGAACAGAAGAAAGAAGTTAGTGCAAGGATGAAGAAGTACTGGCAGAATGTGAAGTCAGGACTGGTGAAAAATAACGTAAAGACTGTAAAACGTGGTCCATAGATGGCCGGAACGATAATAAATAAAAAAAAATAAAATTATTATTATTAATATGCCCTTGTAATTCGGAATTGTAGGCTGGAATTAGTTCCTGCATAAAAGATAAATCAAATGAGACCCGAGTAGCTGCACAGGGATTATTGCCCCTTTAAAATTTAAATTTAATTTGATCGACCCTGTATTAGTTAGGCCTACTGTTCAATAAATCTGTTCGTGTAATTTTCTGTTGTTGGCGATTGGCCCTTAACCAAAGCAGTCAATATTCCCTCTTTTCTTGCTGTCATGCACAGTAAAGGCGCGTCTTAAGGCTAAAATTATTATTATTATTATTATTATTATTATTATTATTATTATTATTATTATTATTATTATTATTATTATTATTATTATTATTATTATTATTATTTGTGTCTCCGCATAATGATCTCTCTCAATTTTGACATATTTCGATATTCCGATACAGAAACCAATAATTTCTCCCGCACCAGCTCTGAAATTGTACTTGCTTAGTACACAAATAGTTCTCTCTCTCTCTCTCTCTCTCTCTCTCTCTCTCTCTCTCTCTCTCTCTCTCTCGCTGTGTGTGTGTGTGTGTGTGTGTCTATAAGTATAGTTTACTTGGTTTTGGTTCAAATACACCAGCATCAATAAATTAGGGTGTTGTCTAGATTTATACGGGGCTTAGAGTTTGGCTTCTCGATCGCCCTGTTCCATACTTCATCCAGCAGTGGAGGATCAGACTTGCGGACTCCGAGAAAAGTCCAAGTTATTCTCTACTTTGCTGCTTTATTTTAATATTCTATAACTCCGGTTCACTCTTTCCCTGTCAGAACTGTTTTCACAAGCAGTACGTAAGGAATGTACAGAACCGCTCTCAGTGCCACAGTGAATTAGTCGTTTGCCTTCTACTCCCACGTTACCGACTTCGACCCTGGATGAGGTCGGTGTTGTTTCGGAGTGCTCAACGAGTTATAGAACTCTTACGGGTCAAAATCTCGACATATTTACGTCTATTAAAATCTGTAGTGAGCTTGCATTCGGGTGATAGTGGATTCCAACCCCATTTTGGGCAGCCCTGAAGGTGATTTTCCGTGGTGTGTCAGCAAAGCCAACTGTAGAAAAAATATATAGTTGCTTATTCTTCCACTTTTCCCTTGTCCTGTTGAGGCTGCGGGCGTGAACTGAGATTTCAACAGAATGGAAAAGTTCAGTATAAATAGCCATTCAAGAAGCCATACCAACCGAACAGAAAAAATTTCGCCGCATCTTAGTCTAGTCGATTCTGTGTGAAAACATTAAACTAATGACAGGTAATTCCATAGACTCGCGCGCTGTGGTGGTATGCTAGACGTATGACAATTAACACTTAATATGGTGCAGCAGATAACATTTTCCAGAAACTCTAATGAGATTTACTGTATGTTATTAACTTTGGACGTAACCAACTGGAAAACCGATTTCGCCCTAGCATGGCTATCAGTTGGCTTTCTTCACTATGTGCATATCGAAGACACATGCTCTGTACAATTCTTTAGACATTATCAAGGCAGAGAGACCCCAAAAAAGAAATATTTTATAGGAGTTCTGGAGCCCAGGAAAAGCTCAGTGAACTTCCTGTTGTTCTTTTGTAGGTGATAGTTCACGTGCGTCTATTTTATGTATTTTACTTCTATTCTATTTTTATTTAATTAATTTTAACTATGTAATTGTACAGTAGCTACAGGGCACAGGTGAAGCTGAATGGACTTTTACCTTTCCTCACTCTTAGGTGCCAACGGCCGTAGTCGTTTTAAAACACCGGATCTCGTGAAATCTCCGAAGTAAAGCAACATTGGGCGTGGTCAAGATGTGGATGGGTTGCCATGCACTGTTGGTGGGGGGTAAGAGAATGGAGGAGCGGAAAGGAACTGGCCACCCTACAGTACGTGAACTCCGGTTCAGGCACACCTCTGTGGAGGTTCGAACCTGCCTTCAGGCAGAATACACACTTACCTTACTCTTAAGTGATAGACTACATGTGAATTTTATTATTAGACTTCGGATTTTTAGGTGGTAATAGGTTAGAATTCAAACGGATTTGGTTAATAAGAAGTGTCGCACAACCCGCTCTTCCATACTGTAGCAAGAGTAACATAAACTCTAGGAGTTCTACAGGCCGTACTCCTAATGTCTATGCAAACCTCATTGCACAACTGTTGTACACGGTAGAGTGCACTTCTTATTGGCTTAAATAAGTTTGCGGTCTAACCTATCAGCACCTAAAAATCCGGGCTCTAATTATTATTAACATGATTGACAGTATTTACTTTACGATGTTATTGTGCAGTTCTTTAGGACACACACGAGAAGCTGAGTAAAACTACCTACTGTTCGTATTGAATCAATAGATCTTGGGCGAAACTTTAATAATATTTTTTTAAATGTGGGGTATGCTTCAGAGGAACTGGGTCTATTATTTATATAAGTAAACATTCATGCGTTCTGAGAACAGTACTAAGATATTACACGGAAATAACGTCTATACAATTAAATATATCGGTATTCCGTTTTCATATTCATAAATGATACCCAGGGTTTTGTAAAATAATGTGCTACTTATTCTGATGGGGTGATTAATAACCGAGATATTGATACTAACTCCATATTTTTAAATGGAAGGCACGAATGCTAACAGCTGCCCTAAAAGTTCAAATATGTAAGTATTTTCAAAATAGGACAGTTACTTTTTGAGATATCAATAAAAACCGCATTTGGACTTTTGTGTGCCGCATCAGACGGCGTGCGATTGGCCAAGGACGTATTGGCACGCAAGTTGATTCCTGGAATTGATTCCGGCCACAGAACGGATACCAGGCATGTATTGTAAACTATCGCACACATAATGTGATATACCGTCACACACCCTGGGTATGAAACGTTATTGTATGACTGGTGAACACACAACGGGGAAGGGAGATTAAAGATTTTTATTTTATTTTTATTTTTTTGAAATTTATGTATAATAGGTTATGCTCAGTTTGGCGTTTTTCCCCACGGACGGGAATGGGAAGGATTTGGAAAGGACGTTGCCTACCTCAAAGGTACCAAAGTATTTATTTTATTCCTTATAAAAACATCAGTCCGCCTCTGTGGTGTAGTGGTTAGTGTGATTAGCTGCCACCCCTGGAGGCCCGGGTTCGATTCCCGGCTCTGCCACGAAATTTGAAAAGTGGTACGAGGGCTGGAACGGGGTCCACTCAGCCTCGGGAGGTCAACTGAGTAGAGGTGGCTTCGATTCCCGCCTCAGCCATCCTGGAAGTGGTTTTCCGTGGTTTCCCACTTCTCCTCCAGGCGAATGCCGGGATGGTACCTTACTTAAGGCGACGACCGCTTCCTTCCCTCTTCCTTGCCTATCCCTTTCAATCTTCCCATCCCTCAGCAAGGCCCCTGTTCAGCATAGCAGGTGAGGCCGCCTGGGCGAGGTACTGGTCATACTCCCCAGTTGTATCCCCCGACCAAGAGTCTGAAGCTCCAGGACACTGCCCTTGAGGCGGTAGAGGTGGGATCTCTCGTTAAGTCCGAGGGAAAAACCGAACCTGGAGGGTAAACAGATGATGATGATGATGATGATGATGATAAAAACATAAATCCTCCCTGTCATGTCATGAGCTCGCCTCCCGTACACACTTTGCAAACCCATAACATGTGTACGATATGCTTACATGCCTGATATCCATTCTGTGGCTGAAATCACACCCAGGAAGCAGCTTGCGCTTCAGAATGTCCTTGCCCGACTGCACGCCGTCTGATGCGGCATGCAAAACCGCGCCTGTTGTTCTTATCTATATCTCAAAAAGTAACTGTCCGATTTTGAAACTGCTTACGTATTTGAACTTGTACGCAGTTGAACTTTTAAGCCATTTAAAAATATGGAGTTAGTATCAATATCTTGGTTATTAATCATCCCATCAGAATAAGTAGCACATTGTTTTACAAGCCCTTGGGTATCATTTACGAATATGAAAACAGAATACCGATATCTTTAACGGTTTAGACGTTATTTCCGTGTAACATCTTAGGCGAATCACTCTGTATTATGGTATGTAAATCGTAAGTTTTTATTTGTAAATTATTTTAAATGTACATTAATTATGTTAAAAACTCCCTTTGTAATCTTAAAATGTTATAACGTAAAGAACACTGTCTCACATATAGACCTGGCCATGTTTTTGAGAGATGTATTCACTATTGCATGTATCTGTAGTGTTGTCTGTGGTGGAATGTGTTGGGAAAACTACAAACACCCAGTTTCCGAGTCATACAAATTACCCAGATGTGATTAAAATCTACGAGTCGACTGAGAATGGAATCTAAGGCCTGAATGCTGATCTTTCGACCAAGGAATTGAAGAAATTCTAACAAGTAACATTATTATCAAGAATGCACACGAGGCAAAACTATGTTGCACTCCTTGGCTGAATGGTTATCGTACTTTCCGGAAGCCGCGTCTTCATTTCTCAGCCGTCTGACTCGTTGGCTGAATGGTCAGCGTACTGGCCTTCGGTTCAGAGGGTTCCGGGTTCGATTCCGGGCCGGGTCGGGGATTTTAACCTTCGTTGGTGTTTATGCTGTCCCCAACATCCGTGCAACTTACACACCACATATAACACTATCCTCCACCACAATAACACGCAGTTAGTCTACCTACACATGGCAGATGCAACCCACCCTCTCTCTTTCCTTTTTTGCAAGTTGCTTTACGTCGCACCGACACAGAGAGGTCTTATGGCGACGATGGGACAGGAAAGGGCTAGGAATGGGAAAGAAGCGTCCGTGGCCTTAATTGAGGTATTGCCTGGTGTGAAAATGGGAAACCACAAAAAACTATCTTCAGGGCTCCCGACAGTGGGGTTCGAATCCACTATCTCCTGAATACTGGATACTGGCCGCACTTAAGCGACTGCAGCTATCGAACTTGGTCCACCCACACTCATCGGAGGGTCTGCCTTATAAGGGCTGCACCCAGCTAGAAATAGCCACACGAAATTAATTATCTCCCAGCCAGGCCAAATATAATTCAGCGCTAGGTAAGGTCTGACATTACGTTCTTCAGAAACGTTTAATTAAAATTTTGAACCACCCGGGAGATAGTGGGTTCGAATACCACTGTCGGCAGCCCTGAAGATTGTTTTCCGTGGTTTCCCATTTTCACACCAGGCAAATTCTGGAGCTATACCTTAATTAAGGCCACGGCCGTTTCCTTCCAACTCCTAGCTCTTTCCTATCCCATCGTCGCCATAACACCCACGTAAAGCCACTAGCCAAAAATATTTTGAACAACAAATAATATAAAAAGTTTAAAATAAAGAAAGAAGGAGAATATATGTGGTTTAAATGTATATATCTTCCAGTTGTATGATTTCTATTACTATGAATGAGTAAGTGTTCGTGGTGTAAAGGGCTAGCACGCTTACTCCTATCCGCAGAACTCGGGGTTGACTGACCAGATCAGAGATGTTTACCTAAACCTGAGGGGTAGTTCGAGGTCAACTCAGCCTACGTGAGATAGCGGTCCCGGTCTAGGAAGCGAAGAATAACGACCGAGAGGATTCGTTACGCTAACCACGCTTTACCTCAGAATCTGCATTACTGAGTTAAGTTAACTAATGACATATCAATATATAAGCATGGGTTTGCCTGAAACATCACGAGATTATCTGAATCGCTCTATTGATAGCAAGTTCATTGTACAGAGGAACATATAACAAATGGATGAATTTCATTCATATATTCACAACTAGGAAGAAGTAATCAATGAATATTCTTAGCTTAAAAAATAGACTAATCAACGAGAATATTATACACTTCCAAACCAAACTCAAACCAAACCCCATGGCACTACAGCCCTTGAAGAGCCTTGGCCTACCAAGCGACCGCTGCCCAGACCGAAGACCTGCAGATTACGAGGTGTCGTGTGGTCAGCACGACGACTCCTCTCGGCCGTTATTCTTGGCTTTCTAGACCGGGGCCGTTATCTCACCGTCATATAGCTCCTTAATTCTAATCATGTATGCTGAGTGGACCTCGAACCAGCCCTCAGGTCCAGGTAAAATCCCTGACCTGGCCGGGAATCGAACCCGGGACCTTCATGTAAGAGGCAGGCACGCTACCCCTACACCACGGGGCCGGCGAATATTGTACACTTAGAAACCAGTAAACTTATCGCGAGCAGACCTGAGTTTACTATATTCTTTTGTGATTCACACCATTTTATTATGCCAATATAAGGTATTAAACGCTCTATATTTAGTCATAGTAACCACCTTCGTGTATAATATTGTTTCAGAGTTATTAATCTCAAACCAAAACATGAAGTATTCACTTTTTTCGCTGCACTCTCACCGTTCATGTCTAATGGAGGACCTTCAATTATCACATGAACTCCCATTTCCAATCAAATGGTAGCTCAACCATTCGGATAAGGCCCTTAGTTCTTGAGCTCTTAAGTCCGAATGTGTGAATATGATTTCATTACACAAAGGTTCGAATGTACAGGGTGAGTCAGAAATACGGCTATATGTTTGATCGATTGCTAATGTTTGATTTTAAATATTACAAATGGGAGAATGGCACCGTCGAAGAATCAAGGCTCCTTACTATCAACACACAAGAATGCAACAACAAAATCGATTACGTTGTTAACCAAAATGGCGCTGAATATGCTGCAGCAAGTTACCGCAGCTGCATGGGCGATTGTTTTTCAGAATGATCGTGAGGCTATGAGACGCGCGAGGGGTGATTTTAACATAACGTTGCTGCCGTCCACTGTGGGAAAATGGAGACAACGACTGCTGACAACGGGAAACATTCAGAAGGGAAAACCTACTGGAAGACCCCGCAGTAGCACTGAGAAGTACAGAACTTTCAAGCCGATCCGTGTTCATGAACTGAATGAAGATGACCCTGACAGGCTGTTGCAACTGTGTGAAATTATGTTAAGAAAATGTGAAATTGACGAATCTTGGTATAAAAAATTGCATTTTTAAGACGAAGTTGTGTCCCTGGTGAATAGGAATGTCAATCGAAATTCGTGCCATACCGTTGTTCCTGTATCAGAAAACAATGAGTGTTTTTCCAAAGACCTTTCGACTATGCTGTGATGTAAACAGTAACTCGATATAGTTGAGATTTTTGTCGCGTTATTGGGTGTTGATAGCGTCAGGGCTTGACTATTAAACGGGGTCATTTTTTTTACGTGAACAATCGAGCAAATCGCCTGGTGGCCATGATCGTTAAAACTTTGAAGTCTAAACGGTCTGACACCGTGGTTAGCCGGTTTGAGTCCCATTGATCGAAAAAACTTCGCCATCAGAATTTTGGACGGCAGGGTAGGGGAGGTGGTGGTATACAATTTCTAATCACTAGATTGCGTCTCAAATGCATGGATTAAATTCCAAACCTCTGCGAAGTGCTCATATGGTGTGAGGGCATATGACGCTGTTGATGGTGATTCGTCCGTCGGATGGGGGCGTTAAGCCTTGAGCAGACTCCTTGGTGCTATTCGACAGGAGTAGGCTATGTGCCGGCACCAAATTTCACTCTCTTCCTTCCTACTACCATAGATCACGTCATTCATTTCATCTCATTACCTCCTTTGAGGAGATTGACGTCAGGAAGGGCATCAAAGCTCGCCACGATAGATTCATCTCACCTCATACCCGACCCCGTAGAGAAACGGAACAATGGTTGGACAAACAAGAAATCGATCAAACACATAGACATATTTCTATATATGTTTATGTAAGCTGATTTTATAGATGTTTCCCCTATATTAAAAATGTGTGGAAGGATTTCCACTGCTGTATCTAACCAGTAATGGAAGCTGTTACTTAACATTTGTCATAATGTGGGAGAAGTGCTACAGAAAACTCTGAAGTGTAACAGTGATGTGGCCTCTTCTCTGTTAAGTGCACTTAGCGGAGAAGCACCAGGCCTTTATAGCACATCGCTGTCTGAGAAGACACTCCTCCACGTGTCCGGTAACCTTCCTCGTTCCTGCCAGGCCATTTATTGTACAAAGCACAGTTTATTCCTGTCCTAAAGATTTACGTTTAGCTGCAAACACTTTCTCGAGATCGAATTACCTAGAAATGCACTTAAAGAATACATCCTCATGTATCATTGTCTCGTAAGCAAAGATACATGTGGAGGATAACAAGTTCTACAAAAATATAGAGCTTTAAGGATAAGTGATGCTGTTGTTGCATTAGATGAAAGGTAGAGTAATAGAATTTTTGTACTTCAGGACAGTAATAACTGTCAAAAAATGGTAGTTTTTCAGCCAGTAGTTCCGGAAAGATCGGTCTATTAATATGGGGTAGGGTGGGGCTATAAGTGCACATAAAAGCAAATCTTCTGTGATAGCAAAATACAGTATAGTACTCTGTAGTTTCGGGCAACAAGTGATGCAATAATTAGCGCGAAAGATCGATTTATTTACAAACAAAATTATAAAAATTACACCTATTACAAAATACCACGTTTATAATATTGTGGTGTAAATAAGATCACAGATGGGGCTACGTGGATCACCCAGTTTCTAGCAATTAAGGTGCGTACAACTAGTAACATAACCACTGTAAAAAAGAATTCTTCACAAAAATATTTTTCCTGCCAATCCCAGATCACTAAACACATTTCCCGCAAGTAAACTACTTTCGTTCACCTGCTCCAACACCAGCCTCACGGTAACAAGTTTTCCACTTCTCACAACATATCCAGTCGCCTACCTTGAATGATTTTGACTCCATATACAGCGTCATACAGAACCCACACGCTGAATTTTATTAATGGCTTGGACCTAATACTATCTGAACACCTTTCTCGTTGTGAGGAGTGCAGTGCATCAGAGGGGAGCGTTTTTGTTTGTAGATGTACTGGCTTCAACAGCAGGACAGGTTGACGGTCTGGATTTCCTATAGATTCAGCTCATTTAGATCATGATTTCCTCACCCTGTGAGAAACAATAAGATGTACTAATAATTAATATGCTGTATTCTTCATACGGGTGAAAAGACTTTTCCAGATAAACACTTACAGATACACGAATTTAAGCTCACTCAAGAACATGTTATGCGGGAAAGAGTCTTGTTAGTGTTTCGTAGTAGTAAAGACTCCTATCTAAAGAGCCAGAGAAACAAGGAAATGCCATTTGGTCCTTGTTTCAATGACGGTGAAATCCTGACATTCACCTCCCCGCGGTAGAGAGGGGGCAACGACTGCATATAAAAATAATATTTTATATGCAGGCGGCTAATGAATGAAGGGACCGATTATCTCCCGGTATAAGGAGATCCCCTATATCAAGTGCCAACAGTCTCTTTGAGAGTGGATGAGCGGGTATGGGTAAGGGCACTCTATTCTCCTGGGGACAAGAAATTGTTCCCAAAGGTGGAGGAACCAGTTTGGTCAACGGCATTAGGATGCAACGGGAAGCCACTGCATTAAAGATCCTGAGAGATATTCCAATAAATCCACATGGCATGGCTGCAACGTCAAGATCGAAGCTGGCCGTGTGGATCGTCTAGCTCCGTTTGGAGACGACGGCTTAAGAAGAAGAAGAAGTAAAGACTAAAATAAAAAAATCCTTTATTTCCAAACGGAACACACATATCCCGTCGAAAAATACGATTCCAATAGCCCGCGAAGGATGCTTCAAATATCACCATCTAAAACATTCTACTAAAATGTTAACAGTTCATAATTTTTCCAATATAATGTGCTAGTTGTCACGGTGGGTGGCGTGCTAGGACCCCTTTCCACGCCTACATACAAGGCACTAAGTTATTCTCAATAGAGTGGGCACAGTGTCTTAAATATTACATCCATATAAATTACCAACAAGTGTCTCCTACCTCAGCTTATTGAAGCTAGTATTGATGGAATATGTTGATAGATGTGTTGGTATAGTTAACTCTTGCTTGAAGTAAGACCCCAACCCACACGCGTCTGGCTCGCAATGACTTCTGACATGCACTTCCTGAGTGCGTAGTGGACAAACTGCTTATTTTGATCCGTGTAATCCGATGATTCAAATAGCCTCACCCTACCATACAGCCGAAACCGTTTATTGCGACATCGCTTGTAAGGACGTACTGGATATAACGGCGAAATATAACGGTCACGTCTAAGTACTATATAAACACTGTATTTAGAATACCGTTTATTGTGACATCGCTTAATACGATATATCGTATAAAACGTTGTAATTTTTACCACATTTTCGGATAAATGTATCGGCTATAATGTCCATTGTTGATTTTTGTTTGTTACGTACTTTGGGATTGCTGATAATAAAGTAACGCTTATTATTGTAGACTTCCAATCAGTTAAATAGTCATGGCAAGCATCGCGGTGAAGATGTTGCAAAAGAAAAGAAAGGGAAAAAAGTTTAATATTGAAGAAAAGCCACACATAATATGGCGATTAGAAAATGGGGAAACAAATGTCAGCATCGGGAAGGAATTGGGTAATTGGGTGTATCACACTCAACGATTCCCACTATTTGGAAAGACAGAAATAAAATACTGTCACTTTTCGAAGAAAATTCTTTAACATTCAAGCGGACCAGATCATTTGAGGACAAAGATATCGAAGAATCTGTACTTAGATGGTTTAAGCGACAAAAAACAAATAATTTGGCAATCAATGAATCTATTCTTCAAGCGAAAGCCAATGAAATTCCGCACAGTCCCACTTTACGAATACTGTACTCTAAATACTATACCTATGTCTATTTCAGTTACGTTTCCTGAAGTTAATTTCTATTAATTACCATATCAGTGTGAACCCTAAAACTTACAGGTGTGACATTTTTAACAACAAATAAAAAACTGGTTTTTTCGAATATCGCCTATAACGATCATTAATAGACGATCCCCTTCAAATCGTTATAAGCAGTTTCGACTGTGTGTATAAACCGGTATATGTAAGATCATGTCATGGAATATTTTTGAAAAATTAAATGAAATAATAAAGTGCGTACTCTTTTATTCGATATGCCCAACTAAGGAGCGCATCTGAACTTATTAGCACATTTTTGTTTTTCCTTCTTCTCTTCCCATTATCTCTTCATCCTCTCGCTGTGTTTTTTTTTACGTTGTTCAGTCCATCCTGTATTTATTGTATTTGTGAATTAAGGTTCTGCATGTTATTCTACCTTAAATGGCTTTTTTCTATAATGTCAATTTCATTCAGGTCTTCACTGATTTCTTTTACCCAATTATTCTAAATTGTCATTAATAAGGCTAAGTTTAAAATTTTCTTTGTGAGCCTGTTATTATCCATTCTATACATGGCCATAAAATAGCAGTCGCAGTTTCCTGATGACGTCTGTAATTTTTTCTGTATCTTGACATATTTCGTGTGATTTCCTTTTCATCCAAATTCCATTTACGCATTTTGGTCCTGGTTCTAAGGAATTGTCCCTTATTATTTTTCGATCGCCTTTATTCGAGATTTGACACCAATGATAACAGTTTCAGATGGTTAAGGTCTGCTGCTGATACCGAGCAAGTGGCTGTAGTAGTGTTAGGGTCGCGCAGCTGTGAGCTTGCATTCGGGAGATAATGGACTCGATCCCCATTGTCAGCAGCGCTGAAGATGGCTTTCCATGGTTTCCTGTTTTCACACCAGACAAATGCTTGGGATGTACCTCAATTAAGGCCACGGCTGCTTCCTTGCCACTCCCAGCTCTTCCCTATCCCTTCGTCGCCATAAGATTTAACTGTGTCGGTGCGATGTAAAGCAAATAGAAAAAAATCTGCTGTTAACAGTAAGCACATACATTCTTTAAGGAGCGTGGAAGTCAGAACCACATTATCCACGGCCCCCTACTGACTGGACTCACCGATCGTCGTGCTGTACCATATTGGTGTTACGCATGTATTTCTGGAGTACAGGTCACCATGTATTTGACAGTTTGAAGCCGTCTTTCCTCTTGAAATTATTCGGCTTTCCTCACAAGTCGAGTATAGAAGACTTTTATAGACGCGATGACCCTCACCTCGTCAAAGAGAATTTGACGGTCTGACATTGACAATGAGCCATGAAAACCTACATTCATTAAAAAGTATTATATTAATTGAAGGTAATGTAATGTTGAGCTGATTCTGGTGAGGTTCTGCTTTTGATTGTACTTGTAATTCATTTTTTATTTAAATTACCATTCAAACTGGGAAATTCCAGTGGTGTCTCATTGTTATTGGCAGAGAAGATTTTCTACAGTATACAGAAGCAGATATGTATACCGAGTGGGTTGGCTACGTAGCTGTGATCTAGCAATCGGGAGATAATGGGTTCAAATACCGCCGTCGGCATCCCCGAAGATAGTTTTCCGTGGTTTTTGTAACAGGAAAAAATTGCTGCGGCTGAAATTAATTAAGGCCATGGCCGCCGCCTTCCCAGTCATCACCCTTTCCTCCCCCATCGTCGCCATAAGACCTAACTGAGCCGGTGCGACGTAAAACAAATTGTAAAAACAATCGTAAACTTTACACAACTTGCTTTATGTCACACCAACACAGATATGTCTTATGGCGACGATAGGACGGGAAAGGGCCAGGAGTCCGAAGGAATCGGCCGTGGCCTTAATTAATGTACAATCCAAGGATTTGCCTGGTGTGCAAATGGGGAAACGACGGAAAACCATGTTCAGGGCTGGGTTCGAACCCACCATCTCCCGTATGGAAGCTCACAGCTGCGTGCCCCTAACCGCACGGCCAACTTGCTTGGTAGTTCGTAAATCATTGATCAACGTCACAATAAAGAAATCTATAAAGATTCACTTCACGTACAGTATAAGTGAAAAAGTAAACAATCAAAAATGTGCCCAGCCAGCACATGGAGCAATTTTACATCAAGACACGTTATCTGACCTATTTATAACGAAATGCTGTGAAGCAGTTCGGGTCCTCTACTAAATAAATAAAGTGAGAAAGAATAAAAGTAAATATGCTGAAACACAAGAAAATAACGCAACTCGAAAATAATATATTTTACATTAATTTGATTACTTGTCTTAGAAATTTATAGAATGTTATACTGGTGCGTGATAAGGGATTTTATTATTACCTTGAATAAAGTATGTGTCCGCCTCTGTGGTGTAGTGGTTAGTGTGATTAGCTGAGGCGGTGGAGGTGGGATCCCTCGCTGAGTCCGAGGGAAAAGCCGACCCTGGAGGGTAAACAGATTAAGAAGAGGAAGAAGAAGAATAAAGTGTGTTTCTTTATGGCATAAATGCATTTCATAGCATATAACTATTCCCAGCAAGGTAATTCAGAGGAATATTATTTTATGTCTTGGTGCTGATGCGTTACTCGACATGCATTTATTCTAACTACAGTTTATAATTCTTTTTCAGATGACCCATTGAGTTCCTTATTCGGTTACCTAAAAGCATGTTTACGTTGCCATAAAGAGGTAAGTTATTGAAATTGATATCTGCAACAAACTACAGGTTGTTTTATCTTTAGAATGTGGCCACTGTCGCCAACCTTAACAAATGACTAACAGTTGATTATTATTAAACCAACTTTATTTAGTAGTGCCTTGGATGAAAACTTTACAAAATATTCTTTATCAAGGTTTTTGGAACATTAAAAGTCTTCATTCACATTTGAAGTGTCTCCATCTACAAAGAGTATAAACATTATACTCTGTAAGAACTAAACAGTAAGAGACTGAATGAGAAGATATTACAGCAGGGTAGATTCACAATTACACATGTTCAAAAGAGACATAAATTAACAAAGCCAAAGTTCTAAACGTAGACAGAGCTAATTAGAGTAACCCAATTGAAATTAGGAAAGGGCTCCATTCACTAAAAAATTGAAGTCTGATATTCTGTATCACATACAGTAGTCAATTATTCAGAGTGCTTCAGTGAGGAATTGCTTATTACCTGAAGGGTTTACTCGTATACAATCGCACCGTAGACTCTGTAATCCTACACTCTCACCTTGAACAGCTATTAAGCATCTGGATGAATCATGATGCTACCAGACAAACAAAACATTGGCTGCTCAATTTCCTCATTTTCACAACGTATTCATCCTAAATACGGACAATAAAGAAGCTCGATCGTAAGAAACCCGAAATATGAAGTTAATGCAAATTAACTTACACAATTCATCAACTGAATAATACCGTACAAACATCGATTCTCGTGGGACAGGATTTAGAAAAAAGATACTCATGCCATTACCAGAGAGAAGATTTTCCGTTATTTTGCTAAGCAGTAAAAAGAAACAACTCCAAACGCCGTATGTTACAGTGGAATATTTACACTGACTGACAGGGCAAATGCAACACCAAGGAGGAGTGGTTCGAAAGGGATGAAAGTTGGGGAAAAAACAGAGTCGGCACGGAAGAATAATTGATGTTTATTTCAAACCGATATGCAGGTTACACAATGCGCACGGCATCGACTCAGTAGGATGTAGGACCACCGCGAGCGGCGATGCACGCAGAAACACGTCGAGGTACAGAGTCAATAAGAGTGCGGATGGTGTCCTGAGGGATGGTTGGTCGTCCGTACGAGGCTGGGGCAGAGTTTGCAAACGGCGTCCAATGAGATCCCACACGTGTTCGATTGGTGAGAGATCCGGAGAGTACGCTGGCCACGGAAGCATCTGTACACCTCGTAGAGCCTGTTGGGAGATGCGAGCAGTGTGTGGGCGGGCATTATCCTACTGAAACAGAGCATTGGGCATCCCCTGAAGGTACGGGAGTGCCACCGGCCGCAGCACATGCTGCACGTAGCGGTGGGCATTTAACGTGCCTTGAATACGCACTAGAGGTGACGTGGAATCATACGCAATAGCGCCCCAAACCATGATGCCGCGTTGTCTAGCGGTAGGGCGCTCCACAGTTACTGCCGGATTTGACCTTTCTCCACGCCGACGCCACACTCGTCTGCGGTGACTATCACTGACAGAACAGAAGCGTGACTCATCGGAGAACACGACGTTCCGCCATTCCCTCATCCAAGTCGCTCTAGCCCGGCACCATGCCAGGCGTGCACGTCTATGCTGTGGAGTCAATGCTAGTCTTCTGAGCGGACGCCGGGAGTGCAGACCTCCTTCAACCAATCGACGGGAAATTGTTCTGGTCGATATTGGAACAGCCAGGGTGTCTTGCACATGCTGAAGAATGGCGGTTGACGTGGCGTGCGGGGCTGCCACCGCTTGGCGGCGGATGCGCCGATCCTCGCGTGCTGACGTCACTCGGGCTGCGCCTGGACCCCTCGCACGTGCCACATGTCCCTGCGCCAACTATCTTCGCCACAGGCGCTGCACCGTGGACACATCCCTATGGGTATCGGCTGCGATTTGACGAAGCGACCAACCTGCCCTTCTCAGCCCGATCACCATACCCCTCGTAAAGTCGTCTGTCTGCTGGAAATGCCTCCGTTGACGGCGGCCTGGCATTCTTAGCTATACACGTGTCCTGTGGCACACGACAACACGTTCTACAATGACTGTCGGCTGAGAAATCACGGTACGAAGTGGGCCATTCGCCAACGCCGTGTCCCATTTATCGTTCGCTACGTGCGCAGCACAGCGGCGCGTTTCACATCATGAGCATACCTCAGTGACGTCAGTCTACCCTGCAATTGGCATAAAGTTCTGACCACTCCTTCTTGGTGTTGCATTTGCTCTGTCAGTCAGTGTATTAAGAATATATTAAGAATTTATTGCAGCCAGATGGGATACAACAATAGGTTACAAAGTAAGCATGAAATATTGTCACATAACATACTGCGATTTAAGGTTACTCGAGGCGGTTTAGTCTTTGGTATAGTCAACTATGCTCTTCTCCGTTTTACTATACAGTGTTATGTGGTGTTTGTCGCATGGTATAGTCAACTATGCTCTTCTCCGTGTTACTATACAGTGTTATGTGGTGTTTGTCGCATGGTATAGTCAACTATGCTCTTCTCCGTGTTACTATACAGTGTTATGTGGTGTTTGTCGCATGGTATAGTCAACTATGCTCTTCTCCGTGTTACTATACAGTGTTATGTGTTGTCGCATGGTATAGTCAACTATGCTCTTCTCCGTGTTACTATACAGTGTTATGTGGTGTTTGTCGCATGGTATAGTCAACTATGCTCTTCTCCGTGTTACTATACAGTGTTATGTGGTGTTTGTCGCATGGTATAGTCAACTATGCTCTTCTCCGTGTTACTATACAGTGTTATGTGTTGTCGCATGGTATAGTCAACTATGCTCTTCTCCGTGTTACTATACAGTGTTATGTGTTGTCGCATGGTATAGTCAACTATGCTCTTTTCCGTGTTACTATACAGTGTTATGTGGTGTTTGTCGCATTGCTTCTCACACAGAGAACATATACATTTTTTGTTCGGTTCATGATATTTTATGTTTTTGCAAATTTTGTAATGGAAGCCGTGTACGGCGAGTCTTGTGACTACGTTTCCTAGTTCCTAATTTTCCTGTGTCCATCGTCTATCGGTCATTCTTTCCGTTGCGTAGACATCCAGTGGTATGTCCTGTTGCTTCAGATGCTTCTGCTCAAGTACCTTGTCCATTTGCAGGGTAGATGGCAGACGTGATTTTTATCGGAAGTCTTCGATATAGAGAGGTTCCTTTGCTAATTTATAGATTAGTCTGGACGGTGACGTTCTTGCCACGCCCAGAACTCTCTTAAGGAATCCTGTTTTCAGTTTTTCTATCGTAGTGAGGTCTGTTGTGGTTAGCCTTTCCCATATTAGCTCTAGGCCGTATGAGATAGTGGGAGTTATTTTGACGTGGAAGAGTGTCATTGTACATACAGGAACTAGCAACAGCTGGCATCAGAGGAATATACGATCTGAATAACATAACCAAACTCTCACTACAGTGGAATAATCAAATTGATAAATCCCCAAGGACAGAATGCCTCGCCGTTCGTCAGTCTATATTTCCAGAATGATTAACAACAGTTTCCAAAATACGATGTAGACAGCAAGAGACCCAATGAAGTCGAGGAGAATTTTGAAACAGGCAGCCAGCAAACTCTGACAAAGAGTACGAATAAGTGACCTTTCGCAGATACTTTTGAGGATCAATTTAGTGATACTTATAAGGATGCAATCGAAAAGTAGCACCTGTTTAACGTATCTATTACTGTCTAATAATAAAATAATATTATTTGCTTTTACGTCCTACTAACTACTTTTACGGTTTTTGAAGACGACGAGGTGCCAGAATTTAGTCCCGCAGGAGTTCTTTTATGTGCCAGTAAATCTACTGATAAGAAGCTGACGAAGTTGAGCACAATAAAATACCACCGGACTGAGCCAGGATCAACCCTGCCAAGTTGGGGGTCGGAAGTCAAGGGGCTCAACCGCCTGAGTCACTCATGCCGGCTAATCTTTCTGGTTAATTTACAAATATTGAAAATATTTTCTTAATTTTTCTTCCGAGGATACTAACGGCTAACCACGTCGTGATCAGCTGCTTGCTAGTACTCCCGTTGATATAGTATGTTACGATCTTTATTACATTACAATATTTCGTAAGAAATATTTAGACGTTAACTCTGGGATTCCAAGGTTTCTTTTCTGTATCATGAACTCCAATGAAACGGAATGCGTAGTAGCCACATCATTAAATAATTTTAAGGAAGGAAATTGAAAATTGTATAAATTCCTTATGCATTTAAACTGAGTTTATGATATATGAAAAGTGTTCGGTTAGTATACAATAATTAGTCCAATTATTTAATATACTCTAAAATATATTTTGGAATAGTAATTTAGTAAATTTTCCAGCATGGTATGTGGAAATTACTGTGAAAATGTATTTCAAGTCCACTGACACATTTTACAAGTCTCCCATGCGAATAAGAATAGGAATAAGAATAAGAATAAGAATAAGAATAAGAATAAGAATAAGAATAAGAATAAGAATAAGAATAAGAATAAGAATAAGAATAATAAGAACATAACTGACTGAGAAACAAACCTTTTAAGTATTAAAAAAAGGAAAATCGGTTGCTGAGAAAGAAATTGTTGGCTATATCAGGTATATTAGTAAAGAGAAATTACTCTTCGTTTTGAAAATGCGAGAATATATTACATACATTGTATTAAGTACACATTAAATAAATTGTGGCATGAAATCCGAAGAGGGAATGAGGTTCACGGAAACAACACTAACAGTTTTTATTTTATTTTATCAAGTTCACAATATTAAAAACAATTTCTGCACCGATTTTATACACTGGTCAAAAGACAATAACTCAATAGGAGAAGGTTCTGCGGGTTTCCGTTATGTATGGGTTCAACGAACCTCCCTATTTGGAATCCTATGTTAATTCTTCACTCCAGAGGATGCCTGTTGTGCATCCCATAATTATCCAGACTCACACATGATGATGACAAACATGCAAAAGAATTGTATGGATTTCGTGGACAGTTCATAACAAATACACTACAAGTCCCAAATATACTAATATAGGGGAACAATTTCTTCCCTGAATGTCGAGCAGTAACTCTGAAAGTCACTCATGCACGTCGTCCCAGAACCAGCATTATGCCGCAGAATATTTTTAGAGTTGAAGTGAGTTGTGGTCGTACATCACACAGCGTGCAAACAAATGCAGCTTGAATGTCGAAATAGATAACGTCATTTTGTTTACTTACTTAAATGAAATATTTTACTATTCTAAAATGCCTGTATTTCTGTCGTTCACAAAACCTTCCTCTATAATCATAATGTGAACTACAAACTGCTGAACTGCTATCTTCTAACACAGTAGCCAAGTAAATTCTGTGAATAAGTCAAAGAATAAGCAAACATTAAAATCAAATCAAAATCAAAATCTCTTTATTTGCAAATGAGGTGTCTACACTAAAATACATTATTGTCAAGCACTAAATATTAAATTAACAAGAGAATAACATTTTCCTATAATACAATATTATATAATTTATGCTAAAATTTGTTTCTATTTAACACACAGTTCATCCTTAATAAATTTACATTGTTTACAAAATTCTACTTATAATATCTCCTGTACTACTTACAAATACAGTCAACTAGTATACAGTATGTGGAATTACTTCAAATGATACTGTACAACTGGTATAAGATTAAAATTTACATTGCATTTATTTACTTTTTCTTTTCTTTACCCATTCTGGAACCTAAGTAGCATAACGACCTGCTGCGTCTTAACCAGAACCCCTTTTACCACCACTTTTCAGAGTTCCTGAAGGGCCTTCACAGCTACCGTAGTGGTCTCAGGGCCCTCGAAGTCCCCACTGTACTTCACCCCTACAAGCAGTCCCCTACTTTGGCTGTCCAAACTCCTTAGACTAGGGGATGGAATTAATTTATTCACACACATTTTTTTATTTACATTAACCTGCACTGGTCGAATGCCGTCTAACATTTCATTTATTTTCTCTGTTCCTGTTTATTCTCTTTTTAAATATCTGTACAGATTTTGGAAAAGGATCAAACACTACCCCTGGTAAACTGTTCCACTCCTTCACACCTTTCCCAATGAATGAAAATTTACCCCAACAGACGTTTGGATTTATGCCGAACGAATCGAAGCAAATTGCTAGACAACATTACATTTTGCAAAAAGCTTGCTACGGTTACTCACAAGTAAACGACAACTACCTTAATAGTGCCCATAGATTTGAATAAAACTTCACCCTTACTATTTTAACTAAACCTCATAAGTCACTAGGTTATTAATTAATTATTAATTTAAGTTCTCATATTCGCACAGTTGTCTGGTAACTCCTGGTGAGCGTGTTAGTAAAATGGATAAATGTGAATGTAATGTGACAATGCCATCATTGTAATAAAGAACAAGAAAGAAATCGTGAAAGCATGCATCAGAACAAATATGACAATAGCTCATTACGGATTTTTCTGTAATGAAGTAAATGCTGGTGAACTCAGGAAGTGTTAGTGGTGATGATTATTGTTTTAAAAGAAAGTGCAACTGGGCAACCATCCTCTATTGACAGTAATCAGACGGAAAAACAGGAAGGGCTCCAACGCTTCAAAAAGGAAGGTATTGGCCGAAGAAAGGAAAGGGCCACCAAGGGCCACCTAAGCCTGAAGGACCTAACAGAATCGGCGCAGGAAAAGGAAAAGAGTCGACTGAGGGAGATAGGATTGGATAGATGAAAGTGAGGAGACTAACACAAGCAGGTAGATACAATGCCAGTACTCAGCTAAGGACCCCGGTGTCACCAATATTATCTTATTAATTGAGATGGAAATAACAGGCATAGAAATAGCTAGAATGATCATTAATTCAGACAGATGTGAACAATAACAAGCAAGTAATAGAAATGATGAGATTCAGTATAAGATAGAAATTGACTGGATGGATGAAGCTGTGCTTATAAACTAAATTCGGTGGCGGGTATATGTGAGGCGAATGGAGGAGAACAGGTTACCTAATAAAATAATGGCCTCGGCCATCGAGGGAAAGAGAAGCAGAGGGAGATCAACCTGACGATGGTGAAACTCAGTTTTAAATCTACAGAGAAGAGGAGAATGCTAGCCGCGTTGTGTATGGGTAGCATGCCTGACTCTTACCCGGTGGACCCGGGTTGATTTCCGAAAAACCTAGCTCGATAGCTGCAGTCGCTTAAGTGCGGCCAGTATCCAGTATTCGGGAGATAGTGGGTTCAAACCCCACTGTCGGCAGCCCTCAAGATTATTTTCCGTGGTTTCCCAATTTCACACCACGCAAATGCTGGGGATGTACCTTAATTAAGACCACCGCTGCTTCCTTCCCACTCATAGGCCTTTCCTATCCCATCGTCGCCGTAAGACCTATCTGTGGCGGTGCGACATACAGCAACTTGATTTCCGGAAAAGTCAGGGAATTTTACCTGCATCTGAGGCCTGGTTTGAGGACGCCTCAGTTTACATGATTATAATCGAGGACCAATCTGACGGTGATATAGCGGTCCCGGTCTTCAATTCCATGAATAACAGTCGAGAGGACTTATCGTGATGACCATACGATACCTCGTTATCTGTAGGCCTTCGGGTTGAACAGCGGTTACGTGGTAGGTCTATCGTTTCTTGGAGCTGATAGCTCCAGGGGATTTATTTAAGAGGAGCAGAACTAAACAAGGCCCCATGGCTAGCTGAAAATAGGGGATTTTGGAGGCGGTTAGTTAATACACAGAGGCTTGCAAACTGAACGCCAAAAGGCATAAAATTCTATAATTAAGAACTGAATATGCATCATTACAGTCTTCCAAGGAAAAAAAAAGAAGTTTGAAGCGTTACGTGACTGTTACAGTCCAGCAAACTTTGTGAAATGGCAAATACACTGTGAGGTTAGTGTAAAACACAAGGGTTTGTAAAGTGTCCAAATCATTACCAATTGCCGCAGGTCTCCTCGACAAAGTCTTAAAACGAACTAACTGTCGTAGAGAATTCGTTGAAGACTGTTAAAGTTTTCTGTGGTAATGGCTAAGAAAACTGCTCCTTGTGTTCCTCTTAAAGGAGAGCTTAGATGTGGAGGGTTGAGAGACGCGCAGTGTGATCAGTTTCGGTCCGTCCATTATTGACGCATTGTACCCATGTCTAGGTCTGTCAGCTCTTGTCTCATATCAGATGACCTAGTTCTGTCCTCTCGCAGTGGGAAACTAACAGCTGTACCGTCATCTTGTTGAACAAGCTCCGTTCCCAGCCTGTATCATCCTCCCACACACGACTTATAATGGCAGCAAGGAGTCATTTTTATCACCGGCCAGTATGACACAGGACAGGCATAACTTCGGTTCGTTCAAAAAGCTGAGTGTGAAATTACAATATGCATAGTTCTATGCTTGTGACTTACGAGGGAGATCCAATAAGCAAGACAACAGGTCCTTCCACACCTCCTGCATACAGGAAATAATATATGATACAGATATTTCACGTATTACTTATACACATTCAGTAGGCGTCACATTTTCTAAGTTTTTGTTTCATTTCATATGGATTCATATCATCATAGTAATTCTTTTGCTAACGAAAATAATTATTTCTTCCGACCGTTCCCAGTTTTTCGATTATGGCTTCCTAGATCACTGAAGAGACAATTTCTAGAACCACTAGGTCTGGTCTAATACTGGCACATCAAATCTGTCAAAGCTCCTTCCTCTTAGAGAACTTAGTGGTCACATCCTCTCTGATTTTCTCGTGTATTAGATTATTATACTCGAGTCGAAAACATACAAATTTACAGCTAGTGTTTGAAGTACACCAAACATAACATGTGAGACCATGTTACACATGCCCAGGATTTTGCAACGTTCAATGCACTGAAGCATCTGGATCGTGGTTTGTTCTTGTCCACATTCACACTTTGTATCACTTGTGCTGAACTCCCATTTCTTCGAGTTATTCCTGAATCTTCCCACTCCTGGTCGTATTCTGTTCAGGGACTTCCACGCCAGCTAGATTTCATGACAGAAAGATCATCTTGGTAATTTTCAGAACCACAGTTATCTCTTATTTCCTCGTTGTTTTCTACAATATAATGTGTTCATTCCTGCCCCTCAAAATACTATGGACCCACATCAGCCAATCGGACTCTACATCTTTATAACCGGTGCTAATTCGGAACTTTTTCATATTAGTACTTAGAACATCCTTGCGTCGTTTTTGCTGCCCTTATTGATTGTATCGTCCAGCTCCATGGCTAATAGTCAGCGTTCTGGTCTTTGGTTACA
Organism: Anabrus simplex; assembly: GCF_040414725.1. Classification (NCBI taxonomy): domain Eukaryota; kingdom Metazoa; phylum Arthropoda; class Insecta; order Orthoptera; family Tettigoniidae; genus Anabrus; species Anabrus simplex. The sequence goes on along the minus strand of NC_090272.1, from coordinate 75,165,921 downwards.
GTGGTCCTAAGTTCGATTTCCGGCAGAATCAGGAATTTTAACCATAATTGGTTAATTCCATTGACACGGGGGTTGAGTGTATGTGTCCTCTTCGTCATCATTTCACCCTCATCACAATGCGCAGGTCGCCTACGGGAGCCAAATCAAAAATATCTGCGTCTGGCCAACCGAACTTATTCTTGGAGACTCCCAGTACTAAAAGTCATATGCCATTTCATTTAGTGAATGTATATTCCAGTCGTTGAACTGAGAATAAATTACTAGCAGTGCAAGGCGTTGTGATGTGATGTGAGTGGCCTATCCAAGCTGATGTTTAATTATCATGGCCTCAGTACTCGTAGTGTTAGAATCTTCCAATATACTGATGATCATGTGATCGTTCTGCCATTTTATTCTAAATATTCTGCTAAGATAGTGCTGATGAAGTACTTCAAAACATCTTAAGCGTCTTCTGCAAATATTCTACATCTTGCATGCGTAGTGCGAGTATCGCGTCGTAAATACATATAATGTTCTAGACATTAGGATCATAATTATACCAAACTATCCATCTCGGCACAGAAGACTTTAGAGTCAAGCATGTAACTTCAGAACGTTATGACTCGCCTTACTTTGTCGTCAGTAACTGATACTCATCCAAACATAGACGTAAGTCATCACCAGATCGCAAGAGAATGATTCATACCTCATAATTGTGACACTATAGAAGTTTGCGCGAAGGGATGGCTGAGTGTTGCCTGATAGTCTGATGTTATTAGGCACAAATACGACACAATTCACAGAAACTCACGTTATGTACTCACATGGCATTCGGGAGATAGTAGTTCGATCTCCTGCGATGGAAGTCTCGAAGATGGTTTTCTGTAGATCTGAGTTTCACGCCAGGCAAATGCCAACGTGTTTAAGATCTTCCCAGTAGTAGCTCCTCCCTGTTCCAGTGTAACCGTACAACAGGGTTACAGATTCCATTCAGTATTTATTATTATTATTATTATTATTATTATTATTATTATTATTATTATTATTATTATTATTATATGCAGTCAGGTGATGAGGCTGAGGTTATTTTGTCCAAGGAAATCCAAGGTGGTAACATAAATAGGAAGTTGGTGACTAAGGTGGGACCTGCTGAAAGTCAGAAAATAGTAGAAACTGAGGAAAACGCTGTCACGCAAGATCAAAGTAAAGGGGTGATTGACCTTAGTTTATTTAATTTGCTGATGTACAAAATGACTGAGCAGAATAATGCTATGAGTGAGAAAATTGAAACGGTCATTAGTGAGAAAATTGAATCTCAGAATAATATTATGAGTGAGAAAATTGAATCTCAGAATAATATTATGAGTGAGAAAATTGAATCTCAGAATAATATTATGAGTAAGAAAATTGAAGCGGTCATTAGTGAGAAAATTGAAGCTCAGGGTATTAGTATTAATAAGAAGATCGATGATGTTAGTAATAAGATAGATCATAAGGTGTTATAAATAAGTAAGCAAATTAATAATTTAGAAAGTAAGGTAAATAGGGAGTGTAGTGACATCAGAGCTGAGATGGAATTGGGTCGGAGCAATCTCCATACGGAAATAGAGCAAGTTAGTGAGACATGCATCAAACAAGGGCATAAGATTGATGAATTAGGTGCCAAGATCGAGTCTAAGAAAGGAGAAATCAATGAGTAAGTAGAAGAAAGGTTTGAAAAGATAACCAATACAATGGGGCAAGAAACTAGGAAATGTATTAGTAGGGTAGAACATGTGGAAAGAAAACTTGGAGAAGTAGGTGATCTAGAGAGTGAACAAAAATCATTATCACAGAAGGTGAGAGAATCGGAAGAAAAATTACAGGAGAAATTAAGAAAAATTGAAGAAAATGCTGAGGAAACATTGGAAGAAAAATTTCTGAGTTGCCAGAGAGTACTCCAGCAAGAAGTGCGTGATAGTAAGAATGTACGTGAGATAATTGTAAATAATGGTTTAATCACTAGAGATCATGATTTACCTAAGTTTTCTGGGAAAGAATTCAACCCGATGGAATTTATGAGAGTAGTAGAGAAGAAATTTGCTGTTCAATTAAGAGACAATATTATTAGCTGGGAAACTGTATTGGAGATCTTATCTAATGCTTTCGTAGGAGAGACTAAGTCTTGGTTTCAAGTATATAAAAGCTCGATGTCTAGTCTAACTGAATTTAAGGAGAAATTCATGGCTAAATTTTGGAGTGAAGGTCTTCAGAGTAGAGAGAAAGAGAGAGTAATGTTTGGCAGGTATAATTCTAACGAGGGTGTTAGAATGACTGAATACTTTTTGGCTCATGTTTTGGTGTGGAGAAATTTAGAATGTATTGGACCTGAGGCTGATATAGTTAGACTTATGGCTAAGCACTATCCCGATAGAATAAGAGAAGCTGTTTGTATGCAAAGAGTGGAGACTATTAAGGAAATGGAGATTTTGTTGGAAAGTTTTGATGCTTTAGGTAGTAGCTTGAATAATAGTAGGACACTAAATAGGAATGTAGAAGGAAGGGGTAACCAATCTAATAATCAGGACAGGCCTATGAATAATCGTAACTACAGAAGAGAATATCAGGAGAGACCTAATAATAATTTCCACAGGGAGAGAAATTATCAAAATAGTTCGGAAAATTTCAGGACTGGGAGGCGTGATTATGGTAGTCAACCAGAAGCTGGGAGGCGGGAGAATACAGGCCATAATAATAATAATAATGAAGCTAGAGGAAATAGGCAACAGGGGAGGCCGACTGAGGTGTGTAACCAACAAGTCGTAACCGAACCAAGTACTTTAAACGCGCAACGGACTGTATAAACAGGTCACTGAGACAGTTCGTAAATGGTGAGTTCACGTATAAGGTAGATAAGTATGTTAATGTCGACCAGCCTATAGTTGTAAGTGAACATGATTGTGACCTAAGTAGCAATAATTCAAATATTTTAAGAGACGACTTAATCGTAGACAATAAATTTTATAAGTGTAATTTAAATTTAGATATAAGGCAAGATTTGTTAAGTGATCTTATATTAAGTAATGAGGATAATTTAAGTAGTGTTACTGTTACACCGACGATTGAACTGCTGATATGGGGCAGAAAAGTTAAGATTTTGTTGGACTCTGGTAGTGAGAAGTCATGTGTAAATTCCAAGCTGTATGAGGAAGTTTTGAGAGAGAAGTATGAGGTAGCGGAAATTCCAGTGAGGAATACGTTCATCGTAACAGCTGTTGGAAACAAGTCACAAAGAGTGAATAAACAAATAGCTGTCCCCATTAAAATAAGTGGAGAATGTATTTTCCAACCATGCTTAGTTGTGCCTAATTTAGTTTATGCCGTTATTTTAGGTACCGACTGGTTAACGTGTCACAAGGCTAAATTAAATTTTGATCTGTGTAATGTCAATCTTATTTGGGGAAAGAGTAGTAGGGAAGTCAGTTTACCATATGATGTTTTGTCAGAAATTAGTGCGAATAAAGTGTGTTCTAGTACGGAAGGGCCTTGTGAAATTCCTAATATTAGGAAAAATATTGATGTCTGCCATGTGTCTATACAGAGAGATTCTAGTGATGAATTGTATGAGACAGTGGAGAAATGTAATTTAGCGGAGAGTCAGAGGGACGAATTGTGTGAATTATTGATATCACAGAGTGATGTTTTTAGTGACATCTTTAGAACACATCTTTACGAAAACAAATTTAAGGTTCTTGATAACTCAACTTTTGTAGGACCGAAATATCCCATTCCGTTAAAATACGCTAGCGCTGTTGAAGAGCAGATTGACATTATGCTAGATTATAATATAATTGAACCATCATGTAGTCCTAAGTTAAATCCACTTGTCATTATACCTAAGAAGGATAACACGGTAAGATTGTGCATGATAATTTTTGTAAGACTATATTGGATGAATTTGAGCTTGGTGACAAGGTTTTACTCAGAGTGCCAATCCCGTCATCAGCAGAAGCTGGTCAATTTTCTAAGTTTTTCTTGTTATATCAGGGATACTTCACCGTAGTGAAACGGATTGGGAAATGTGCTTATTCATTAGAAGACAAGGAAGGAAATATCGTAGGCACATACAATATTAGAAATCTTAAGAAATATATCATGTGAGTTTGTTGATTAATTTTCATTATTATGTTAATTCACCATATTTTATGAAGCTGGCATTGCGAACAGGACTTCAGTGAAATTAGCGTGTGTTGTGATAATAAGTGAAGCACGGCAGTGCAATAAACTCCAGTGCTTGGAGACAGTGTATATAATGAAATGTCTTCGAGAATTACTTTTGAACACTCAATGAACGTTTGAAACGACAGAAGTGAAAAAGAAATGTCATCTGTATATAAATAATACTGTATAATCAAAGTGAAAATGATAATTGATCAATGTTTTACATGTGTAACAACGAACATCCAGATGGATGATACTATGTACCCAATTTGTAAAGGGCATTTTATACATGTATCTATGGTGTACTCGATTTCAGGTGATTATGTATATATTTCATGAATCAATCGATTCAATTAATCGATTATTTAATGAGGGAGGCGTTCTGTAACCGTACAACAGGGTTACAGATTCCATTCAGTATTTATTATTATTATTATTATTATTATTATTATTATTATTATTATTATTAACCCGATTCATTAGATTTTATATATTCTGTTTCTCATCATTTAGACTGTAATAATTAGGTATCACGTATATTATTGTATTTAATCATAGGTTAAGTGAAATTTATTTGTAATTATTCTGTATTGTAGTAAGTGAGATTTGTTGGTTTCATATTGTCATGCTGTGGCTTGTAACTCTGGCTAGATGAGCTGGCATAGTATTTTGCAATCGAGGCTATGTTTAACTGTGCAAGTAGATTTCCCGGTGACGCATTCAGCCTAGTCATTCTCAATCCGCTTGGGTACGCTTAGACGACTCGACTGATGACATCAGTGCGTGAGCACGTGATTGCGACCAAGTGTCAGTATTCGCCAGCTACTGTATGTGGAAGTGGAAGGGATGAACAGTGAGTAGGGAGATGAGTCGTCATCGCGAGGTGATATAAGTTGATGCAACAGTGGGGAGAGGTATTCAGATCATATCGTTCAGTTCATAGTATTCTGTTCTTATTCAGTTCATAGTACTCAGTTCATATCTACTCAGTTCATAGTATTCAGATCATATTGTGCAGATCATATGAAACAGTCAGAGGTATCAAATGGAAGAAGTGGTCTTAGTGTGATGGTCAGAGCTAAGAGTTGTGTTTTCAAGAGGTCTTGTAATCATCGAGGAGGTCTACAAGTGGTGGTTGTATCCGAGCAGAGACGGGTACTATGCAGATAAAGAAACATCATCTTCTTGTGAGGATGGACTTCACAAGATGTTTCAATAATATTTTCCAATTTCTTATAATATATAGAGTGGACGTAATTACATTGGAGCTCCCTACACGCGTACGTGGTATGTAGGCCAACTCCTTGTTATATAAGAAGATAACAGCAGACGGCTCCCGACTTCAGCTCATAGGTTTTCCCAAGAATTTCAAGTTCAACAGCGGTGAATGCAGACATCAGGTAATTAAAGCATCAGACATGTTATGCATTCATAACATGAAGAAGAATGTAATCAGCGGCGATATCACATCTCACTTCAAGTTCGTGCCAATAGCTTTTTTTGTTTAGATTAGATTTTCCTTTTATTAGTACCGCAAATCTCACGATATATTTCTTTTGTTAAATTAAAAGACGTCAATGATTGTTCATTGTGACGTAAATTATAGTCATAAACTCAGTTTTTTTTAAATTATAATAAGTGATTTCAGTTCCATGTACAATCCTCAATTGTGGAAATGCAACAGTAATTTAATATTGTCCTGATCCATATCCCTGTATATTGCTAGATATGTGAGTTTATCACCTCACGCCTTGAGATAAATGATATAAGAGGTATGCTCTACCGAATTTTGTTGTTTTTCTTAAAAAAACAACTGGCGCTCAAACAAATGTTATTTATATTGTGTGGAAGATATGAAGGTATAAGAGTAGTGGTTGGAGTAGCAACACCAGTGCCACCGAAGGATATAAGTGACTTTGTGACATTAAATTTCCACACTACGTTCGAGTTGATTTGGAAATCGGTACAGGTTTTCCACTGCCTCAATCAGGAGTTTACTCGGGTCTCACTCTCACACAGTCCCGATTCAACCTCAATCATCAATGATCTCCATTTAGGTCTGTCACCCAGGTGGCAAATTCCCTGTCAGTTGTTTACCTATTTTTTCTTAAATGATTTCAAAGAACATTATTTATCATGAGTTATCGAACCTTTCCCTTGATAAATTATTCCACTCTCTAATTTATTTTTCTATAAATCAATATTGGCTGCAGTTTTTCCTCTTGAATTCCAATCAGCAGTCAAATTTTGCATTTCTATTGTTCAACACGTGATAGTATTTTCTGACAGCATTACGTGGAGACCACAGCGCATTCGATGTATCGCATTTATGTATTTTTACGATAATTCTGTTCCTTGCACTTTGCTTTGGCTACCACCTTCTGTCCTTCAACATGGATGACTCCAGGTGTAATGAAAGTATGGTAGGATATTTTAAGAAATAACAATGACTCTGACTGTCAGGAAAAAAAATGTATTTTTCTTCGGTCAAAACTGAATGAAAAATGTGTGTGTCTTCAAATAAAACTACATATTGTACTTTAATAATTTATTTGCATGTAAAAGTACCTCTAAAATGCCAAAATATGTTAATAACATAATTTAAAATAACGCTAAATTCTAAAAAAATAACGCGATAGTCTTCAAAAATAACCCCGATTTCCACCAAAAAATAAAACGAAAAATTGCAGGTCATTAGGCATAAGACTTGTGACACAAAAGTACGCATTAAATAAGGTAAGAAAGGCGAAGATACTTGTTATCCTAGAATATATATTATTATTAACGTCTAGGACAAAATACATAATATTCATTGTTGTAACAGTCAAATAATTTTAAGATGAAAAATATAATGCATATATCGAACTTAATGAATTGCAATAAAAGAGTGCTCTCTTCCCAGTGTCCCCCTGTGGTGGGAGCGGTAGAATAACACCCACGGTATCCCCTGCCTGTCGTAAGAGGCGAATAAAAGTGGCCGCAAGGGCTCTGAACTTTGGAGTGTGTCTCCCCAGTGCCAAGTGATCCGCAACTATTCTATTCTACAACGGTAGCCCCTTGGATAGAGGCTGAAGCTGTTCCACCCATCTAATTGAATCGAATTTCTTCCTTGCGGTATATTTCCATTAATATTTTCCTCCACAACATCTCCAGGGTGCCTGTACTTCTGGCAATGTGTCCGAAGTTCCGAAATACCAGAGATAAGCCTGGCTGATCCTCTCAAGAAGCCTAGTTTACAAGCCTACTTCGTCCACCACTGATGCATTATTTCGGTGTTCAGTCCGAGAAATTTCTAGAAAATGCGTCGGTAAACCCACATCTCAAAGCTCTCCATTTTTCTCTTATCTGCTTATTTGATTGTCCAGGCCTCAGCTGCATAGGTGACAATGGGAAATATAAGGAAGTGAGCTAGTTGCGGTTTTGTGTTCTTTGTTACTGTACAGTCCTGCTATATCCTATGGCAGTTCTTCTCTTGATTTCATCGAAACAGCTTCCAGTATTAGAAGTCAAAGTAAACAAATTTCTAGACGACCTCGAAATCCACTACGTCCCCCACAGTTTGTTGATTGGTTTTCTCTCTGTCGACAGTTAACCACCTTGTCTTTCTTCTATTAATTTCCAGATCATATTCCATTAAAAATGAAAATGAAAATCCACAGCCTGTTTCCAGTCATTCGATGGGGTCAGGAATGTAATGAAGCCCGCATCTAGATGTGAAGGTAGGAATTGTGCCGGCTGCCGAAACCTGTCGCATTCCTCTGCGGCAATGATTAATGGCCCACATATGAACTGAAATGATATTGGAGAGTGATTTTGGAATGAAAGATGACAGGAAATACTGGAGTGTTCGGTGAAAAACCTGTCCCGCCTCCGCTTTGTCGAGCACAAATCTCACATGGTGCGATCGGAATTTGAACCACGGAACCCAGCGGTGAGAGGCTGGCGCGCTGCCGCCTGAGTGACAGAAGTTCGTCGTATTCCCCACTAAATTAGAACACAGTTCTTAAGTTCCAGTAAATTTTAACTCATCCTAGGTAGATTGGTACATATTATATCTCATTACTTCAAATTTTAAAACATTTGTAAACATGTTAAAAGGTAGTGTTCGCCTCTGTGTGGATGAAACATGAAGATTACAGTGTGAAAGCTGTTGTAGAAACATACGCCAGGCCATTGACGATTCTACTGTGTAGCATCTCTTTCAACGAAGCACTTCAATTCGCGTGAAGATGACACCAACCTTTTAAAGCATATGGCAATAAACTGAGCGCTCCGCTGTGTTGCGACTATGAAAAGCAAACACGGACCGTGTGATTCATTAATATGGACGAATGATTCAGACAACACTTTTCTGAATTGCACATATACTATGTACCTGCTCTCTCTCTCTCTCTCTCTCTCTCTTACATTCAGCTGCAATGGTTGAAACTCCATGAACGACGGGAAATCTCAGTAGCCGTTGCTACGCACAAAATTCTCAAACTGAAGACCCCACCCTACCTATATAATGCATTTAAATCTATGGAGTCAGTACATAACAGAGATAATAGGTTTACAAAAACTACCCTTCAAATTCCCCTTCATCGTACCACTAAATTTAACAAATCTTTTGTTTGCACTGCATCCCGTATCTTCAATGTCTTTAACCTTCACCGTTTCGCAAATGACAGGAACTGCACCCAACTAAAGCAGTCCTTAACATCTATCTTCCTGGAGGAGTACGCAAGGGGCTGAGATCAGGTATTCTTGTGTCCAATAATAAGAAATATGTATATTTCTAAGAAAATTGTTTCTGTTTTTTATATTCCTGAGATTCTTGTAGCCTAAAATATTAAAAAATCGAATGATATGCTTTTCTACTTCTTATATGATTTATGTTTTAACTTTATTGGAATTGGTATCTGTATTTTAATTTTAAGTTTAATTTTAAGTTTAATGTTTAATTTGATATTTTAATATTCTAAAATGTAGTTAGTATATTCATAAACTTGTATTGTGTTATACGTAGACGCTACATAAAGGGGCTTTTCAGCCTCAGTGGCATGTATATCATCATTATCAATAAATTCAATTCAATTCAATTCAATTCTCTCTCTGCCTAGACATTACCAAATGCTTTTTAGAGGAATGTCCCTTCAGCCTCGCATGCAAACGCGTGCTTGAGATCGAAACTGAACTGATACATCTGTAAATTCATTGTTTATATTTAATTTAGTTATTTATGAAAATAAAATGATGTATTTGTAAATACTTCCTCGTATTGACAATGAATTTACATAAACTAAACTGAATATGTACCTGTCAGGGCCGAATTGTACTTCAGACATATTTTCAGATTATCAATTCGTAGTTCAATGGATAGAGCAATACACTCAAATCCTAAGGCTATGGATCCTGTTCCCATCGATGTACGGTTACCTATTATTTTTTTGTTTTCTACATCATATTCCTTTGGCATGTTCTATAAATATGTTCTCTACTAGATCGAATTAACTTTAAGTCACATTCAAATTCGGTGACTAAAATTGTTGGAGTCTGCCATCTGAATATTCGTTTCCTTGGCAATATTTGGGATATTTATTCATTTCACGTTATATCAAGACCATATCAGTGGCTATCTTTCTGAATAGCGGGTTGCACTGCATAGGGGTAGCGTGCCTGCCTTTCATTCGGAGACCCTGGTATGATTCCCGGCCAGGACGGGTTTTTTATGCGGATCTAGGGCTGGTTCGTGATCCACACAACCTACGTGATTACAGTTCAGGAGCTACCTGACGGTGAGATAGCGGGTCCGGTCTATAAATCCAAGTATAACGGCCGAGAGGATTCATCGTGCTGACCACACGATACCTCATATTCTGCAGGCCTTCGGGCTTAAGAGAGGTCGCTTGGTAGGCCAAGGCCCTTCTGGACTGTTGTGCCATGAATCTTTCTGAATAGTTCATTTTTCCAACATCACAGGGTAACAGCTAAAATATTTCTACTAACACAATAATTTAACACCATATCATTTACCACTGATTTTCGGTAAAGACTCTTAGAGATATAACTGTTCATTTTAATCAATTTCATGTAACTAGGAGAAAAATCAATGGAATGCTCATGTAAGTAATTAAATCGCAGATGATCAAGCCATTCTAACTTGTAGCCCATCTGCCATGCAGGTATTGCTGTCAGGAATTGTATCATCGTTGCAGAAATACAGTATGACAATAAATAATCTGAACACAGCCCAAAAACAAAAACTAAGCACTGCAAGCATTCTCTATTCATTAACTGCATGAGGATTTATAATGAATACTCAATTACTTTCAATTTGTATATATTTTTTAGCACACTGACGTATTTTATTTATCTTTGCTAAGACACTTGTGTAGAAACAGCACTAGAATTTCTAAGATTTAAAATTAATGGGTTCATATTTAGATAATAACCGTGTATTCGATGCATTTCGATGACCTCCTTCCTTCCTAAAACTTAGTAGTCGGAGTATTCAGGAATATTAAATCTATGTCCATTAGTTAGTCGAAATGTTAGTATAACACTGAATATACTGAGTGGTTCACGAGCCCCTTATCTTTTCGGAGGTAGGTAACCCAACTAACGCGGCTAACACAGTCATACGAAAAACATGAATACCTGCTTCTTTATGGCCTTAGTACAACTATGCCGTTTATGCAATGCTCGCGAATGTAGTAGAAATCATTAGAGGCAGTGTCATTTCTATTATTTAAGTAGTCGGGCTGAGTGGTTCAGACGGTTGAGGCGCTGGCCTTGTGACCCCAGCTTGGCAGGTTCGATCCTGGCTCCCTCCAGTTGTAATTGAAAGTGCTCAAATACCTCAGCCTCAGATTTACTGCCATGTAAAAGAACTGCTGCGGGAATAAATTCGACACGCAGTCGTCTCATAAAAGTAGTCCGTGGGACGTACAGCCAATATAATTAATATAATTATCATTCTTATTTCTTCGTTTCGGCCAACTAGGGACCACGTCAGTTCAACTGTCTCCTTTTTCGAGCTTTAACTGCATTCATCTACGGTGGTGTTCTTTTCTCTCTTCTGTCCACGTCTACCCTGTCCTCAGCTTCGGCTTTTCCTTGAAACCTTTGTGCGTACGTAGTTTTTCCTTAATCGGAACGCACTCCTGGATATCTTAAGGAGAAATTTCCGTTCCTCGTAGATCTATCTCAACCTCTGTGAACCATGCCCCTTCGGTTTTCTTATCTTGGAAGTACGTTAATATCCGTTTAGATATCCTGCCTGGGCTCCTTCGTGTCACGTGGGTATAACAGGCAATCCTTCTTTTTCGAATCGTGTCACTTATCTTCTCGCTGTTTTCTTTGATGGGACCCAGATATTTTTCAAAATCTTCCTTTATTTAGCCTCTAGTTTTTCATTAAATCTTTCTTGTTCATTGTAAGAGTCTCTGCCGCATACAGACCCTCTGGTCGAATAACAGTGCAGTAATGGCTAATTTTGGCGTGTAAGGATATCGATCTCTTATTATAGATGTCTTTAGTTTGTTGATAGGCCTTTTCCGTCTTGTTAATGCGAGAAACGAAGGCTTCTTTCTCTGATAGGTTGGGCTCCATCCATTCACCAAGGTATTTAAACTCTTCTGCCTGCTTAATTTTTCCTAGTCCGACTTCCAGTTCCCTTGGCGCTGATTTTATGTTTGTCATGAAGTGCGTCTTCCCAAAGGAGATTTGAAGCCCAGACTCCAATGCTTGAGGGATCACTTGGTTAAGTTGTTCTTCTTCTGTATCAATGGAGTCTGAAAAGATCACTAGACCATCTGCAAAGGCTAGACAGTCGATTGTGATATTCATATACTTGTAGCCTAGTTTTGCACCATTTTCTCCCCCTGAACTTTTCATTTCTTTCCACCATTTTTGGATGACCTTTTCTAAAACATAGTTGAAGAGAAGAGGTGATAACCCGTCTCCTTGTCTCACTCCTGCCGATTTCGCTTTGGAGGTGGGGTTAGTCAAGGTTTGCTGGATAATTGCTTTTCTTGTGTTATCTAAGCCAAACTCTTCAAGGACTTGCAATAGGGTGGTTTGATCAATTGAGTCTTACATTATTATTATTATTATTATTATTATTATTATTATTATTATTATTATTATTATTATTATTATTATTATTATTATTATTATTACTTAAAAACTATCACTGCTGCGAATAATGTTTGGTCATGAACTGTATATAAGAACTACAATGTACTAGTTACGCTGTGGTGGCTAAATCACATATCCCTGCTGTTGCATCAGACAAGAAGTCTGGTAGTAGGTTCGATTCACAGGCAGATACATTTTTCTTTGATTAACGCCGTTTACAGAGACTGCAATAACTTTTATTTGGTCCTCAATAGAACCGTTTTATCCGATGCTTCGTAGCCAGGTTGAACTACAGGATGATGGTCTGTAGGTAGGAAGTAGGGTACCCTGGATATTCAGTATAACAGGTGTTCGAAATATTGACCACTTTGGTTTATGAAGATTTCGGCACGACGTTGTAAATGCATTGTTGCACGTTGTAACTTGTCAGTGTAACAGCTTGGCATGGCTCGGTGATCAGTTGCCGAAAGTGACCAGGATCTTCAGGCTCATGTGCGTATACTAGTGACCCCACGGGAAGAAGTCAAGTGACGTTAGATCGGGTAATCTGGCGGGCCAGTGAACGGATCCTCCTCTTTCTATCTATTTATTTGGATATGAAGCATGAAGAAGGTTTCGGGTGACCACTGGTCCTATTCCTTTCCACTCATTCCCCCACCACCCATCCTGAGGGGCAAGACGCCAAATCAGAGCTGTCCCCTTAAAACCAATAACAAAATATATTGATTTAAAAAAATGTCTCATGCCGGATTCGAACCACTTCGGTGCCCACACTCCATGTACTCCAACCCTCAATCGATTCAGCCACGAAGTGAATATACATGATGAGGGTAAGTACATAAGTGTGTGGCCGTTCCACGTCGAAAGTTAATATCCATGTCAAGTCTCCAGTAGTGATTTATAGTGTTCATTTCACTTCTTTACATTAACGAGCACGTGACCTAACCTATAAATTCAATTATTACGGGTACGTGTGTTATTTCAAGGCGCAATATATCACATGTTTGCAGAACGGTCCTTAGTATTTGGCGCGGAATTGTTGTTGTTGTTCTTCTTCTTCTTCGTTATCTGTTTACCCTCCAGGGTCAGTTTTTACCTCGGACTCAGCGAGGGATTCCACCTCTACCGCCTCAAGGGCAGTGTCCTGGAGCTTCAGACATCGGGTCGGGGTTACAACTGGGGAGAAGGACCAGTACCTCGCCCAGGCGGCCTCACCTGGTATGCTGAACAGGGAGCTTGCGGGAGGATGGGAAGATTGTAAGGGATAGACAAGGAAGAGGGAAGAAAGCGGCCCTGGCCTTAAGTTAGGTACCCAGTAATCGGGAGATAGTGGGTTCGAGCCCCACTGTCGGTAGCCCTGAATATGGTTTTCCGTGGTTTCCCATTTTTCACACAAGAAAAATGCTGGGGCTGTACCTTAATCAAGGCCACGGCCCCTTCCTTCCACTTCCTAGCCGGGCTGAGTGGCTCAGACGGTTAAGGCGCTGGCCTTCTGACCCCAACTTGGCAGGTTCGATCCTGGCTCAGTCCGGTGGTATTTGAATGTGCTCAAATACGTCAGCCTCGTGTCGGTAGATTTACTGGCACGTAAAAGAACTCCTGCGGGACTAAATTCCGGCACCTCGGCGTCTCCGAAAACCGTAAAAGAGTAGTTAGTGGGACGTAAAACAAATAACATTATTATTATTATTATCCACTTCCTAGACCTTTCCTATCCCATCGTCGCCATAAGACATATCTGTGTCGGTGCTACGTAAAGCAAATAGCAATAGTTAGGTACCATCCCGGCATTTGCCTGGAGAAGTGGGAAACCACGGAAAACCACTTCCAGGATGGCTGATGTGGGAATCGAACCTACCTCTACGCAGTTGATCTCCCGATGCTGAGTGGACCCCGTTCCAGCCCTCGTACCACTTTTCAAATTTCGTGGCAGAGCCGGGAATCGAACCCGGGCCTCCCGGGGTGGCAGTTAATCACACTAACCACTACACCACAAAGATGGACGTGCGGAATTGTTCAAAGTAGTTTTTCTTTTGCTAGGTCCATGGATCAATTTACAGTGATGACACACAATAGTCCGCCTCTGTGGTGTAGTGGTTAGCGTGATTAGCTGCCACCCCCGGAGGTCCGGGTTCGATTCCCGGCAATGCCACGAAATTTGAAAAGTGGTACGAGGGCTGGAACTGGGTCCACTCAGCCTCGGGAGGTCAATGAGTGGAGGTGGGTTCGATTCCCACCTCAGCCATCCTCGAAGTGGATTTCCGTGCTTTCCCACTTCTCCTCCAGGCAAATGCCGGGATGGTACCTAACTTAAGGCCACGGCCGCTTCCTTCCCTCTTCCTTGCCCGTCCCATTCAATTTTCCAATCCCTCCACAAGGCCCCTGTTCAGGACACTGCCCTTGAGGCGGTATAGGTGGGATCCCTCACTGAGTCCGAAGGAAAAACCTACCCTGGAGGGTAAACAGAATTAGAAAAAGAAGAAGACGCACAATAGAGGAGAGCCTTATCAATAATAAGGAAAATTTTTAAAGTTATTTGGAGTTCATAAAACTAAATTATAAGAACCTTTATGTTATACGCATTATTTGGGTTGTCTTTCTTTCTTTCTTTCTTTCTTTCTTTCTTTCTTTCTTTCTTTCTTTCTTTCTCGAATTGAGTGACCGACTTAGAAGAAGACAACACTCCATCCTATCCCAGGTCAGGTCGTGCACTAGCCTACCATGGCTATGCCAAATGAACGTGAATAATAATATTAATATTAATTATTTTTCCTTCATTTTACGAGTATAACACTTCAGTAATATTTTCTGGTATCTCTTAAAATATTAGGACCAGAACGTTTGGCTGAGGTTATGGCATTACAACAATGAATCGTTTGGTACGTTTCTTCCTAACTCAATTCACTCTAGTGTTGAAACTGCTAATTTTCATGTCATACTTGTTGCTATAGTAAGCTTCAATGTAAGATTCTGTAGGCTTTCAGCACAGTCTTCAAAATATTCCGTGAGATTACGATACTCGAATTGAGTGAAGACAACACTTCCATCCTACCACAGGTGAGGTCGTGCACTAGCTTGCCATGGCTGTGCCAAAAGAACGTGAATTATAACATTAATATTAATTATTTTTCCTCCATATTACGAGTATTACACTTCAGTAATATTTTCTGGTGTCTCTTAAAATGTTAGGACCAGAAAGTTTGGCTGAGGTAATTTGCAACGTAAATACTGTTCGAAGTTCTATGTATATTCTCTGCGTTCTTCATGCTAACAGAGATACATAATCCTGGCACATGTATTACAACATTAAATCAAAACTTTGTTGACACTCCGAATTATTCCAGCCACGCACCACCACATACGTACAAGTAACGATATTGATGTGCGAGATTGCCCCCCACACCCCACCCCCTTTCGCTGTTTCCCCAACGATTTATGACGCTCCAACATGCGACACATATTATGTAAAAATGTTGGGGGGAATAAAATCTCTGTATAGTCTCCCAGAATAAATTAGTACAGTATATAGCACTATTTTCAAGGGGACAGAACTGGCCAAAATATTAGAATAATATTATCCCCTTTACACCCAGCGTTCATTGCGACGTACTAATGTTCGCGTATTTCTTCCAAAGGTTTCGCCTGAATTTAGAGACTTTCACATTTTAACCCGTGAGGGGTCGCGTCCAGTCGTTTCAACCATTTCTGTCTATTTTAGTCAATCCTTCCGCGAACAACATTTATTATAATTCCTCCTTCTCAGTGCCTTTCAGTGGAGTCGTCCACGCTTCTGTCACACCAGTTATCCCTCTCCACTCCAAGCTGGCTATCCGGTCGTTTCGTTCGCACGCGACTCCTCATGTTACCTGTCTCCGGTCTATTCAGCCATACTCAACTAATAGCGTAGACTTATTTATAATGCGTAAATTGCACTGTTATGAATAATTGTTATGTATTAAATGAAATGAAACATTATTTTTAAAAGTATTTTCCATAAACAGAATTTGATTTTTATTTTTCATTTCATCAGTAAAAGGCAATCTCATAATTATAATTATTGTGTTAAAAAGTGTTCTTCTGTGCTTAAATAGTACAACCTTATATTACTGTAACAACAAATGGCGTATTAAGTAAGCGCTTGGTGTTTTATTGATTTCCGGTCGAAACGACCGTACGCGACTCCTGACGTTACACTCGGTACGCGACCCCTCGCGGGTTAATGGACTTCCTAGGTTCTCCTCTTTGTAACATAGAGCCATATTTCTGTTTATATCTAATCATTAGTCCCATTTCCTGATACAAGGTTGGGGATGCGGTGAGACGAAATTATATGGTATCATATGCTGTGTGGACGGATGCCCTTCCTGTCGCCAACCTCCGCTGAGGAGGAGATAATGAAAATGAAATGAATGACGGTGATGAAATTGGGTAAGGAGGTGGAAGGAATGGACTGTGGGCTATGTATATTTCTCTTATCCTCCATGCTAGAGTCGCTTATTTTCATAGGTAACCTTCTCCATTCACCTCACATGACTCCAACACCGAAGCCAGTTAATATCTACTGCTTCATCCATCGTGCTTATAGCCTTTATCTACTCATTCAGAGTACCCTCCTGCCATTGTTCCCACTGTTTGTACCTGCAATCATTCTCTCTACTTTCATTTCTGTATGAAAGATTTCCACCCAGCTTACACTCCCATACAGTAAAGTCGTTGTGAAAACAGACCTGTGTAAAGAGAATTTCGACCTTTCACGGCTACTGAAAGCTTACTGCATTAGCTTTGTTACATCTTGATTAAATTTCACTTTGTACACTACCATCCTGGGAGAGTAAACATCCTAAATACATGAAATAATCCATCTGCTTCATGTTCGTATTCCCGACCCGACAAGGAATCGTTTGATACGTTTCTTCCCAACTCAAATCACTCTAGTCTTGAAACCGCTAATTTTCATATCATACTCGAAGCTATAGTGACCTCCAATATAAGAGATTGTAGACTTTCAGCACAGTCTATAAAGTATTCCATGAGATCGTGATGGTCGAAATGAGTGATCTACTTAGAAGACAACACTTATATCCTATCCCACTTCAGATCATACATTAGTCTGCTTTGGTTTTGCGAAAATAACATGAATTATAAACCTGTTTACCCTCCAGGGTCGGTTTTCCTCCGAACTCAGGGATTTATCTAGAATCTTATTTACGAAGTTCTTGTACTGTATATTTTTGCGATACAGTGAAGAAATAGGGAAATATCAGTCGCGGTCCAAGAGTCAAAAAACTAACTCTATGGAGAGCTGTTACGGAGATCATCCCGGAAACGTGTAAAGGCTTTGTAGGCCTACACCTATCTATATTTGTTTAATAATAACTTGATCCTGAGTTTTACATCGGAAGGAAGAGATCAATTAAATACCGAGCAAGTGACTGTGTATTACCATTGATGCTTTCACGACCTGTACTTATAGACATGTCAGCTTTTGGGCTTATGCCGTGTCAAGAAAATAATGTGCAATTCTGTACGTTTCGCAAAGAAATTTGCTCTGCGTCTTCGGAAGAAAATCTGTAGGAAGACTTCTCCAAGAATGAGGTGTTAATTTAGACGTTAATGATAGAAGTAGAAGTGGTTTGTTCATTCGTCACCAGATGTCTCACCGTACGCGATACAGCATTATGTTATGCAACTCGTCACATATGTTATGTTATGTAACTGGTGACTCCCTTTCAGACTGATTCTGATGGTTCTGTCAGCTTCCACTTCGAATGCTAGCGCTTTACGGCGTACGGTGAGCCATCTGGTGACGAATAAACAGACCACTCCCACTTCTATTATTAACGTCTAAATTCAAACTCCATTGTTGGAGAAATCTTCCCCGTAAACAGTCGAGATTTCCTTCTGAAGACGCAGAACTAAGTTCTCTGCGAAATGTAAAGAATTTCACCTTATTTTCTTGACACGGCATAAGCCCAAACGCCCATATCATGTCTATAATTGGCTGTGCAGTTCAGATCGATGGTGGGTTCGAACCCTCGTATCGGCAGCCCTGAAGATGATTTTTCCGTGGTTTCCTATTTTGACACAGGCACGGTCTCTTCCCTCCCACTCCTACGCGTGTCCTATCCCATTACCCCCATAACACCTATTCTGTACCGGTGCGCCGTAAATGAAATCGTAAAAAAGGAAAAGGATCAAATAATGCAAAGGGGATAGAACCTGTAAAGGGCCAGAGAGATTCAAGAAGCGAGTGAAGCGTGAAGGAGTGTGGTTTCCTAAAACCTAGCAGTAGATTTGCTAGTTATAGGTTTTCCTACTAGTACTATTGTTAGTTTTATAGATGTTGTTATCTTCTCTGTAATTATCACTATTTTTGCTATTAATTTTTACCATATTTATTTATTCATTTATTTGTACAGCCTACGGAGGGCCATTTTACACGAATAATGACAATAACAAGTTTAAATAAATATGTTTATATTTTATTTATTTTTATTTCTTCTCCTTCTTCTCCTTCGCGAGTGGGTCACATAGGACCACGCGGAATCAACACTTTTCGGCCTTCCGTTTTGCCCAGTAGTTCATCATCTTCAAGGATTGTGTACATCTCTGGTCCTCCTCCGACCATGCCGATCGTGTGGGTTTCCTTTCTTGTTCCTCAAATCCCCGTGTTTGAATGATGTTTTGTATTTCCTTTCGATCTTGTGGATTTGGCGAACCTAATTCAGCGAGGTCTTTCTCTAATAATTTGTACCACTTTGGTCTAGTGGCCTTGTTTTTTATAAATTTGTACATTTGATGTGAAAGTCTGTTAGTGTTCATGCGTTCCAAATGTCCTGCAATTTGGATTCGTCGCATTCGAATCGCATCGGTAATTTTAGAAATGTGCTTATATATTTAAGTATTAATAATAATTTCGTGTGGCTGTTTCTAGCCGAGTGTAGCCCTTGTAACGCAGACCCTCCGATGAAGGTGGAGACATCTGCCATGTGTAGGTAACTGCGTGTTACTGTGGTGGAGCATAGTGTTATGTGTGGTGTGTGAGTTGCAGGGATGTTGGGGACAGCACAAACACCCAGCCTGCGGGCCATTGGAATTAACCAATGCAGGTTAAAATCCCCGACCCGCCCGGGAATCGAACCCGGGACCCTCTGAGCCAAAAGCCAGTACGCTAACCATTCAGCCAACGAGTCGGACAATTTCAGTATTAGGTTTAGGTTAATGAGTTCCGTTTATGATTCTTGGTCCTAAGATTTTTCTCTTGATTTTTCGTTCTTTAATTTCTAATTATTCCTTTCTTCTTCTTCCTTCTTCCTTTATTCATGGGGACTCTTTACAAGTTACTTTTAGCTTCGACCTCGAAGATCTTTTGCCACCATGTATTTTCCTTCATTCCCATCTAGTTATCCCTGCTCCCTTCATAAATTTGCAGGTTCTCCTTATTGGGTCTTCTCGGATGTTTCTTCTCTCTTCACCTGGTAATCCCAGTGTGGTGATTCCGATTCTTCCCAGCGCCTCACATGGTTCAACCGATTCTTCCGCGTCATTGCATCTCCTACATATGTTGTCTCTTATTACTCCGATCTATGTAGGTGCTTTTTAAGATGGCAGTGTCCAGTCAGCAGCCCTACTACCCATCTTATATTTTCTCTGCTGAGTTCCAGCAGTTCCTTAGTATGCTTCAGTTTGGGTCCTTTATTAGTTCCTTCGCAAGCCTGCATCCTAAATTGTTCCTTTAATCCCTTTTGTTGTAGGTTGAGAGTTTCTGCAGCGTAGAGTGCTTCTGGTTTAACTACTGTGTTGTAATGTCGTATGTTGTTGTTCCACGAAAGACATTGTTTATTGTAAACGGTTCTTGTTAGTTGGGAAGCAGTTTCCATCTTTTGAATTCTTGAAGTTATGGATTTCCTTTCATTACAATTTTCTGTAATCCATTCACCTAGTTATTTGAATTCATTCACCCTTGATATTTTGTTAATGCCAATGATAAGTTATTGTGGTGCATTTCTGATGTCAGTCATATATTTAGTTTCTTCGTATGATATTTGAAGTCGGATTTTTGCTGCTTCTTCTTGTAGAATATAAAGTTGCCTCTGTGCATCTGGTATGTTTCTGGCTATAAGTGCCATAGCATCAGCAAAGGCTACACAGTCAATTTTCATACCTTAATTCTTAGGTCCTAAATGGTGAGATGCTGCACCTGCTATCCTCCATTCTCTGACAACCTTTCTTGTAGCACTCTTGTGTTGATTTGAAATTCCTGACTATATTCACCCATAAACTTCACTTTAGCTGTAGTTTCGGTAAGCGTTTCCTTGATAATATTTCTTGTTATTTGATGTAGACTATATTCTGATAAAATATTAAGGAGTGATTGTCGATCGATACTGTCGTATGCTTTTTTGAAATCAAAGAATGTAGTCACATACATTTTGTTTGCTGTGGTACGGAGGTATATTATTGTATTCTTCAAATTAAGAATCTGCTCAGCGCACGACATTCCCTTTCTAAATCCAGCTTGGTATTATACCCTTTAGGACCTAAAAGAATGGATCAAACACATAAAACAATAGTGGGTATTTTCAAGCCCCCAGGAACTGGGCTGCATGTTGGTCCGCGGGTTCCTATTCCGAGGTATTTGAATCAGCCCACATGGACGCGCCCTCTAGAGGTTAACAGACTCCCCGGAGGGTTATTTTTATTTATTTATATTTATTATTTATTTCTTATTTTTCATTTTTTCATACTGTGTTGTAATTTTTACTAGTTCTCTTACATAATTCTATTATTTTATGTTGTGTTTGAATTTAAGAGAGGGCTTTGAGCCATAACTTCGCCACGAATAAAGACTAATAACTATTTTAAAGGTCCGCCTCTGTGGTATAGTGGTTAGTGTGATTAGCTGCCAGCCCCAAAGGTCCGGGTTCGTTTCCCGGCTCTGCCACGAAATTTGAAAAGTGGTACGAGGGCTGGGACGGGGTCCACTCAGCCTCGCGATGTCAACGGTGTAGAGTTGGGTTCGATTCCCACCTCAGCCATCCTGGAAGTGGTTTTCCGTGGTTTCCCACTTCTCCTCGAGGCAAATGCCGGGATGGTACCTAACTTAAGGCCACGGCCGATTCCTTCCCTCTCCCTTGTCTATCCCTCCTAATCTTCCCATCCCCCACCAAGGCCCCTGTTCAGCATAGTAGGTGAGGCCGCCTGGGCGAGGTACTGGTCATTCTCCCCAGTTGTATCCCTGTCCCAAAGTCTGAAGCTCCAGGATACTGCTCTTGAGGCGGTAGAGGTGGGATCCCTCGCTGAGTCCGAGGGAAAAGCCAACCCTGGAGGGTAAGCAGATTAAGAAGAAGAAGAAGAAGAAGAAGAAGAACTATTTGAAAATATTGTTTCGTGCCATCCTTATTCGTCGCTGAACTGGAGCGTTTATGATGTGTTTGATCTGATCAACGTGAATTGTTAGAGATTTCTCTAACGGTTTCTCTGTCTTTCAACTGTCACTTTAAGTTTTCTAAGCTATGTTGCCTTAAAATCTGGCGGAAGTATTAGGCAGTGCGCTGTTACACCTAAGTGATTTAGCTCGTTTATTACTGACTGATTGCTTCTCATACAATTCCGCGACTTTCTCATCATCCGCCTCCAAAACAAAATTTCGAAGGTATCATTGTGTTTCGGGTCTTACACTCGGAAATACGAGAACGCTAGGATCTTAACGTTTTTTGTCTAATTTGCTTTACGAGGCACCGTCAGGTCTTACGGCAAGATACCTAACCAGATGGAAGAAATACTTTGAAAAATCTATTCAGTGTGTGTGTATGAGTGCATGTCGCTCAATGTTGTACTTACTGTACATACAAACAAACAAACAAACAAACAAACAAACAAACAAACAAACAAAGAAACCCCATGCTACTACAGCCCTTGAAGGGCCTTGGCCTACCAAGCGACCGCTGCTCAGTCCGAAGGCCTGCAGATTACGAGGTGTTGTGTTGTCAGCACGACGAATCCTCTCGGCCGTTATTCTTGGCTTTCTAGACCGGGGCCGCTATCTCACCGTCAGATAGCTCCTCAATTCTAATCACGTAGGCTGAGTGGACCTCAAACCAGCCCTCAGGTCCAGGTAAAAATGCCTGACCTGGCCGGGAATCGAATCCGGGGCCTCCGGGTGAGAGGCAGGCACGCTACCCCTATACCACGGGGCCGGCGTACTTACTGTTCACACATAGTAATAATTTCCGTATTCTTGTACACTATGCTTATGTCGCACTGACACAGACATGTCGTGTCGTGTGTTGTTCCACCGCATTAACATAAGGTTCTTTAGTCTTAAGAAAAATACTTTCATATTTTATATCAATATTATAGGAGATTAGATAAAATTGTAGAATATAGCTTAGATATAAGTTTCACCATGTTAATTGTAGCTTATCTGTTGTAGTTGCCACTGTAATTGGGACACTAAGTCCTGTAGTGTGCAATAAATAAATAAATAAATAAATAAATAAATAAATAAATAAATAAATAAATAAATAAATTTTATGGCGAAAATAGGGTAGGAAAGGGCTAGAAGTGGGAAGGAAGCGTCCATGGCCTTGATTAAAGTACAGGCCCAGCATTTTTCTGGTTTGAAAATGGGACACCACAGAAAACCGTATTCAAGGCTGCTGCCGGTATTCGGGTTCGAACTCACTATCTCCCGAATGCAGGCTGACAGCTACGTGATTCAAACCGCACAGTGAACCACTCGGTTAATTTCCGTAACTCTTCAATTATGCGGGTCTTTTAGTTCACTGGTTGTTAATATTGGAGTTGTTTTCTGATGCACTGACGTGTTATTATTTAAGCTTGAACACGTACCGCACCGGACGAGTTGGCGGTGAGGTCAGTGCGCTCAACTGTGAGCGTGCATCCGACACATAGTGCGTTCGAATCCCACTGTCGGCAGCCTTTAAGATGGTTTTCCGTAGTCTCCCATTTTTACACCTGAAAAATGCTGAGGCTGTACCTTAATTAAGGCCACGGCCGCTTCCTTCCCTCTCCTAGCCGTTTCCTACCCCATCGTCGCCATAAGACCTATCTGCGTCGCTGCGACGTAGAGCAGATTGTAAAGAAAGGAAAAGAACGTACAACTTTGGAGTCTATAGCTCTTATTAACACGAGGACTCCACAGTAGAATTAAAACAGTTCTTTATTTTCACCATACTGGGGGACCATGGAATTAAAGGTAGATTATTTATTTATTTATTTATTTATTTATTTATTTATTTATTTATTTATTTATTTATTTATTTATTTATTTATTTATTTATTTATTTATTTATTTATTTATTTATTTATTTATTAGATACAGCCTATGGAGGGCCATTTTACACTAATAATAATATTAAGTTTAAATATGTATTAAAGATAACAAAGGTATAAACAACAATATTATGTAACAACAATAAATTAACAATTTTAACAGTAACAATGTAACAACAATGACAACGGTAACTGACAAGTGTCGGTTACTGAAATTAGGAAGAAGAAAGTTTGAGGGTTGGAGGGACGGAAGAAAGTGAAAACCTGGGGAGGACTTAGAGGAATCTTCTATTTTTTTGATTGAAGGATGCGAAAGGTGTGAATATGTCAATATCGGGTAGTGAGTTACCAAGAGTAGGGAGACGGTGGAAGATAGAGCGTTGTTGTAAAGTTAGGCGCGGATGGGACACATGATAAGTGCAATCAAAGGCATTTATGTTGACAATTGGGCTTCAGTGAGAATTGATGGTAGAATGAGTTCTTGGTTCAGGGTACTTACAGGGGTTAGGCAAAGCTGTAATCGTTCAACTTTTTTGTTCGTAATTTACATGGATAATCTGCTGAAAGGTAGGGAGGGATTCATTTAGGTGGAAATGTAGTAAGCAGTCTGGCCTATGCTGACGACTTGGTCTTAATGGTAGGTTTTGCCGAAAGAATGCAGTCTAATATCTTGCAACTTGAAAATAGATGCAATGAGAATGGTATGGTCCGCCTCTGTGGTGTAGCGGTTAGCGTGATTAGCTGCCACCCCCGGAGGCCCGGGTTCGATTCCCGGCTCTGCCACGAAATTTGAAAAGTGGTATGAGGGCTGGAACGGGGTCCACTCAGCCTCGGGAGGTCAACTGAGTAGAGGTGGGATCGATTCCCACCTCAGCCATCCTGGAAGCGGTTTTCCGTGATTTCCCACTTCTCCTCGAGGCGAATGCCGGGATGGTACCTAACATAAGGCCACGGCCGCTTCCTTCCCTCTTCCTTGCCTATCCCTTCCAATCTTTCCATCCCTCCACAAGGCCCCTGTTCAGCACACCAGGTGAGGCCGCCTGGGCGAGGTACTGGTCATTCTCCCCAGTTGTTTCCCCGACCAAGAGTCTGAAGCTCCAGGACACTGCCCTTGAGGCGGTAGAGGTGGGATCCCTCGCTGTGTCCGAGGGAAAAGCCGACCCTGGAGGGTAAACTGATGATGATGATGATGATGATGATGATGATGATGATGATGATGATGATGATGATGATGATGATGAGAATGGTAAGAAAATTAGCCTTTCAGAGACTAAATTGAAGTCAGAAGGTTATACATTTAACAGAATTGAATGTCAGATTGGTGATATAAAGCTGCAACAGGTAGATAATTTCAAGTATTTAGGTTGTGTGTTCTCCCAGGATGGTAATATAGTGAGATTGAATCAAGTTTCAGCAAAGCTAATTGCAGTGAGCTCGCAGTTGCGATGAACAGTATTCTGTAAGAAGGAAGTCAGCTCCCAGACGAAATTATCTTTAGTTCGGTCTGTTGTCAGACCAACTTTGCTTTACGGGAGCAAAAGCTAGATGGACTCGGGATATCTTACTCATAAGTTAGAAGTAACAGACATGAAAGTAGCGAGAATGATTGGTGGTACAAACAGGTGGGAACAATGGCAAGAGGGTACTCGGAATGAGGAGATAAAGGATAAATTAGGAATGAAATCGATGGATGAAGCTGTACGCATAAACCGGCTTCGGTGGTGGGGTCATGTGAGGCGAATGGAGGAGGATAGGTTACCTAGGAGAATAATGGACTCTGTTATGGAGGGTAAGAGAAGTAGAGGGGGACCAAGACGACGATGGTTAGACGCAGTTCCTAACGATTTAATGATGAGAGGTATAGAGCTAAATGAGGCCACAGCACTAGTTGCAGATATAGGATTTTGACGACATTTAGTAGATTTACAGAGGCTTGCATACTGAACGCTGAAAGGCATAACGGTCTTGTATGTATGTATGTATGTATGTATGTATGTATGTATGTATGTATGTATGTATGTATGTATGTATGTATGTATGTATGTATGTATGTATGTATTGTCCCCTTCTCCGGGGTCGCTCAGTCGGCGGAGCGAGAGTCCCAAAAGGGTGGACCGTTCGCAGGGCCGATTATGCTATTAAGGGACAACTTCATAGAATTTATATTTTCAGGACCCTTGGTGACTGGATAGGTGACACAATATAAATGAAAATCAGGGCAAAATAACAACAACGTTTATTAAAAACATAATGGAAACTCAGTCTGGACAAATGCATGAAAGAAAAAAAAAAATTATTAAATACAATGTGATTTTTGCAATAAAAGGAATATCTCAATCTTTAATGGCTTGTGAATAAATGAATACGACTGTAAGTCCTCGCATGCTTCTGGAGTTAGGTTCCATTGCTTCTCCAATGAAACTCCACCTAAGATTTTACTCTGTAACATCGAATGAATCACTAAATTAGCAAAGCTGTCATTTCCCGTTATAACTCATGTTTAGTCATTTACAGGTAAAATAATTTCATACATTTTGAAGAACAATTACTATTAACTCAGCATTTACTTGTTCAAGAAAATTCCTTGAACATTCATTTCACTCTACCTGTGAAAAATCCTCTAACTCATTTTGTCATCATAAAATTCCTTTCCAATTTCATTTTAGTGTTGGGAAATATTTTTACAAATTCTTCACTTTAGCGTTTGGAAATATTTTTACAATTTCTTTGGCATAACTCCCTCTCTCTCGTAGACTACGCTTGACTGTATTCTTTCCTTACTCTATTTAACCTTTCTAAATTACCTAGCATTTCATGGATGGATAGAGCATCATGTGATCCTACACGGAATCAACAACAACAACAACAATGCATCACAGTCACAAAAAAAAATATACAAGATAAGTTTCCTTGGAATGATAAAAGTAAATGACACCAAATAACCCAATTCTACCAACTGGTTATAAGTACATTTTTATCACACAATGAATCTGTAATATTTATTATTATTATTATTATCCAGTCATTTATCTCGTCTTCCTCTTGGGTTTTATTGAAGATCCTTATAATCATCTGACCAGAATAAAACTCGCTCATGACTATAGTTATGATGATACAGAAAGCCAAATTTCTCTCTCGAAGAATAACCATCACCATCATCAGTGATAAGAGCTCAAGAGCCTCGAAAACATCTAATAACGATTAAGTCGTGTATTATTCATATCAGTGGTTGAGCCAGAAATAGACCTATTATAGTCCCTAAATCCGTACATCCTCATAAATCATTATCGCCATAATCATTCATTACAATCACTGTGACTCATAATACCGTTTAGGCCCGACATGCACCCTAGTAGTCCCATGTCGTCCATTAATGGCGAACTCCATTATCACAATGACCATACAAGTTGAATCTCAACAACTCTTACATTATCCGACCTTTACTATTTTGATCATTATTATTATTACTATTATCCTATAATGGCTCCTAGATCGTTCTCTCGAAGAATATTTCTAACATTCGTCGTTCACTTTCCCTTCTACCATCAATCACTACACATGACTAACAGGGTTTTAAAACTACGATTTAATTATAGTTTACTCCTACATTTAATCATATCTTCATTTACTATTTTTATGAGTTTAATTTACTCTTATTATTATTATTATTATGATTGTTAGTAGACCTTACTCCCTTAAATCACTTTCGAAGATCATAATCATTCACTCTTGTCAACTCGAGAACAACTGGGATTATTCATCATCACGTCCAAAAATAAAATTATCATTATTCCAAGAAAATGCAAAGATAGAACAATATTGAAATTACAAATCAACGAAGTAAGGAATGCTCTCCCATCACCATTACATACAAAATTACTAAGGAAACTACTTTACTCTACGCAAGAATACAATCTAGTCATCTACTAAAAGAGAAGAAATTTTACAAGGGTACTCATATTTCCGGTGAAAATCCTTGGCGTCGGGATGCTGCTGCAGGCGACAACGTCTCTTGCCTCATCTATGGTGGTTTACGGATGTACAAAGTCATCGCGTTGGCGTGCACTCTGGAATTTAGTTCCTCATGACTGTAGCTATATTCAGCGTCTTCTTTTTACTCCAGCAAAGTCCCAGAAAATCTCTCGATTTCCCTCTTGATCGCCGCATGTCGACAACTTGGTTTCCTCGGAGATAGCTGAAACTAAAATATTCTATTAGCACAGGGATCCACACTAGCTATAACTCACTAAGTTATGTACAACACTTAACTTGGCGCAACGATGTACTTTAGGTCCATTATTACTATAAGCTTCGTCTTCTGAACACATTCATTAAGTTACGATACGCCTTAGGCTGACAAATAATAGGGCTGACTATTATGATGATTAAATAAAGGTTAGATTTCCTCTCGCCTATCCACTTGAGATCGTGATTTCCTTTCATAATGTCCAATGGAACATTCCTAAAGCTTCTATGGCAAGAATCGGCTTTAATGAGCACGCTGACTGTCTGCGGTTTAACATTTTCCACCCGGGAGAATGTACAACTGTAATAAGCTCGCTGGATACTGCGTTGAGCTAACAATGAATTACACTGGCATTCAAGTAATGTAATGATCGTGCCCTACAAGGATTACACTAGTATTCACGTCGTCTGAACATATTCTTCTTTCCCGTAGAGAATACACGGTTCGACTTCTCGTAAGAAACAACTGTCCGACGTGCTCTTGAAAAACTGTTCTGGCCGTCGTCTCGTAAAATTTTTCTTGAACTGTTCTGACGTTCTTACCCAAGAACTTCCTTCGACTTAGTTCCAGAACAATCCTAATATTTCCAGCACTTTCCTCAATTTCTATTGGCTGGTAATCGACCTGCGCCATAGCTCGTCCTTGACCGCTACGAGTGGATTTTATGAGAACATTTCTCCTCCCCTTTGTCGTCTGCCGGTGTCATGACGTAACTGCGCTCTGGTCGCCCTCGATCAGCTGTTGACCTAGTTTCGGCCGGCTCGCTCTCGCACAACTGTGTCACAGCTGGTACACGCGCACTCGTAAGCAATGCTCCGTAATAAATATTCCCAGCTTTCTCAAATTAACTGAGGTACCATTTAGACGGGTACAGTATGTATGTATGTATGTATGTATGTATGTATGTATGTATGTATGTATGTATGTATGTATGTATGTATGTATGTATGTATGTATGTATGTATGTATGTATGTATGTATGTATGTATGTATGTATGTATGTATGTATGTTTATTTTCAGTTATAATAATCAGAATTTTAATTGCATGGCCAAAATGCACGCTACTGTAAAACCGTGTGTTTATGACAAAGAGAATGAAGCCTGCCTATAAATCTGTCAGTATGTGTACAGTACGCAAACCTAGTGCTGAATCGGTAAACCTCGGTTACCTTCGAGATTCGTATTGGCAACCTTTGACACACAAACTATGAATCGCCGTGAGACATCTGGTGTACACTTTACGTACTAGTACTGTTGTTGTTTACACAGTCAAGCCAAAATATAGAATTCATGCTAAGAACAAGATTCGCATCGAGAAATGTTGTATAATTTTATATAATATGTGACACAGTTGTTGGCTTAAGATAATAAAGGTTTTGAAAATTCCTATCGATCGATCATACTATCGATTCAATTCAAATTGCATTTGAAATCAGTTGACATTATGACCGGAACCGGGAGAGCTCCCTTCTTACTCCTCACCCCCGTAAAACCTGGTATCAATAAAAGGTTCGCGAGTTACATGACCATACTGGCATTTCACCTGAAACCCCAGGTAATGTACCTAGTATCTCAGGTACAGCAAGTAATATTCATAATTATAAGTTTTGAAGGAAATATTACCATGTATTTCAATACTATATAATAGTCATAGGCTGATTCAGGAAGTAATGTCACAATTGTACTTGTCACTGGGTTGGTCATCCAAAGTAAATCCAGTGACACACACATGAGCAGAAGATTCTTGTTGATGACTCGCTGTTAGTCACGAGCAACTGAGTGTATTGTAATCTCGGGGTACGCCCTGAACTTTGCTCGCTATTTCATTATAAAATAACCTGTGTCCCAGGCTCATCAGCTTCACTTAATCATCAACACGCTGTCAGATAGTACTCTGCTAGTCCGTCACCAAGAATCGAACTCTGCATTAACATCAGCATTGAGAGTAGATTATCAGCAACTGTTTAAATTATTCAATCTTCAATAAAAGACAAGTTATTTTAAACCTGCTACCAACAAGTCTAGTTATTTCTGAAAGAGTAGCCTACAGCAAGCGGTAACGAATTCGAGACCATAGTGGTTTAACATTAACACAATTTAAAGGTTCTACGTTCGAAGTATAAACCGCTAAAGCTTAATTCGCGTACTGTGTAGCGATCCTTCCTCCTGAATCATGCCTAGTACTTACAATCACTGGCCTTGTCTACAGCTACCCCTTATTACAGTGCCCTCCACTACCTCATTCTGCTCAGAGAAGTGCTCACTTCTAATTGCGTGGACTTTACATCATACTTCAACGAAACGGGATGACAGTAACACCCTTTGCTTCAAGGAACGCTCTCAGACTCGTGCATGCATGGCAGAGTTGAGATGATTAGTCTGTCCTGATGCCATTTTTCACTCCATTCAGCCCGCTACAGTGGTGAAGTCCTCTCTTTCTCCCTTGCCACTTGAGCATGCTTGGCGAACACACTGAACTCCTCATTACCTCTGCAACAAACTGTTCTCTTTCGAGCGCGTCAAGTGGAGAATCATGAAAGAGGTAATGACAATTTTCTCATGCTCAGATAATTATCGTTGCCTGGATGAAGCTCTCCGAGCAGCGTCAACCTCTGTATTATAATGTGTTCATGTGTTGGTTCATAACCTCCTTTAGCGAGCAAGTTCGAACGTACTGCATTGAGCACAGCAACCATATACTGAGCGCACAAGTTCACCCGGCGTTGAATGTGCAAGTACCGAGTGAGCTGTCCGTGTGGTTAGAGGCGCACAGCTGTGAGCTTACATTTGGTAGATAGTGGGTTCGAACCCCACTGTCGTGTCCCTGAAGCTGGTTCTCCGTGATTTCTCATTTTCACACCACGCAAAATGCTGGGGTTGTACCTTAATTAACGCCATGGCCGCCTCCTTCCCACTCCTAGCCATTTCCTGTCCCACCTTCGCCATAAGACGTATCTGTGACGCTGTGACATAAAGCAACTTGCAAAATAATATACAGGTAAGTCGGGGCAGGGAGCGAAGAGGACCACTACAGCGTTCATGCTCGCATTACTGCCAACTAAGGCTCTATAAGTTGGGTATGCTTAGCCGCCATTTTGGTTCATACATGCGAAATGGGCCATGTGATCAAACTCTAGTTTCTTCTACGAGCGCTCGCTTCGTCACATTGAACGTGTTGCTTTAATCAACGCGTGCAGAGACAGAATAGTGCTATAGTTGTACGGATATGTATTACATAATGGTGGGTTGTTTTGCACCTAATTGTAGTAATGTCTCTACTGCGGGATACAGGTTGTTTAGATTCCCTTCTGATCTGCATTATGCCTCCAATTTTTCTGCTACACCTTCTACTTCAACTGATGGCTTAAACCTGCATCCTGACGGGCTGAGTGGCTCAGACGGTTAAGGCGCTGGCCTTCTGACCCCAACTTGGCAGGTTCGATCCTGGCTCAGCCCGGTGGTATTTGAAGGTGCTCAAATACGTCAGCCTCGTGTCGGTAGATTTACTGGCACGTGAAAGAACTCCTACGGGACTAAATTCCGGCACCTCGGCGTCTCCGAAAACCGTAAAAGAGTAGTTAGTGGGACGTAAAACAAATAACATTATTATTATTATTAAACCTGCATACAGCTTCCACTGATATTACTACACTCCTTAATTCAGCCACATTTATCATTCAATTTTCAGTTCTACCCCTAAAGTCCGGCAACAAGAGTTTAACATCTAAACAGCACAGTTACAGTATTTGTCAAAACTAACTTCATATGACAGAAATAATTTGTTTAACGTTGGTGGTAGTACAACAAATGCATTATTGAGAACCAAGATCTGTGGTAGGCCTATATGCAGACAGGTTTTAAACTATAAGCTTTCTAACTCAAGCTCTGATTTTTTTTTTAATTTGCTAGTTGCTTT
This sequence comes from Anabrus simplex, assembly GCF_040414725.1. Taxonomy (NCBI): domain Eukaryota; kingdom Metazoa; phylum Arthropoda; class Insecta; order Orthoptera; family Tettigoniidae; genus Anabrus; species Anabrus simplex. Next base: position 75,134,160 of record NC_090272.1, on the reverse strand, counting down.
ACGTCGCACCGACACAGATAGGTCTTATGGCGACGATGGGACAGGGAAGAGCTAAGAGTGGGAAGGAAGCGGCCGTGGCCTTAATTAAGGTACAGCCCCAGCATTTTCCTGGTGTGAAAATGGGAAACCTCGGAAAACCATTCTCAGGACTGCCGACAGTGGGGTTCGAACCTGCTATCTCCCGAATACTGGATACTGGCCGCACTTAAGCGACTGCAGCTATCGAGCTCGGTACTCAAGCTCTGAAACATCTGTATTTTTGTTTTTAATTTGGGTGGTCTAAAGAAACCAAATTGTGAAGTTATGGAATTAATGCAAAACGGTGCAAATCTGGTAATGTAGAAAATTTTTAATGATAAATGTACCAGTACATGTTCTCCAACGTGCTGTCATTTAAAAGAAAAAATGTTAGACATTTCTTCAAAATTTGATCCTATGCTGTTGCGGACTTTAACAAGAATGTACGCAAACGAGGCAAAATATATGAATAATAATAATAATGTTATTTTCTTTACGTCCCACTAACTACTTTTACGGTCTTCGGAGACGCTAAGGTGCCGGAATTTAGTCCCGCAGGAGTTCTTTTACGTGCCAGTAAATCTACTGACACGAGGCTGTCGTATTTGAGCACCTTCAAATACCACCGGACTGAGGCAGGATCGAACCTGCCAAGTTGGGGTTAGAAGGCCAGCGCCCTAACCGTCTAAGCCACTAAGCCCAGTGTAAAATGTATGGGAACTGCTTCGCAAAAGAAGAGAAAAATGTAACCAAGGAATGGAATGTTATTATTTTGTAAATAATGTAATGAAAGGAGACAGTAAACTTGTAAAATATTACTTAAATAACATGTCTTTAAATGTGCTGCATGAGCAAGTTAACCAATGTTCCAACCCTCTGAAGTTTGATAAGGTGAGTGTTGTTGAGAAATCTCTGTAAAAAAATTAAAAAGTGCTGTTAACATTGCCAAAGTCAAACATTTTCAATATCCCATTACAAGCCACTGGTAACTGATTATCAGTGCAATACTTGAGGTTGGCAGAGAAGATTCAGCTATAGAAGTAGTATCTCTATTCCTATTTTCTTCCCGAATGTAATTTATAATAGCATAACATTTGTTTCATGAATGTTCTGTTGAATAAACTAAAATCCTCTGTTCATAAGCAGATGAGATTCATAACACTCACCAAAACTTAATTTTACCTTGCAGAGAGAATGTATTTTTTAAAATACTGGTAAATAAGAAAAGGGGTCCGCCTCTATGGTGTAGTGGTTAGTGTGATTAGCTGCCACCCCCGGAGGCCCGGGTTCGATTCCCGGCTCTGCCACGAAATTTGAAAAGTGGTACGAGGGCTGGAACGGGGTCCACTCAGCCTCGGGAGGTCAACTGAGTAGAGGTGGGTTCGATTCCGACCTCAGCCATCTTGGAAGTGGTTTTCCGTGGTATCCCACTTCTCCTGCAGGCAAATGCCGGAATGGTACCTACCTTAAAGCCACGGCCGCTTCCTTCCCTCTTCCCTGTCTATCCCTTCCAATCTTCCCATCCCCCCGCAAGGCCCCTGTTCAGCATAGCAGGTGAGGTCGCCTGGGCGAGGTACTGGTCATCCTCCCCGGTTGAATCCCCGACCCAGAGTCTGAAGCTCCAGGACACTGCCCTTGAGGCGGTAGAGGTGGGATCCCTCGCTGAGTCCGAGGGAAAAACCGAACCTGGAGGGTAAGCAGATTAGGAAAGAAATAAAGAAAAATAAGAAAAGGTACTAAATTTTAGAAGAAAGAAATAAACTTAAAGAATCCCAGTTACTTGGGTGTGTTCGGCTTCGTACATCACAGTTCAGCGTTATTTTTGTTCGAAGACCATTTTGCTTATTATTTCGACAACATTGAAAATAGCGCTGAATAGTATGAAATACCGACTGACATCATATGGTATCAAAATCTCCTATCACGATTTATATTTCTTCGACAGTGACCGATTACCACGCCAAATTCCACGATGTAAAAATAACACTAGCCTATATCAATACCACGGTGACCCTCATTTCATGTGACGGCACCGCGGCGCGTAACTTACGAACAACCTATTCTACGTGCCAATAACATAACAATAATAATAATAAGAAGACGAAGAAGAAGAAGAAGAAGAAACCGATTTATTAGAAAGCTATTTTTTCCAATATTACCGAGCTCGATAGCTGTAGTCGTTTAAGTGCGGCCAGTATCCAGTATTAGGGAGAAAGTAGGTTCGAACCCCACTGTCGGCAGTCCTGAAAATGGTTTTCCGTGGTTCCCATTCTCACACCAGGCAAATGCTAGGGCTGTACCTTCATTAAAGCCACGGCCGCTTCCTTCCCAATCCTAGCCCTTCCCTGTCCCATCGTCGCCATAAGACCTATCTGTGTCGGAGCAACGTAAAGCAACTAGCAAAAAAAAAAAAAAAATCTCACTCCGAACATTAATATAGGAATTAGAAAGACGTTTCTGAAGACTTTCGTGAAGCATGGACGATAACAAGTTCAGAAAGAAAGATAATAAATGCTACTGAAATGTGGTATTACAGAAGCATGCTGAAGGTGAGAGTGGGTAGATGTAATTGGTGAGTGGAAATCGATTTGGCAAATTTTGACTATAAGAAGGGATATAATGATAGACACATCTTAAGGTACCTAGAACTTATTCAGTTCGTTGTTGATTTAAGTGTAAGCGGTAAGAACGGTATAGTGGATCAAGGTATGATTATGACAAGAAAATTAGAGCAGATGTATGATGCAGTAGTAACGTAGAAATGGAAAAGGTTAGCACCGGATAGGGTGGCATGGGGGGCTGCATCAAACCCGTCTATGGATTGATGACTCAGACAACAACGACGACAACAACAAAATTAATACCGGGCCATGTTGTTAGGGGGGCGCAGCTATGAGCTTACATCCGGGAGATAGTTGGTTCGAACCCCATTTTCACACCAGGCAAATGATGGGGCTCTACCTTAATTAAGGCCACGTCCACTTCCTTCCCACTATTCCTATCCCATCGTCGCCATAGACCTATCTGTGTCAGTGCGACGTAAATCAAATAGTAAAAATAGTTGAAACTAAGTTGGCTATATAATCGTTTAATCTCTGGAAACCTTTATTTCCTCTTTGAGACAGTTCTGTTGTAGAGTGTCTTCAAGCCTCCTCGTTTGAGAAACGATCTCTTCCTGTATCCCAGTGGCAGTCACGCAAGTACATCATTTGTACGTACTATCACCATTTCTGCTCGTCGTTCATCACCTTGCATCTCGCTACAAAGCACGTGTCGCAGTCGCATCCCCTGCACAATATCTCAACATTCACACCTCAGCATTTGGCAAACAACAAAGTGGTTAATGTCGCCTAGTTGTGAACTTGCCTTTGGGAGATGGTGGGTTTGAGCAGCCCTGGAGATAGTTTTCCGTGGTTTTCCATTTTCGCACCAAGTAGTTCAATTGTCGCCGCTGTCGCTTCCTTCACAGTCTTAGCTATATCCGATCCCACCATCACAATGTGTATACCGGTGCGACGTAAGCAAATAAGACCCTGAAGGTTTCGCTGACGTAAGGTTGTTAATGATCTAGGACTTTCAAGGTAGTGGCCGTTGCCTTAATTAAGGTACAGGCCAACATTTGTCTAGTGTGAAAATGGGAGGGGGTTCACGCACCCACCATCTCCCTAATTCAAGTTCACAGTTACGTGACCAAACCACGTTGTCAACTCGTTCAGTACAAGGTTTCTCTCGTGGCAAATTATGTGTCACCTTATCCAGATCCAGTAGTTCCAATAATCAATAAACAGACCGAACAAGTTGGCCGTGCGGTTAGGGACGCGCAGCTGTGAGTTTGCATCCGGGATACAGTGGGTTCGAACCGCACTGTCGGCACCCCTGCAAATGGTTTTCCGTGGTTTTCCATTTTCACACCAGGAAAATGCTGGGGCTGTACTTTATTTATGGCCACGGTCGCTTCCTTCCCATTACTAAGCCTTTCCTATTCCATCGTTGCCATAAGACCTATCTGTGTCGGTGCGACGTAAAGCAAACAGAAAAAAACCGTACTTTTCAGTGTCGACTCAGTTAAATGTAACCTAAAGCTTTACAGTCCGTCGAACACACAATTTCAGTATAAATATTACACTATGAAAATGAAATGGCGTATGGCTTTTAGTGCCGGGTGTGTCCGAGGACAAGTTCGTATGCCCGGTGCAGGTCTTTTGATTTGACGCACGTCGGCGACCTGCACGCCGTGATGAGTATGAAATGATGATGAAGACGACAAATACAGCCAGCTCCCGTGCCAGCGAAATTAACCAATGATGGTTAAAATTCTAGACCCTGCCGGTAATCGAACCCGTGACCCCAGTGACCAAAGGCCAGCACGCTAACCATCTAGCCATGGAGCTCGACTAACATTACACTATGACATACCTGTAAAACAGTAAACAAGGAATAAAAACACACTCTATTAAACAAATTGATTGACAGCTTCGTCCGCCTCTGTGGTGTAGTGGTTAGTGTGATTTACTGCCACCCCCGGAGGCCCGGGTTCGATTCCCGGCTCTGCCACGAAATTTGAAAAGTGGTACGAGGGCTTGAACAGGGTCCACTCAACCTCGGGAGGTCAACTGAGTAGAGGTAGATTCGATTCCCACCTCAGCCATCCTGGAGGTATTTTTCCGTGGTTTCCCACTTCTCCTCCAGGCAAATGACGGGATGGGACCTAACTTAAGGCCACGGCCGCCTCCTTCCCTCTTCCTTGTCTATCATTTCCAATCTTCCCATCCCCCCCGCAAGGTTCCTGTTCAGCATAGCAGGTGAGGCCGCCTGTATCCCCCGACCCAGAGTCTCAAGCTCCAGGCCCTTGAGACGGTAGAGGTGGGATCCTCACTGAGTCCGAGGGAAAAACCGACCCTGGAGGGTAAACAGACAAATAAGAAGAAGAAAAGAGTGGCAGCTTCAGAGGCTTCCATGCCGAACAGAAACTAAATAGGGAATGAACAGAAGAAAGAAGACAGACTGCCAGAGGAAGAAGGCAAATATTTTTGGCTGCAAGATGGGTGTATTTTTAATTTACATTTGACCAGCACACGTCACAAAGAAGGAGAGCACGGAAGTTAAAGATTGATTGAGTCAATGAAGAACAGAAGACTCAAATTTTAGGGACATCTGTTTAGAATGAACGAGAAGTGCTTGACAAAACAGACGCTTAAAACACTAGACCTGAAGTTTGCAACAAATGGTTCAGGGAAGTAATAAGGGATTTTGTGCAGTCTGGATGAAATCGAGAAGACGTCCTGAACCGAACAAAGTTTCGATCAGTGATCGACAGCTTCAGAGGCTTCCATCACGAATAGAAACTAAATAGGGAATAGACAGAGAAAAGAAGACAGGCTGCCAGAGGAAGGATGCAAAGATTTTGGGCTGCGAAGAGCGATTCCAGTAACGTGTTATGAGTTGATCAACGTAGTCGCAAATGGCCGTTAACGATAATAATAATAATAATAATAATAATAATAATAATAATAATAATAATAATAATAATAATAATAATAATAATAATAATGCTAGTTATTATTTATATTACACGTATTATATCGCAGTATTATTCAGCACCGAAACTTCAGGATCCAATTTCTTGTTTCATTCATTTAAATCTAAGAGCTTTTTCTCTACTGAAGAAATTTCGTTGTCGTTTCTTGACGTACGAAAGAATATCTTGCAAATATTGTTAAACACTGCATGTTGTTTGGTGGAGGTGTATATTTCAGTAAGATGTTGCTCTGAACATTCAGAATATAACATATCAATGTATTCCTCTCTTCACTTACGAAAGGCACATATTATATTTAGGGGATTATCGTAAACTGAAGTCTTCGAGACTCAACTGCAATATCGACGTTTGTGAACACCCCATCTACGACGACAGGTCTTAATGGAATATGCAACGCATGCATATTAAAACCAGATGTCTACAGATAAGAAAGTGTCCATGATTTTGCTTTTGACCACACTCACACAAATCTTCATCACCGTACACCCACCTTTTCAAGTTGGTTTTGCATTGTGTCACTCTAGATCTTAATCTGTTAAGCGTGTTCCAACGTCCATATTGAAGATGGTGTTCTGCAGCTGGCTTCTCTTTCACTTTCCATAATCCTACAGGCGACTTCCTTCTCCAGAGTTCCTTTCACCGAGATTCGGCTGATGATGGGATTGGTGTTGCTGTTTTTAGGAAGCTCTTCTTCGATGTCAATCTTGATGGGTGGGCGTGAAGTACAAACATTGGGTGTCTTGGATCTATTTCTTGCTTCTTCTTCTCAATCTCTGCTGCAACTTGTCTCCTAACATCTGGAGGTGCTACTCCCATAAGTATAAAGATCTTATTAACAGGAGTTGGTCGTAAGCAGCCTGTAACAATGCGACGTGTCTCATGGAGGGCAACATCCACTTTGTTTGTATGAGGGGAATTTCTCCAGACTGGAGCAGCATAACCTGCAGCAGAGAAATACAGGCCAAGGGCAGATGTACGGAGAACGTTAGGTTGTGCTCCCCATGTTGTGTGGGTGAGCTTGCGAATGAGATTATTCCCGCTGCATATCTTCTGGTTGGTATCTACACAGTGTCGTTTATAATTTTGTATCCTTTCCAGGTTACGTTCAACTCCTTTCTTGCGTCTTTGTTGCGGAGATGGTATGCACACACCTGAGTTTTCTCCGGATTGGGTTTCAATTGATTCTCATCATAGTAGACAGCTAGTTCTTCCAGAGCAGATGCCAGTTTTAATTCTACATCTTCAAATGTCACTCCTTGAGCAGCAACAGCTGTGTCATCTGCGTAGATGAAAGCCCTAGTTCCGGTGTTAAGTGGCTGGTCGTTGGTTTTTTATGTTATATAATCTTGTAGACAACATATTTCCTTGCGGGAGGCCATTCTTTTGACATCTCCGTTGGCATTTCCTGTCATTCAGAGTTACAAAATAACGTCAGTTCTGAAGCAGGCATTGAATAAACTGTGTCACTGGATAGTCTGGTTGTTGAAGACAGCTTCCGTGTCATTCTCTTATGATTCACTGTATCATAAGCAGCCGTGAGATCAATAAAATCAACTCCTGTTACTTGTTTCCTCTCATATCCATCCTCGATATGCTGGGTTAGGTTAATTATCTGTCCAGAATGGGACTTCCTCGGTCTGAAACCTGATTGTTCCTTTATATTCTTTCTATCGATAGAATCAGAAATACAATTCAATATCATTATATCCAGAATTTTGAAACGATGACAGAGGAGAGATACCTGTCTGAAGTTTTTGGGGTTATTTGGCCCTTTTCCTGGTTTAAGCAAGGCAAAAACTTTTGCTTTGCACCAGATCTTTGGAATCAACATTCTAGTCACACACCTGTTCATCAGTTTCAAAACCCAGTTAATAGTAATGGGGTCAAACTGTTTAATTTGCTCTGATCTTATGTAATCCAAGCTGGCAGCTTTGTTATTTTTCATACATTTGATAGCAGTTCTCAGTTTTTCTTCCATGAATGGTGTGCCAAGGTAGTAATTCTCCTCTTCATACCGTTGGATTTTTATTTATCTGGATCTTTTCTTGGTTTTACTGTTCAGCGATAGTCGATGGGCCATTTGATCAGGAGTAACTTACTCAATTCCCAGGCCGAGACTGTAGGATCACCGTTAAGATTTTTTAGTAATTCCTAGGCTTGTCAACTTGAGCGTTTCATATCCAAACTTTCGAGAAGGATACACCATTTTTCTGTTCTTGATGTTGATAGAGCTTCGAGGAGGTATTCTCCTTGTTGTATTGTATCCTCTGCGAAGAGATCAATTTCAAATAACTGTTCATATTTATTAAGGAGGGCTTTTGAGTCCTTGTCAAGTCCAGGTATTTACATTGTTCTACAACCCGTAGGGGTGTGGTTACGGGATGTGCTTTTTACTAATTCCACAAAGTCTGGATAATTTACTGGATCAGGCTTGATTTTTGCCACTTCGTCGTTCAGATTTTGAGAGAAAGTATTCCACTGAGATCTTTTGAAGGTGAAATGTCTTTTAAAAGTAATTTTCTCTGGTTTAACAACTGCCTGTACGGTACATATAAGAGCTCGATGCTGTGTTCTTGGAAATGGATCTACAATGTGTTTCATGGTTTGTTGAGCAATGTGTTCGGAGACAAAAATGTTGTCTGGGTTGTAACCTCACCTCCATCGACCACCGTTAAAGGAATGGAGTAACTTTGGGTCATGTATTAGTTTAAGACCCATACATTCGGCTCATTCTTCTAAGTTTTGGCCATTTGTGTCATTCTCTTTGTATCCCCAAGACGCGCTATGACAATTGAAGTCACCGATGATTAGCTTTGTTTGTTGAGAATGGAAATTGCAAGTTTCTGTAAATTTATATTCCTTGTTTGTTGTCTTATAGATAGATATAATAGTGCAGGATTGAATTTCAGCTGTCAGGAGTTCAATGTTATCTACAAAGGTTAAGTCTGCAGATATAATGTTGGTGCCCTGCTTAATGAAAACTGCACTGCCATATTGCTCATTAAGACTTTCCAGGACAAGTTTCATTCCGTTCACCTTTGGTGTGCCAACGGCCGTAGTCATGTTGAAACACCGGATCCCGTGAGATCTCCGAAGTTAAGCAACATTGGGCGTGGTCAGGAGTTGGATGGGTTGCCACGCGCTGTTGGTGGGGGGTAAGGGAATGGAGGAGCGGAAAGGAACTGGCCACCCTACCGCACGTAAACTCCGGCTCAGGATCACCTCCGCGGAGGTTCGGACCTGCCTTCGGGCAGAATAACCCTTACCTTACCTTTGGTGTGTTTCCGGAACCAGTAGGATATCACAATTATATTTTGTGCAAATGTCAGATAATAAGGCTTCCTTCTCTGGTGAAATTCCCTCCATATTAATTGAAAGGCCTCCACGATTATTGTAAAGACAGTCTGGCGTACCCTGGGCAACGTTGAGGAATCCTGAGCGGCTGATTCTTCCATCACTGAAACACTAATTTATAACCCCTTGATGAAATGTAATTAGACTGAAGCACTCGAGTGAACTGGAAATACCTACCCGTAGTACACGACGTAGAGTCGAGTGCACGTAATCCTACTGATGTAGAAAGGGTGGTATTTGTGGGCAATGGAATGTTGCAACGCCTCCTCTCCCACCCCTTTCAAGCACCTTTATCTCATCCTAGCAAATACAAACCAGGTGAATATATTAAGACCCTCAATTTTCATTCGGCGGCTACACGTTACAGAGCCCAACGAGGTTTAGAGATCACGTTATATCTCTTTGACAGGCTGGAAACCTTAACCAATATTCAGAATTAATCGTACATCTCCGTTTAACCCCTTGTTGCCTGAGTAGTGAAAAACAATAATTATACTTGATTTTTTCACCTTATTCTAATGGAATATGTTCAAATAGTAAATGCTAATACTTTCAAATCATAATTTTAATTTTTGGTATGTTTTTGCGGCCTGGTACTTTTAAGTACCGTCAGGCATATAGGAGGCTTCGTATTTGGGTAGATAAGAATGTTCACATTTTGGAATTATATCACATTTATTGTCTCAAAATATTAGAACAACATGTTTTTCATACCTAAAACTATTACAAAAATGTAAAAGCAAAATTTAAAGCAAATATGTGTAATAAGAGCGAAGTTTCCTAAAATTATTGTTTATTAGTGGAACATATTTTATACATCCTATACAGCCGACACATTATAATACTCTGCAAAGCAGTTCTTTTTTATTGCAGCAAAGAAAAACACTACATGTAGTAAACTTTGAATGCGGTCTTGACTGCACCTTCTTTCTTGAACACACCTCACATCGACCACGGGTTTTTACAAAAACAAAAAAATGATTTCCACGATTAATTAGTCTGATATCACTGGACACAGAATATTCTGTTTTCCTCCTTTTTGGTAGACAAGTTTGCTCTGGTAACGTTGGTGATCTCATATCACGTGAAACTTTTCCTGGAAGAGGAATTTCTTTCTGGTCCATCAGTCCTAGGGCCACATTATGCCGGAATGCCATCAGAGGGACTTTTTCATGCAAATTACAGTATATGATGTAGGCATTGACAAATGCTACCTCAATCATTCCCCAAAATAATCTATGCCATCATTTTTGGATCGACGGTCTAAACCATATACGGCTCAAAGTCTGTCAGCATGGTCCACTCCACCCATGTGTGCATTGTAGTCTTGCATAACAACCGGTCAATCAACAGTAACATTACTTCCATCCTTCTGTTTCCTAGAAACAGTTGTGGCTTCTGTTCCATGAAAATTAGATGCTAAGCACACAACTTTACTGCCTTTTCCATAGAAAAACACTGATGTCCATCGAAGGAAAGCATTACGTTCGGTTTTGAATATGACTAACATGAGACCCTCCATATGGCCTGACGGTACTTCTAAGTACCTCGCCATTTACTAGCTATATATTCACACCAATTGCAAATTTCATCAATTTGAGTATTTTATTGCATTACAGAAGCATACTTACATGTACTAAGATCACTTGCAGGTCGAATGTAACAATAGGAGCTAAGTAATAATCAATCAAAATGTCATTTGTTTACAGTGGTAACACTATGACTACACTCATAATAAAACGATCTCCCGCGTTTTCCATCAATACTAACCTCAAAAATGAAATATCTCTGTTTCAAGAATTAGTTACTTGAAAGTACCATGAGGAAAATACAAGGGTAAGATTTACTGAATAATTCCAAAGCCATAAAATATGAGATGGTACTTGAAAGTACCGTCAGGCAACAAAGGGTTAATTATATGTCCTTTGGCTTGCCAGAAAATTATTTGGAGGAGAATTTAATCACCTCCATGTAGTGTTTTCCATTGAGAAGAAGCCGCTTAAACATCGAGCAATAAATTGAAACTGACCGTATTACTTTTTATTCTTTTATATGACTTTCAATACAACAAAATATGATTCCATTACATTAAATTATAAGAGTTTCCCAATTGAAACCGAGACTTCTATACGAACATTGCGCATGCATAGGTGGTTGGCTACTGTTGTCATACAAAACACGCTCTATACTCAGTTCATATTTGTCGAGCATGGCCATGACCGAAGTTTGCTTCCAAACGGCGAGACGGGCTATGTTCATTCGACTTTGCCCCTTGATACTCGCACCTTCACTCACTATCTCATTCACAGGTACAGGTGCTCCCTTCCCTTCGCCTTTGTTCCTACTAATGGTGGAAGGATGTGATAATACATCAACAATATGTACTATTGTAAAATTAGCATTGATATTAATCAGTTATTGCCTTAATTATTTAAAGCCTTCTCCGGCAACAGTCTTGATTGCTCGGAAATGTTTTGCACACAAGATAACACACGTGCTAGTTTTGTTTTGTACTTCAGGGTAAAACATGATGGGAAGCGCCAGAATTGCATTTACAAAGATCACAATGTGAAGATGAAGTTAGAATTCAAGACGAAAAATTGCGGCAGATATTCATTTAAAGGACAAAGTGTAAGGGATTTAAATAATATATCAAGGTACGTAGTCGATAAATTTCCAAGTTCCCTGAAAACGTTCAAGAAAAGGATAGGTAAACAATCGATAGGGAATCTTCCACCTGGGCGACAGTCCTAAATGCAGATCATTGATGACTGATAAAAAATAAGTACGAAATTCAAGGGATGTTGGATGGTAAGCCATGATGAGTTCCAGACACCATTCAAGATTGGTTCCACAGCCAACCACGGATATTGTTTGTTCGAGATATCCGTAATTACGTGTATGTTGCGACACTGCTTGAACCAACAAGATGTCACTTCGAATAAGTTCACAAGTAGACACTATACCATTATAGAAACCATCAAAAATCTCAACTTCATTTTGACAACCCTTATGTATTGAACTTATAACTGTTTTTTTATAAACGGTTTGTTGTCTAAGAAATGGTAATATAACTAATATGTTGTTGTTTGAGCCATCACTCCACAGACTGTACGTTGTAGCTGCCAATGCCACCCTATCTTGTGCTAACATTTTCAATCGTACGTAACTGCTATATCCTACATCTGCTCTAATCTGCTTGTCACATTCATACCTTGGTCGAACCGCACCGTTCCTACCACGTACACTTTCATCAGAAACCAACCGAACAAGTCCTTGGGTCTTAATATGTGTCCTTCTTCTTCTCGTCAAATTTAGACAAATCGATCTCCTCTCACCAATTGGATTAAGTATCTCTTCATTTGTGACTCGATCTACCCATCTTACCTTCAGCATTCTTCCGTAACACCACGTATCAAATGCTTCTATTGTCTTCCTTTCTGAGCTTGACATTGTCAATGTTTCACTGGCAAACTTCAGTTGAAGGTCTTCAATGAATTGCTTTATTATTATTCGAAGTGAGAATATTACTTTTCTTCAGAAAAGCCTTTCTTGCTTGTGCTAGTCTGGATTTTACTGTATGTCCTCCTTACTTCTGCCATCACACTCATTCGCTGATCAGTTGAAACGGACGACATTTGAACAGTGGCCTGTGTGAGTCAACCTCAACTCTAAACTCGATAACAGGCTCAGTACACCAGTCACTCGGTGGGTGATCAAACTGCGGGTTGTTGCTGTTTCACGCGTGTGCGTTGCGGGTGTTATAAATGCAGGGTCTGTACTCAAAAGCTGTGTGGAGAACGAATGAATGTGGCAATAGTGTACCAACCAGTCATTTGAACTTCTGAGTTTCCGAGCTGCTCAGTCCGTCCAGATTCGCTTCTGCTTGTTGTGCTCAGACAGCTTGACAGTTCTTCCAAACACTCATTGAAGCGATTGTTTAAGCAAGAAGCTCTGAACGAGTTTAGAGTGAGTGGGCCTCATTCCTTGTCACTGAGTTTGAGCGGGTCTACACGTCGTTTTGCACAGCTCTGATAACTAATTTGATTGAATGTAATTCAGATTTCCAATTATTTACTTATCAAGTTTTCTTAAGTTTATACTCATTATTATGTTGCTAAGCGTAAGAGGTGGCCACCAATGACGACATGAAATATATTAAATAAACTAACCCTATGGCACTACAGCTCTCAAGGGCCTTGGCCTACCAAGCGACCGCTGCTCAGCCCGAAGGCCTGCAGATTACGTTACGCAATTACAGTACGTTGCAATGTTACGTTCAAATATTTGAACGAGGCGTCGTGTGGTCAATACGACGAATCATATCGGCCGATATTCTTGGCTTTATAGACCGGAGTCGCTATCTCACCGTCAGATAGCTCCTCAATTCTAATCACGTAGGCTGAGTGGACCTTGAACCAGCCCTCAGATCCAGGTAGAAATCCCTTAACTGGCCGGGAATCGAAGCCGTGGCCTTCGGGTAAGAGTCAGGCACGCCCCCCCCCCCTCCCACAGTGAGGCCGGCATTTAAATGCATACTGTAATTAACTAATACAAAACGTTCTTCAGCATATCCCAGTTGTTTCTGGGGTCGCTGGAGCCACGCAGGCTCATTTTGGTTTTGGCCGGGGTTTCTAAGGCCACATGTCGTTCTGAGGCCACGCGATTTTTGGGATGAAAACCTCAATTCAAGATTGACCAGGTTTCGAACCTCAGGCCAGAAGTTAATCCACCGAGCTAATCACGTTCCCCGGGTCTATATAAATAAAGTTTTAGGGGGTCCGCTGACTGAAATTGATCTTGTTTTGCCATTTTTTCAGACAGTCATCTGTATTAGGTCAACTCCAGTCTGTTTTTGTCCGTCTGTTCCAAAATCACGGCGAAACGGCTGGATAAATCTCGACCAAACTTCATATTTTGAGTATACTAGTACGGGGGAATGTTTAAATATGCATATGATTTAAAAATAACTTATTAAACTGGGGGGTTTATAGGGAAATCCGAGCAGTTTTATTCGATTTGCTCTTATACTGCTGATTTTCTGCAAAAGTCGTGGACTTTATATGTAACGTCCCTTCGTGTTAAACAACTTTTGTTATGTACATAATTTCCCTTACTCTTCAAATGACGGAGAACATTTCTATTTTCTGGGGCTTTAATCCTCTGCACTGACGACTGACCGACAGATCGAAAACGAACCCACCGGTTACCATGGCAACGTTCCTGGCTGCATGCCAGCAGGGAAGTAACGTTATGCCATTTGTGTCATCATTCCTGTAAACTCGTAATTGTTCCTTGGGTAGAAGGCGAGAGAGACGTCAAGTTGCCATTCTGCGGGGTATTTGCTGAATAGCGCTGACGGCTACAATCGTCTCCGAATAGCACTAAGCGGGGCTGTTAATATTTGAACAGCACCGCGGAATGTAGCCTATTTTTTCATACTATAATGTGTTTTCTGGCATTTGCTATAATTGTTACTGTATTTGTTTCTACTTCTGTTTTCTGCTGTATTTCCTTACCTCTTTAAGCTTATACAATAACACCATAAGTCACCTTCTTATCTATTTATATAAGAGTCCCTGCGGCTAAATTAATCCTCTATTACATACATACATACATACATACATACATACATACATACATACATACATACATACATACATACATTATCATTATAGACTGTTATGCCTTTCAGCGTTCAGTCTGCAAGCCTCTGAGAATTTACTAAACGTTGCCACAATCCTCGATTTGCAACTAGTGTTGTCGCCACATTTAGTTCTATACCTCTTATCTTTAAATCTTTAGAAACAGAGTCTAACCATCGTCGTCTTGGTCTCCCTCTACTTCTCTTACCCTCCATAGCAGAGTCCATTATTCTCCTAGGTAACCTATCCTCCTCCATTCGCCTCACATGACTCCACCACGGAAGTCGATTTATGCGTACAGCTTCATCCATCGAGTTCATTCCTAAATTAGCCTTTATCTCCTCATTCTGAGTACCCTCCTGCCATCGTTCCCACCTGTTTTTACCAACAGTCATTCTTGCTACTTTCATGTCTGTTACTTCTAATGTATGAATAAGATATCCTGAGTCCACCCAGCTTTCGCTCCCGTAAAACAAAGTTGGTCTGAAAACAGACCGATGTAAAGATAGTTTCGTCTGGGAGCTGACTTCCTTCTTACAGAATACTGCTGATCGCAACTGCGAGCTCACTGCATTAGCTTTACTACACCTTGATTCAATCTCACTTACTATATTACCATCCTGGGAGAACATACAACCTAAATACTTGAAATTATCGACCTGTTCTAGCTTTGTATCACCAATCTGACATTCAATTCTGTTGAATTTCTTACCTACTGATATCAATTTAGTCTTCGAGAGGCTCATTTTCATACCATACTCATTGCACCTATTTTCAAGTTCCAAGATATTAGACTGCAGGCTTCCTTAAATCCGCAACTCACATCATCACAAGTTAGTGAGGGACATTTTATTTTCCAATACGTCCACTTGGTATTTGCATATTTGTCCTAGCCGGCTGTCCTCATTTAATATCCTATTTTCAATTATGTCGACTTAATTAACTGTATTATTTTCTTCCTGAATTTCTCCGTATTTATTCGAGTACTAATCCCGAAATATGGACACTCTTTCCTTTGAGGAAAAATTCCAAGCTATTCAAATGTATAACTTATTGGCTTCGAAAATTATCGAAATATGAATGCAATGTTAATGACAGTGCAAACCTTCGTTTCGAGATAACTGCTGCCTAAACGGTAGGTCATATCACAAAAAAATACACAATCGCTGCTCAATTCGGAGAGAATTTCAACTTTGGTCGTACGACCTTTTGTTGTATGTCGATTCCTTATACGTTGTATTGTGCTGCATTGCTCGATAATAATCAAATCACTAACTCGATTGTGACTTTCATTAGGAAAGAGAGACTCTATAATGAAAACTCCCCTCTCTATTGTGAATGTCTGTTGTCAAGTGAGCATTCGTTTATGGTAGAAACCCCCAAATTCGATTTTGAATGGCAGTAGGAATTGTGGCCTGCCATTATTATCAAAACTACCCCATCACGCACCTTATATCGGAAACAGCGTATGGGGTCCTCCTGGTTAGTTTTCGGATTGCGCTAAGAGACATGAAAGGTAATACAACCTTACTCACTGCGTGTACAGTAATTTATGTAGAAATCTGTATACAAGGTAGAATACCGTAGCGTAGCACTCATACATTTGCTAGTAAATAAATAAAATGCATTGATTTATGTGATCATTAGTTTTATTCCACTACATCTACGTGTAATTTAAACCTTCCTCCCCCCCCCCCCCACTTCCATCTTTCATGCACCGTGATGTGAATTGCTTTTGCTTCCTTGTTTCTTTTTCCTTTCTTTCCAGTTCCGGCTGGAAGTGAACTTTATATTGTACGGTCGCTGTCGTCGGTGATTTGAATTTCATTCTACCCCTTCACCTCCCGCTCCCTGCCTGAGAGGTGCGTGCCAAAGCTTTCTTGATACCAGAACCGATCTCTTTCACTTACAATTCGAAAGGGGACTCCTTTTCCGTGTTGTTACACCACTTCTTTTATTAAAATACGTTCTGTCTTTTTATTTACGGCACGAAACGAAGAAGATACAGGGTTATGGAGTGTATCCAATTCCATACTTGTGAACAATGGCAGTATATTTCATAGAAGACTCCGAAAGGTAGTAGCAGAAGTACGTGAAAAATCTTGCAGACAAGTCAAGGAAACAGAAAGAGTAACGTGTGATTTTCTTGAAACGAAAAATCATTCTCAATAACTTCAAGGAAATCTATGAAGGACTATGTTTTTCATGTGAAAGAAAAAAGACTTCAACCCCAAACGAGTAAATGTGTGATACGTAGATTACAGTTTTGAAGGCCGGCAAAAGTCAGTTCCACCTTCCATGTCACACGATGTCAGCATGTAAACGCATTCTGGTGACACACTTGCCTTTTAGTCTATAAAACAGGTCGCCCAACTGAACTCCTTAAGGTGAAAATTGGCATGTAGGCAGCCTAAATAGCATATAACTAAAATGATTGTACATAGGGTAATTCCGGGAGAGTTGCCGCATTTTTTTATGTCTTTTGTTATATCTCGGTATATTTACTTTAAAAATTGTTGCAAATTCATCGAGCATAATTTGAAAACATGTACATTTGATCAGGGATGAACAAAATATTGGCAATTGAAAGTAAATGGGAGAAAGGAGTGAACAAAGGAATTGTTGCATCTGCGGCGTCTCTCCCTGGATCCCGGTATAGATGCCGACTTTGCTCGGGAGGGATGCCGCGAGTAAAATAATTAATGACAAAATCAAATTTAAGCCAATTTCTTCAACTTTAATATAACCGAACACTAGAACGTACTACAAGACAATTATATCCACATAATATAATCATTCAATGGAAAAACTCTATCTGATAATTTACAACATTAAAATCATATTTCAATTTCGATTTACTATAAATGTGCATGTGCAATAGATTCTTCACTGTGTTATATAAAACCCCACGGCACTTAACACCCTTGAAATGGCTCTGGCCTGCACAGCGACCGCTGCTCAGCCCGAAGGCCAACTATCAGGGAGAGACGCCGCACCCTCCTGTTTTCATACCTCAAGGCTATTATGGCCCAAAATTAGCTTAATCTCAACTACAGTTATGTTTCTGACGTCTACTGTACTAAAAACGTCTGATTTAAGCATTTGAAGCCAACTTAATATACAATAAATTAACACACGCAAAAACTTTGTCAGGAGGAAACATGTACTCGCCTCATGATATCGGCTATAATTGGCGTAATATACGAGCAAATTTCGTCACACTCGCAGACAGTAGTTCTTCCTTAGAAACTGAAAAACCACACATATTGCCATCTAGCTGTAACGATGGGAACCTTTAGCTACAGTGTATGCGGCATCTCTACCGGGGCGGCATCTGTCCCGGATTTACCTTAGTGCCTTAGGTCATTCTATTGTTATTATTACTTCTTGTTATTATTATTATTATTATTATTATTATTATTATTATTATTATTATTATTATTATTATTATTATTATTATTATTATTATTATTATTATTATTTCCTGGCCATATATGTACTCATAGGACGGGCACTCCTAAGCTCACTCACAGTCGGCTCGTCTGACTCTTTGGAGAGTATGTCCGACGTTCTTGTACCAGATCTAATGGCACTTCACTTAAAGCAGCCTGAGCAGTTTGTTTCCATGTTGTCCTAGGGCGCCCTCTTTCTCTCTTCGGCTCTTCGATGGCAAGAGCTTTCTCTACTAAATGGTGTTCATTTCTTCTTCTGGCGTGACCATACCAGCGGAGCTGTTTCTCCTCCATGTTGTCGCTGATGGGCACAGCTTTAAAGGATCCTCGCACGTGTTCATTGCGCACTTTGTCACGCACAGTGACTCCCACTGTCCATCGCAACATCCCCATCTCTGTGACATGCATTCGCTGGTCATGATTTTTCTGCCTTGCCCAACATTTAAAGCCGGACAGTGATGTTGTACACGTTGTCCTTTAAGCAGGGAGCACATTGCATCCGTCCCGCTCGGTTCAGTTCAGTTCAGTTTACCGCGTATCAGTTCGCATCAGTTCGTCTGCCGCACATACCTTCCGTCTCTTTCGGAAGCTGTCAGTGAACCTGGCTTGGAACACCGCCAGTAGTAATGTCGAGCTCTTTGCCCGAAGACAGAGAAGTTATAGATTGCGAAGAAGAAGAAGAAGAAGAGAATATTTTATATACATGAAATAATTTAAAAAGGGAACACTGTGGTGAATATTACCTTCACTTTCCGGACTTGCTAGTTGATGAGCACAACTTCTTTAAATATTTCAGAATATTACTCTCTCAAGTTTTTGAGTTGCTAAGCGTTCTACCTCCAAAAAAAATCAAATTTCAGAAAACCAATTTCACCTTCTGAGCGACTAGCAGTAACAATGAAGTAACTATTGATATCCTTTCATAATTTATTTAACAATACTACATGATCAAAGTAATTAGAATTGTATAATACTACAGGTCAGTGTATAGTCTGTCATATTCCGTCACTAGAGTAGTTATTTTAGATTTAAATTCAATTTGTAGCAGAGGACTAAAATATCTCACTGTTTATTCCACGATTTCATAAAACTTTTGTCGGCAATCCGCGGGCTTTCTATCCACTTTTGCATATTTGTCAGTTAAAAAATTGTCCAACTCCTTGGCCACAGAGGTCTCTTTCTTTGCATAGAAACCGTGGACAGAGTTGCTGCATCATTATAACTTCTTGCCGATTGACTTGATCTTCTCCTTGCCATATCATGATATCAGGATGTCATTTTGCAACTTCAGTCAGCAGTTCTTCATTGATCATATTCATTGAACTCAAATAAAATACTTCGCCAGAGGCTCGCAAGGTGGGGGTTTACCTTCCGTCTTCCGTCAACTTTGCTTGTGAGGGCAAGCTCGACTGAACGGATGGTAGAGGAGAAATGCTGAAGCGTGCGGAACTGAAGCAGTAGGCGGCTGGACATTTGATTACACGTGAACCAAATATCCAAGGTCAACTGAACTGAACGGAACGGAAGCAGTGTGCTCCCTGCTTTACCCGGCAACGCCGTGCGGTACCGCAATAGTACCACTGCGCCTTACTTCAATTTTTCTCATACTGATCGTTACCCGTGACAAAAATCTGGCGACTCCGCCTTTCATTGTCAAGAATATACGCGCCATAGTGCCTGAAATCAACAGAGCGTTTTATTTGAATGTTTGTTCGCGGCGATAAATGATTGGAATTTCAGATCATGTCGTGATGAATAAAAATGACTGTCCGTTTAAGGTAAGTTGCTTTATTTTGCTTATAAATTTTGACAATGCCTTTTTCTATCACGTGGTTTATTATGCTGAAATATCAGTCTATGACTTGAAATAATAAGAAATTGGTCAGCCTTTCTGTGTTCGCTGTTATGACACTAATTATTTCGTTGGTACAAAATGGTTCCATACCTTTCTACTCCTTTTCTCCTCCTTACGTCCTAAGGGTGATTATAAAGAAAACATTCATACTTTAGTCGAAAATAATGGTTTATATGTGTCATTCAATTGTATAATTATAGATTTTACCAAAAATCCACGTCATAACACACAGGGACAGTGCGATGTATTGAGTCTAATGATCCGTGAACTTCATTTGAGTGGCTTGACACATGATGAGGTTCTACATGTTATTGAAGAAGAGGATACTCATGCTGAAACCATACACATTGAACCACTGGAATCTAGTGTATTATCTGATGAAGATTCGGCTGAGGAAGATAAAGAGGGTCTCGCAGATAACCTTACGGGACGTCGACTCCGCACATCAGGTGAATTAGTTCTGAAGCAGTGAATTCCGCACAGAAGTAAATAATCCATGTCCGACAATGATTCACGGACCGTGAAGAGAGTGAAATCATTACCTAATAATAATAATGTTATTTGTTTTACGTCCCACTAACTACTTTAACGGTCTTCGGAGACGCCGAGGTGCCGGAATTTAGTCCCGCAGCAGTTCTTTTACGTGCCAGTAAATCTACCGACACGAGGCTGTCGTATTTGAGCACCTTCAAATACCACCGGACTGACCCAGGATCGAACCTGCCAAGTTGGGGTTAGAAGACCAGCGCCTTAACCGTCTGAGCCACTCAGCCCGGCGAAATCATTACGTCGTCCATCAGCTATCTGGATGGCGGATGACCACAACAATCCAAAAAAGTCCTAAAGTAACCCCAATGAAATGAAAATATTCGTCTCCATTTTACTTCTAAGTGGCTATGTGCAAGTGCCAACATCAGAAGAAGATAGGTGCAAAATATTTATTACGGTATATATACTCATATTTTGGGGGCACATTGAAGAGAAATACATACGGCTGCTCTCACTTATTTTCTTCTTAGAATATCTGACACGTTGGGATTCAATGGCCTACATCACTATTCTGTGCGGCCGCCGGGTGCAAATCCCGCATCCGCAAACAATGCGTCAAGTGTAGCGTGGGTGTCTGTGTAAACTAATTTTTTTCTACTCCAAACTAGTAAAAAGTGGAAATAGGTGACTAAATAAACTTAAGTCTATAATAGTAAAATTTGGTAAAGATATGTTACGTCTGAACTAAGGTTATTTTTGGAATTCCTAAAGGGATGTCCAAATGAACTTATAAACACTGTTTGTTCTTTTGTATATTAATAAGTAATTTGTAAGTGATATTCTGTAACACTATTAAGCGTTCAATTTTATGGCATTCTACCGAGGTAACGCCAACGGCCGTAGCCGTGTTGAAACACCGGATCCCGTGAGATCTCTGAAGTTAAGCAACATTGGGCGTGGTCAAGATTTGGATGGGTTGCCGCGCGCTGTTGGTGGGGGTAAGGAAATGGAGGAGCGGAAATGAACTGGCCACCCTACCGCACGTAAACTCCGGCTCAAGCACACCTCTGAGGAGGTTCGGACCTGCCTTCGGGCAGAATACACCCTTACCTTACCTTAAGGAGGTAACAATTTTTATGTTTCACTCAAAAGCTATGTCAAGCGCCGTGCGGTACCCTACGGTACCAGACACTCACTTAGAAACCAACCATCCAATTTTTAGAAAAATGACTTATAAATGTTTTCTAATATATGAATGCTGGGTATATTAAATAAAAATTAAAACAACGAAAATCGAGAACTCCGGCATTCCCGGCTTATTGACTGGCATCCGCTTATCACACAGAACACCAGTAAGAGATCGCCATTTCATCCAGCCAACACTGATGAGGAGCTTGACATCTACATCGATATTACAATCGGTTGTTTTGACTGATCCAAGATATTTGAACTTGTCAGCCACCATCAGTGGTTCCCCAGCAAGGAAGACAGTGCGGGCCCGCTTGCCCTGGTTGCGCAAAGTTGAAGAACATGTGCTCTTGTCTTCTTGTGACTGTTTCTTAATCCATTTGCCTCTGGTATTTGTACTCGCCATCGTTCCAAGGCTGCCTCAACCCCCTTACATGACTCACCAACCAAAACAATATCGTCTGCATAAAGTATGGCCCACGGTAATCTGTCATCAGCTGCTCCCTCAGGTAGTTGATGACAATGTTGAACAGTATCGGGCTCAGTAACCCCTGATGTACATTAACATCAACACGGAAAATTTCTGAAACACCTGCGGTGGTTTTCACCATAGTAGATGGACGAAGGTACATATCTTGGATCATCTTCACATATACTCAGGAACTTTTTGATGTTGTAGTGCTACCCAGATAATGTCTCTAGGAATGCGATCGAAGGCTTCCTCCAGATCGATGAACGCCATATGGAGGTCCTTGCCTAGCTCACGGTTTTTCTCAACCAAGGTCCGCAGAGTCCGAATTATTATAATAAAAAAGCCTTTTTCCGTCATACATCAGATTAGATGGAACTATAATACACTGACTGACAGAGCAAATGCAACACCAAGAAGGAGTGGTTCGAAAGTGATGAAAGTTGGGGAAAAAACAGAGACGGCACGGACGAATAATTGATGTTTATTTCAAACCGATATGCAGGTTACATAATGCGCACGGCATCGACTCAGTAGGATGTAGGACCACCGCGAGCGGCGATGCACGCAGAAACACGTCGAGGTACAGAGTCAATAAGAGTGCAGATGGTGTCCTGAGGGATAGTTCTCCATTCTCTGTCAACCATTTGCCACAGTTGGTCGTCCGTACGAGGCTGGGGCAGAGTTTGCAAACGGCGTCCAATGAGATCCCACACGTGTTCGATTGGTGAGAAATCCGGAGAGTACGCTGGCCACGGAAGCATCTGTACACCTCGTAGAGCCTGTTGGGAGATGCGAGCAGTGTGTGGGCGGGCATTATCCTGCTGAAACAGAGCATTGGGCAGCCCCTGAAGGTACGGGAGTGCCACCGGCCGCAGCACATGCTGCACGTAGCGGTGGGTATTTAACGTGCCTTGAATACGCACTAGAGGTGACGTGGAATCATACGCAATAGCGCCCCAAACCATGATGCCGCGTTGTCTAGCGGTAGGGCGCTCCACAGTTACTGCCGGATTTGACCTTTCTCCACGCCGACGCCACACTCGTCTGCGGTGACTATCACTGACAGAACAGAAGTGTGACTCATCGGAGAACACGACGTTCCGCCATTCCCTCATCCAAGTCGCTCTAGTCCGGCACCATGCCAGGCGTGCACGTCTATGCTGTGGAGTCAATGGTAGTCTTCTGAGCGGACGCCGGGAGTGCAGGCCTCCTTCAACCAATCGACGGGAAATTGTTCTGGTCGATATTGGAACAGCCAGGGTGTCTTGCACATGCTGAAGAATGGCGGTTGACGCGGCGTGCGGGGCTGCCACCGCTTGGCGGCGGATGCGCCGATCCTCGTGTGGTTACGTCACTCGGGCTGCGCCTGGACCCCTCGCACGTGCCACATGTCCCTGCGCCAACCATCTTCGCCACAGGCGCTGCACCGTGGACACATCCCTATGGGTATCGGCTGCGATTTGACGAAGCGACCAACCTGCCCTTCTCAGCCCGATCACCATACCCCTCGTAAAGTCGTCTGTCTGCTGGAAATGCCTCCGTTGACGGCGGCCTGGCATTCTTAGCTATACACGTGTCCCGTGGCACACGACAACACGTTCTACAATGACAGTCGGCTGAGAAATCACGGTACGAAGTGGGCCATTCGCCAACGCTGTGTCCCATTTATCGTTCGCTACGTGCGAAGCACAGCGGCGCATTTCACATCATGAGCATACCTCTGTGACGTCAGTCTACCCTGCAATTGGCATAAAGTTCTGACCACTCCTTCTTGGTGTTGCATTTGCTCTGTCAGTCAGTGTATTTAATCACTTATATAACTACATTTGGGAACGAAATATAAACAACAATAATTGGTTCAAAGAGGTCCAAGATTATTTAATAGAAGAGTCGAATATTCCAATGCAACAAATTGCAAATAGAGAGGAGAAAGTGATTCAGAAGAACAAACATATAAACTAAAAAAACATTGCAACGAAAACAATACACCATATCTAATGAAGAAAGGGCAGCAAGGTCGGAAAGAATTGAGTGGTTTTGGGAGAGAAGGAGGATTATGAAAGCTAAATTCCCAGTTCATTCTTTGAAGACTTAGATGTATATGGTTTGATTTAAGTGTGTGTAAAATATGTAAGTAAATTATTATTATTATTATTATTATTATTATTATTATTATTATTATTATTATTATTATTATTATTTTCGAGCCTCCATTTCTCAGACGGCAGCACGTCGGTCTCTCACCGCTGGATACCGTGGTTCAAATCCTAGCCACTCCATGTGAGATTTGTGCTGGACAAAGCGGAGGCGGGACAGGTTTTTCTCCAGGTTCTCCTGTTTTCCCTGTCAGCTTTCATTCCAGCAACACTCTCCATTCTCATTTAATATCATCTATCAGTCATTAATATATCACTCTGGGAGTGGCGACCCCATCGAACTAATAGCCTATATATGGTCCATTCATTACATCCCTGACCCGGTCAAAGACTGGAAAACACGTTGTAGGTATTATTATTTATTATTATTATTATTAATAATAATAATAATAATAATAATAATAATAATAATAACAGCATTAATTGCTACCTTAATATAAAGGGTGAAGGCTTCGGCTTGATTCACTAACTACCCTTAGTACCTTTATTAAGCAGTAATTGATATCATACATCCTACATGAAAATGAAAAAACGTTGTTACTCACCGATGAAATATATGTTCTTCATGCATTCAAAACCTCTCTGTGGTTAATCAAACAAAGGAAATAATTCTAGTCCGTTTGAAAAATTCCCTTGGGAAGCAAATCACCCGACTAGTAACTAAGGATTTATGTAACACCAAATGAACTCATTTGACCGAGAGAGCTACAGGGCTTTGCGTGTTAAATTTAATTCCATTTATACTCAATTCAAACATGGTTTCAGCTGATTACAAACTGGTTCTTTAGACTGCCTTTGCTCTGGTGTAATATTTACACTTCAAAACGAATAAGCGTTATTACACCGTATACCGATATGTTTACTATAATCTTATAAAACAGGTGGAATTTCTAATTGAAGTTGAATTATACCACAATATGAGGTATTATTATGTTGGAGATTAGTAACCAATCCTATAGTAAATATCTCACGGTAGCTGTCTGTTCGGAATGTGGCACCATACTGATCAGAAAAAAACTTGTCAGGGAGAAGTGTGGATTTCTGAATCATTACGTACTGTGGCACTGTGGTTTTCAACGAGGGGAATTAAAGATTATCGCTACGGTATTATGCATTGTATACGGATTTCTCTTTAAATTACTGTAAAGGCAGTGAGGAAGATTATATTAAATTACATGTCTCTTAGCGCTATCCGAGAAACAAAACACCTTACGTTGTTTCCGATGTAAGGCAGGGAATGGACAAGTTTTGTTGATATTGGCAGGCCACATTTCCGACTGCCAACCACAATGTACTTCCAGAGTCTCTACTATAACGGGAGGTTCACTTTACAGGTACTATTCGCAGTTGAGATGGAAAGTTTTCATTACAAAGATAGGCTCTTTTCCTATTGCCCGTCACAGTCGAGCTGGAGAGAATTGACTATAATCAAGAAATTCAGCGCTATATAACGCATCAACAACCGAGAGACGACAATAAGTCATAGGACCAAAGTTTAGATTTCTCTAAATTGAAAGGCGAATATGCTATCTGTTTTGTAATACGACTTACCGTTTAGCCATCAACTGCCCGAAACGAAGGTCTGCAACGTCGTTAAAATTGCATCTACGATATTTTCCGGGTTGAAAATTTATACATTTGAACACCTTAGAATATTTCCTCAAAGAAAGGAGTGTCCAGGTTTTAGGATTAGCGCTCAAATACATACGGAGTAATTAAGGTGTGCGGGATCGGTTACAGTTATATGAAAATAGTAAGAAAAGAGCTCACGGAGAATATATGTAGCGGAGTGGGTTAGCAGTGGAAGCAGAATAACAAAACAACGACCAAATTCTGGACAACTAGAGGAGAACCGTGGATGGTATGAACAGAAATTACAAGGAGATAAGAGGGTTTCCGAGAATATCAAAGAAAATCAGTCTAACAAATAGATGTGTTGAGACCCAAGCAAAAGTACAGAACGTTAGATTTCTGATCATGACAAACGATAGGAAAACATTTACAAAATGACAGGTAAAGCATGACAGTATTCCATTGGTTGTATATCATTTCAGTGAGATTTTGTCAAGTTCAAACTTAAATACAGTACATAGAAATGATTTTCCCAATCAAGTTTAAAAAGAGATAGGGAATACAACATTTCTAAGGAAACACAGAGAACAATAAACTAGGACACTGTATGGTTAAAATGACATAAAGACTCTAGAATATTCTCAAATTAAATTTATAAATAGAATTCCATGGCATAGGCTAAATATAAAACACAGAGTGGGCGAAGTGTCATTAAGACAATACTTACCGGGCGAGTTGGCCGTGCGCGTAGAGGCGCGCGGCTGTGAGCTTGCATCCGGGAGATAGTAGGTTCGAATCCCACTATCGGCAGCCCTGAAGATGGTTTTCCGTGGTTTCCCATTTTCACACCAGGCAAATGCTGGGGCTGTACCTTAATTAAGGCCACGGCCGCTTCCTTCCAGCTCCTAGGCCTTTCCTATCCCATCGTCGCCATAAGACCTATCTGTGTCGGTGCGACGTAAAGCCCCTAGCAAAAAAAAAAAGAAAATACTTGAAAAACAGTCCACAAATACGAAGTATGACAAGTTTATAATCTTTAACGTAACAACCCATCTTCACAGTAAATTTATACAAACAGCCTTGAAGAACACGATTTCTGAATTATTGACTAAAATTATGTCCGATTTCTCAAAAAACCATAAGATTTGAAGACCATAATACGTTACATGAATTATGAATCCGTTGGCTACCGTATCGATTCTAAGATCGAGTTCAAACACGTGATAAGCAAGACATCAGAATTGAAAAATATATAAGTTCAAGTTACACTACCTCATGGTGCATGCAGATATGGAGAAGTCCTAAACTAGATTAAACATTTACAGCAACATCATAAACACTATCTTCTCCCAGTGTCACTCTCCCCAACAGTCGAAACTTGTCTCGATGAGAAGGCCGTATGAGGCAGTACATTTTGACAAGTCGAAGAAGGGAGGGGCACTAGGGGAGGTTATGTCACACGCAGCACACAACAAATTCGAAGATACTGGAACATTCGAGGCGTGAGGCAAGCTGATAGCAATGACGTCAGCAGACACTTGACGTATGACCACGAGGTTCAGTGCTACATAAGCCGGCGAAGAGGGGAGGCGGTGATCACCACTGGTGTTCAACATGGTGGTTCAAAGAAAGTATGACGATAATTGGCGGACATGGTGAGTCCATTATAAAGTAGGAAAGTAATACAGTTCAGGAAGTTGAAATTAACATAAAATAGGATGGTAACTGAGGACAGCAGTATGGGTCAATATGTAAATACGAATGGATGTATTTGAAAATAAAACGCCCCTCAATAATAAATTGTGATGGTATGAGTTACGGATAAAACATTGCGGTAACAGAGGAGAAATTTAGGTGCAGGGATTCTTAGGTAAACAGATCACGAGATAAGTTATGGCGCTTTTACTTAAGCCTAAAGAGGAAAAGCAGAGGTAAGAAATGATAGCGGTAAACAGAAGTAGAATATAAATGCATTACAAATTATAGCAATTGCCAGAAAACATCATACAGTGTGAAATAACAGGCTGCACTCCGCGGTACTGTTCAAATATCAACAAAGCCCTTTAGTGCTATTCGAGGATGATTGTAACCTCCAACTGTATTCCCCTAATATCTGGCAGAATGGCCGATTGACATCTCTCTTGCTTTCTATCCAAAGAACAACCACGAGTTTACGGGAATGATGACGAAAATGGCAATATGTTACTACCCTGCTGGCAAGAAACGTTCCCATGATAACCTGTAGGTCTGTCGGTCACTCAATGCAGAGCATGAGCCCCGCAGAACATTGTAATTTTCTCCGTCATTTCTAGAGCAAGTGAACTTAAACTCATGTTCATAAAAGACAGAGACCGGGCGAGTTGGCCGTGCGCGTAGAGGCGCGCGGCTGTGAGCTTGCATCCGGGAGATAGTAGGTTCGAATCCCACTATCGGCAGCCCTGAAGATGGTTTTCCGTGGTTTCCCATTTTCACATCAGGCAAATGCTGGGGCTGTACCTTAATTAAGGCCACGGCCGCTTCCTTCCAACTCCTAGGCCTTTCGTATCCCATCGTCGCCATAAGGCCTATCTGTGTCGGTGCGACGTAAAGCCCCTAGGAAAAAAATAAAAATAAAATAAAGAAGACAGAACACCTTGAAAAACTAGAAGGAAGAAGTTCACACATTCACAGGACATGTTCATTAGTATGTTCTAAAGAAACTATTATCATTTAGGTCACCTAGGTTTAGCATGTTCCCTGTTGCCTAGTAGGCACTGGGTCCTCCATGGGCACTGATATCTTGTCCCATGCGTGATGGCATCGACGCGTATAAGGCGCGGGGTATAGCCATCAATGCTGCATTCAGCTGGTTCCACAGTTCATCTTTGTTGTTTGACATTGGGTCACAGCGCCGCACCCGTCGTTTCACCATATCCCACACATTTTCGATTGGTGACAAGTCCGGTGATCGGGCGGGCCAGGGCAGCAGTCTGACATCCTGCGACAACAAGAAGGCATGTGTTTGTGCAACAACATGTGGTCGCGCATTGCCCTGTTGAAAAATGGCGTCTGGAGTGTCGTGCAGAAAGGTTAATACTACGGGACTCAGGATGTAATTCACGTAGGTCAAACTGGTTACAGTGCCCTGGACACGCACCACCTGTGATTTGTGGTTGTAACCAATCGCATTGCACACCATAATGCATTGAGTTGACGCGGCATGTCTTGTGCAATTGCAGTCAATATGATGCCTCTCCCCTTGTCTACGGCGAACCAAAAGGCGGCCATCATTTCCGAACAAACAGAACCTGGATACGTCCGAATACACTATATGCTGCTAATCCTGTCCCCAGTGACGTAGTTCCATAAACCATTCCAATCTAGCATGTTTATGCATATTGGTCAAAGACAGGCGGATAACTAGACGACGCGCCGGTAACCCACACCGTAATATACAGCGACGGACTCTCACTCCTGATAGTGTACGATGTGTTACACTGTTCCACCGCTGTGCCAGAGCCGAGGAGGACGCAGATCTCTCTAGAAATGCCATTGGGATGAGGTGTCGATCTTCTTGAGGAGTGGTTTTGGTGGTGCGACCAGATCCATCTCGTCTTGTTCTACGCCCTTCTGTGAACCGTTCTGTACACACCCGTTGCACTTCCGAGACGGCTTCGATTCCCGTCCGGGTCTGGGATTTTAATCCCCCCTGGTTAATTCTCCTGTCTCGAGGAATGGGTGCTGTCCCAACACTCTCCTCGTCATATTTAGACAACACACCACACTACGACCCCAGGAACATACAATAGTAAATACGTCCCTGCGGTTAGGTTTGGCGTCAGGAAGGACATCCGCCCGTAAAACAGAGCCAAATCCACATGTTCAACACTGTTCGCGCTCACGACCCCTCCATTGTGAGAAAAGCGATAGAAAATTATTTTTTATTATTTATTTTTTTGCTAGGGGCTTTACGTCGCACCGAAACAGATAGGTCTTATGGCGACGATGGGATAGGAAAGGCCTAGGAGTTGGAAGGAAGCGGCCGTGGCTTTAATTAAGGTACAGCCCCAGCATTTGCCTGGTGTGAAAATGGGAAACCACGGAAAACCATCTTCAGGACTGCCGATAGTGGGATTCGAACCTACTACCTCCCGGATGCAAGCTCACAGCCGTGCGCCTCTACGCGCACGGCCAACTCGCCCGGTGATAGAAAAAAGAAGAAGGTTGTTAATTTATCGCATGTATTTGTGCACTATACTTACAAAGAGATTGATTGATTGATTGATTGATTGATTGATTGATTGATTGATTGATTGATTGATTGATTGATTGATTGATTGATTGATTGATTGATTGATTGATTGATTGATTGATTGATTGATTGATTGATTGATTGATTGATTGATTGATTGATTGATTGATTGATTGATTGATTGATTGATTGATTGATTGATTGATTGATTGATTGATTGATTGATTGATTGATTGATTGATTGATTGATTGATTGATTGATTGATTGATTGATTGATTGATTGATTGATTGATTGATTGATTGATTGATTGATTGATTGATTGATTGATTGATTGATTGATTGATTGATTGATTGATTGATTGATTGATTGATTGATTGATTGATTGATTGATTGATTGATTGATTGGAGAGACTCCCCCTGTGTACGTTGCAATAAAGTGGGTTCCCGGCAGAATTGGTGGAGATGTGATCCGTACACACGCAAGGTCGTGGCTTCGGACTGTTATTCGGAATTTAATATATTTGGGAACCAGACCTCCACTCTTTATTTTTCACTGTCCACACCTTTTCATCCCTGATCCGGTCTCAGGTGCGATGCGGGTCGTGCAGGTGAAATTGCCTAATATTACGGCCGGGTATCTTTCCTGATGCCAATCCTGTGTGGAGGGAATATTCAGAATCGTGTGTTTTGTATGGTTGTTGGTAGTGCGGGATTTGGTGCGCACCGGCACAGATAGGTCTTATGGCGACGATGGGACAGGAAAGGCCTAGGGATAGGAAGGAAGCGGCCGTGGCCTTTATTAAGGTACAGCACCAGCATTTGCCTGGTGTGAAAACGAGAAACCACTGAAAACCATCTTGAGGGCTGCCGACAGTGGGATTCGAACCCACTATCTCCCGGATGCGAGCTCACAGCTCCGCACGGCCAACTCGCCCGGTGGAACTGGCCTGGAATCAAGCACGGAGCCCTGTGAATCGAAGATCTCAAAGCTGACCATCCAGCCAACGAGCTTGACTGGGACCCAGACTACTTCTCCTGGGAAGAAATTAGTTCCAGGTTAATTCCTAGAGGCAGAGGAGTCTGGGTATACTGTTCCCAATTCTACTTCATTTAATGCCGAGTTTATGAACGGTGGAAGATTTTACTTTTAACCATTACTCCAGAGGAAGTTTGGACACGAAAAGACCAGGCTTCATGTCTAATACAGGTTCCACCGTTAATTCAGGGGAACAGCTAAATTTTAGTACAATTCAGAAAATGTTCCAAGTAAAATAAGTCCACGGTGTGGGTCCTAGAAGGGGTTTTGATTATTGGTCTAAGTAGTAAAAGTCAGAACTAAACTATATACTACGTACTCTACTTCATTTGGTACAAGTAAACATGTTAATATCTATCTAGGCGAGAAGAGTACAAGTCATTTTCTGTCTTACACTCGTTTTTCCTGGCAGCCTAGAATTACAACAAAATATCAACCTCTGTTATTTTAATCCCTGTGTTTATAAGAGCCTAGTATTAGTACTCATTCTTTGAAAGGCATTTTGTATATATACATATATGTGTTTCCTCTATGAATTAATGCGAAGTTCCGTGGCTTAATTCGTACGTACATTACGGCATGCTAAACTGATATATTTCCCTGGAAGCTTGTGGCAGCAACAGCCTCCGTGGTTCAAATCACGATCACTCCATATAAGGTTTGTACTGGACGGAACGGAGGCGGGGCAGATTTTTTTCATGATACTCCGGCTTTCCCTGTTACCTTTCATTCCAGCAATATCTCCAATATCAGTTTACTTCATCTGTCAGTCATTAATCATTGTCCCAAAGGAGTGTGGCAGGCTTCGATAGCCAACATAATTCCTATCCCCACCGCTAGATGGGGACTTCACATTCATTCCATTCCTGACCCGGTCGAATGACTCGAAACAGGCTGCGGATTTTCATTTTCCTGCTTGTGGCAGTAATGTGAGGTACGATTAATATTAACCATACCAAAGTATAATTAATATTTCAAAATATACAGGAAGGTTCAAAAATACATGGAAAAAGTGAAGGGTTTGATTTATCATGTGTAGGCGAGACAAAAAGGTTATATGAACGGAAATTCCTATTTGTTGAGATATCACGCTTTCAACTGTGATGAGCTGGGGTATTCAGGTTACAAATTCGTTCAAATTTCCTGGAATGATTTGCTCTGTTGAATAACTCACGGTAAGTTTTGAAACGCTCACCACTTGGCATACCGTAAGCTTCAGCTAACCGTGCCATTGTGTTCCTAAAAGGCTTACAAGTGACATGCTGTGCGTATCGTCGGACAAGCCTGCACAGTTCTTCCATGAAATTCAACTTCACCTCCAATACAGGCACGTTCACCAACGACTGTAAATGCTCCCACACACAAAATATGCAATGGGTTGAGATCAAGTGAGTCTGGAGGCCAAGAATTTGTTCCTTTTCTACGTATCCGGTGATCATGTTGACGTGCAATAAGTGAAGTTCTCATGGGTACAAAGACTAAAATTTGAAGGGGCGTCGTCATGCATAAAGTAAGTTACAACCCTTGACCGAGGTTTAGTGGTATGTCTTCCAAAGAGAGTCTGATATCTTAGAAATAACGAACTTTCTGACCCATGTTATTTTAGCCATTTAATTTTCACTACATATGCGGAATCGAACCCTCTATTTTTCTCGTGTATTTTTGAAGTGTCTGGTAGAATATTCTACAGTTTTTGCCCAAAGTTTTATGGAATTGCCCTTGCTTCGAAGGGACATATTTTACATACTCTGACCGCTGACGTGGCGCTGCGACTGAAGACTCAAGAAACTCGCTGTGAAGATATCTACCTTATTATCCGTTCTGTCGATAAGAGCAAGATTAGGCCTATTGTTTTTATTCTCCTCCTCCGTTAAAGCCTCCTTATGCGACCCGGAACTAATGTGATCTGATTGTCCCATCACACCTTGAATAAAAATACTATTTCCGCTAATATCTTCGTTATTATCAGTCGTACGATGAATATGTCCA
This sequence comes from Anabrus simplex, assembly GCF_040414725.1. Lineage (NCBI taxonomy): Eukaryota > Metazoa > Arthropoda > Insecta > Orthoptera > Tettigoniidae > Anabrus > Anabrus simplex. Next base: position 75,101,161 of record NC_090272.1, on the reverse strand, counting down.
TGGTATAAATGATCGAAAAGTACAATTCCTACATCAGTTATAACTATCAAAATTTCTTTAGATTTAACGGACTTAAGTTTAACCGCTTCGATTTTTCCACAAGCCCCTACTCCATCCGATGATTCTAAAGTCGTAGGAATGTGATGATACAACCCTAAATGGGTGGATTCCAAAAACAAAGTTTGGTTAGCGTAGGCTACATACAGCCGTTTTCGAAATTTAGGAACACAGACAGACATCCAAAGTTTCTTTAATAAACTTCAGATGACCAGTACAACGCACGAAACCAATAATTAACAGAAATCTCTATTGAAATAGTAAATGTACAGACACGCGAGCTTAAAGATTTTATTTATGTAGACCGAATGAGTTACCCGTGCGGTTATGGGCGCACAACTGTGAGCTTGCATTCGGGATATAGTGGGTTCGAACCCCACTGTCGACAGCCCTGTAGATGCTTTTCCGTGGTTTCCCATTTTCCACACCAGGCAAATGCTGGAACTGTACCTTAATTAGTCTAAGCCCACGGCCGCTTCCTTCCTACACTTAGCCCTTTCCTACCCCATTGTCGTCATAAGACGTATCTGTGTCGGTGCGTTGTAAAGCAACTAGTAAATTATGTACTGTATTTATGTAGCTGTCCGCCTCTGTGGTGTAGTGGTTAGCGTGATTAGCTGGCACCCCCGGAGGTCCGGTTCGATTCCCGGCTCTGCCACGAAATTTGAAAAGTGGTATGAGGGCTGGAACGGGGTCCACTCAGCCTCGGGAGGTGAACTGAGTAGAGGTGGGTTCGATTCCCACCTCAGCCATCCTGGAAGTGGTTTTCCGTGGTTTCCTACTTCTCCTCCAGGTGAATGCCGGGATGGTACCTAACATCAGGCCACGGCCGCTTCCTTCCCTCTTCCTTGCCTATCCCTTCCAATCTTCCCATCCCTCCACAAGGTCCCTGTTCAGCATAGCAGGTGAGGCCGCCTGGGCGAGGTACTGGTCATTCTCTCCAGTTGTATCCCCGACCAAGAGTCTGAAGCTCCAGGACACTGCCCTTGAGGCGGTAGAGGTGGGATCCCTCGCTGTGTCCGAGGGAAAAGCCGACCCTGGAGGGTAAACAGATGATGATGATGATGATGATGATGATGATGATTTATGTTGCTTTTACATCGAACGGAACATTACTAGTAATATCAACTTCAACCATTACAGAACATATGAAGTGTAATCCACATCGATAACAGAGCCGTGAGATAGAAGTAGGACAGCATAATACCACTCCGATTTTGCCGATAAGCAAGAACACAACAACACTACAGTACTGGATTATGTTCCAAGTGGAGAATACTACCGCTAACCCGCCCTGGAATGCCAAGCTCTTGAAACTTTTTAAAATGAAATATATATGTGATGAACACTGAAATACCAGCATCAACTCGAGATTATTTCGTAATGATGTGAAGAGCACTTCAAACACGATGTAGGTCGCTGATGAGCATACCACCCACAGCTGTGGTATCTTTATATCACGAGACGTGTAATCAACTACTGATTTATTTCAACACTCGTCGAAATATTGCCAAACGTATTCTACCATGCATGAACGTAGTCGATTACTTTTAAGTGACCGGACGAGTTGGCCGTGCGGTTCGAGGCGTGCGACTATGAGCTTGCATCCGGGAGATAGTGAGTTCGAATCCTACTGTCGGCAGCCCTGAAGATGGTTTTTCGTTGTTTCCCATTTTCACACCAGGCAAATGCTGGGGCTGTACCTTAATTAAGGCCACGGCCGCTTCCTTCCAACTCCTAGGCCTTTCCTTTTCCATCGTCGTCATAAGACCTATTTGTGTCAGTGCGACGTAAAGCCAGTAGCAAAAAAACTTTTAAGTGTTCTGTATTTATCTTATTTCTTTATTTATTTATTTACTTAACTGTCCGGTTCCTTGGGTGAATGGTAAGTCTTCTTGTCTTCGGTTGAAAGGGCCCTAGTTTGATTCCCAGCGGAGCCCAGAATTTTAACTGCATATTTTTACTGATCTTTCTCGGAGACTAGATGTTTGTATCCAGCTTGATACTCTTTCCTTCATCCACACATTGTATAGAACAACACACCACAGTACCAACCAATAAAGAAACGCGCAATAGAAAGCAGCCTCCGTAGGCCGCGTAAGGTCGACATCGGGAAGGGCATCCGGCCGGAAAAATGGGTCAGTTTCCCATAAAGCGCTCAACTCTATGAAATGGGGACATATCCCGGTAAGAAGAAGATATATTTATGTCTTTATTTATTCGTTCGTTCGTTTGTTCGTTTGTTCGTTTATTCCACTAACAGATCGTGGCTCCAATTATAAGTGGCTTACTGTACACTAGATATAATTTTCAAGTAATTATGAGAAATAATTTAAATAACATAAAAAGAATAAAATAAAAGTGTGAAAATGTACAAAATGATATTAAAGTATTGTCTGAACAATAGAACAATTAGGTTGACAAAGAAATCAACTGTAAAGTGATATTTCTGAGCGTATCGGCAGATTTCCGTAGCCTGCTGGTGGACGATGATTGGAACTTCCCGATAATTCACTGCGATAACACGTACAGCCAATAACATCACACAGCAGAGTAAGCTTCAGCTTAGCAGCGACTAGTTTTGGCTAGCCTTGCAGCGCTACATTCAGGAGGCGGAAGAGATGGTCCCGCTATCGTCGATGCTGAGAAGGGTTTTCCGTGGTTTTTCATTCTCCTGCACTATATCTCACATGACCGACACAAATCTCCTGACCTGAAGAGGCTGAGTTACCACTTGACTGTTTGTTACCTCAGTGCTGAGTGTTTTCATTCGTATGTTAAAAAAAAAATGTGATGCTCAATTTTCAACTTATCAGTGGGATGATTAGCTTAAAATATTTATAAATGTTTCTTCTTTATAAATCTAAACGAAAACGTTACACTTATGTTCAATATTAGTTCAATATTATTTTGAGAGAAAACAAATTTACATTTTTCGTGCCCATACGTACATAATCTTTGTACAAAGTAAAGACCCCAAAATAAAATTATTTCCTAAAATCTGTAGGAAGCTAATACATGTAACTCCTTACAAGTACATAAGTTGGTATTTTCAAATACTTTATAAACATGATGGAAATTTGTGATGGAATTAATCAGTAAAGTAGAGGAAGTATTAGAAGACCGAGGAATGTTCTTAGCCAATGTGGTGACAGCTCAATGTTTTCCACTAGTTGTTTGTGATACCAGTTTGTTTCATCAACAACCAGCTGTCCCAGCTCCACTGGCATTATGGTTGTAAATAATCAATAATTTTGGGGTTGTCATATAACACTCCTTGTCTTCCAGAGTCTGTCACAGTTACTTGAAAGTCTTTTGGAGAAACGTCATCCGTCCGCCACGAAAATAGTGATGAAGTAATGTAGCTTTTGAACTCACCATGTTTCTCTTCCTTCGTTTAGTAGCAGGCTCTGTTTTCTTCTCTCTTACAATATTTTCAGCACTCTCTGTATCACTCTCTCACTTTCAAAATATCTTAACAATTCATTAAAATCATCATCCTTATCATCACTCTCCGCTGTGGTTAATAAGTGAAAGATAACCGTCGGCAGCCCTGAAGGTTTTCCGTGGTTTCTCATTTTCACACCAGTACCTTTCCAATCCTAGCCCTTTTTCATTCTTCCGTCACAGTAAACCTTCGATGTGTTCGTGCGACGTTAAAACAAGTATGTATGTATGTTGGGTATTCAGCCCGAAGGCAGGTTTGATCCTCTGCAGCTCTGCCAAACAGCTGTCATAAATAGCCTAGGCGTCACTGAAGAGGCATACTAGGTAAATGAGGAGTGAGGTAGTTTCCCGTTGCTTTCCTCACCGAGCCAGCCGTTGCTATTACATATCAGTCTGCCAAGCCCACTGAAACGCATGCACCAACTGACCCTATGAGCGATATTTTCACACCACTCATAACAGGGACTGGCTGCATAAGGAATGGTATTACTAGCATCACTCATACCTCAGTCACTTTCATATTGTCAAAGCCAAGAATCAGACTGAGGCAGGTCAATGAAAGTAACAAAATTGATATAGCCCATACCAGAAGACACAGTGCACTGTAAACACTACATCTCGCCAGCAAAGGCATTTAAAACAAGTAGCAAAACAAATCTAACAAAGTAATAAAATACCGTAACTTAAATAGAAGATTAATAATTATTACATGAATTTTACGTTGACGATAATATTCTTAGTAGAACACGCTAGCAGTTCCAATCATCATTGTATAAGTACAGTATTAGAATGCGGTTCTCACTTGCTAACTTGTGCTCCTCCTACTAATGATACATGTGTGTTTAACGGGTTGGTCTAACCTGCAGTCCCTTCTCGTTAAATTACATACGGGCCCGTGACACAACGGGATGTGCAGATTGAATGTAGGTGAGCTAAATACAGTATTCGATTTTTCATTCTCCTCCACACACATTACTCCTATTTTTAATTTCGCAGTGCTGCTTCCGGTCGAAAAGTCATCACCATTTATTGCAAATGGAATGTGTGACAGTGTAGAGTGTTTCTATCTGTACACGGTACCAGTCCATATTGAAGAACTCTCTGAGGCAATATCTGTGGTTTTTATTATACAGTTTTACACTAACTATTTACCTTATACCTCTATATTTTTCTGTATTTACAACAAATATCAGCCATAGTGATCACTAATGAAAAGTGTGGGTTACAACATTTTTTGAGGGACGTATTCAATGTGGACGAGTATTCACCCTTACTCCTAACCAAAACCAGAAATGAACTGTTCCTTGAGTTCATCATCGCTGTGGAACTGATTGCTCTTCAGGAAATTTTTGAGGTCCGAACAGATGGGAGTAACAAAGTGATAGATCAGGTGAGTAGGGTCTGGGAGGTCAAGAATCTCCCAACAGTTCTCCACTAACACCTCTTACACTATCCTCACAACATGTGGACGCGTGTTGTCGTGAGGAATAATAATACGGGACGACAACATACCGCGATGCCTCCTCCTGATGGCTTGATGCTAATTGTCTAATTTCGGACCGTGTCCGACACATGGGCAACCAGTGCTCTGCGTTCCTGAAAGCACAAGGTGGCATTTTCTCATAAGACGGTCCTGTGTTAGTATTCCTTACGGAATATTGGTTTGTTTATGTTTACATTTTGATTTCGTTGTATTTTGTTGTAATGGAAGGTTTCGGTTAATCTTCCCTCTCACATACGTAACAGAGACCCGCATGACCGAGTATGAAGACCGTACTGTAGATTAAATTGCCTGGCTATATCGGCAAACAACCAAACACTTCTAAGAAGCAGTATGGTATACTTAAACCGAGTATGAAGGATCCGAGGAGTCTGTTTATGTTCGGTCTTTTCTGTCTGTGATGACCTATTGGTTGTCCATAATAACCGTAAATGGTGTTCCAAAAACATGTGGGAAGTAATTAAGGAAGGATAGTACACCCAAAAAAAACGGGAAAGTATCTTTGAACACATGACCTTTGGTCAGTCGTTTACGAGTTACTCAGGTAATTTAATCTCCTCCGTTCACCTCACATGATCTCAAAGTCGGAGCCTTTTTTTTTTTCGCAAAAGTTCATATTACGTCTTTATTCCTGACGTAGCTGTGATTCGTAATGGAGGTACAGTTACACCAAGCGGAACATTCGAAAAAATAAAGTTAGTTTTGTGTTGCCTACTGTAGAGGCTAAATGCAAAAGAAGCTGCAAAATCTGCGATGGAAATATCATATGATAGAGCTCCGATATGTTACCTGAAAAGGAAGTTCAGAAAGCACACATCTCTTCAGTGGAATAACATCTGGACCACAAGCACAAAAGGATCCGTAATGAGAGAACTGTTCTTTCCTGAGATCCAGCATGGATTTCAGTGCAAAGTGTTCGTGCTTGATTTTGTGCTTACACAATTTAAATCATATTTCGAGCGATTTAACAGCAATGTCTCAGACGATTTCTTATGCTTTTGTGGATCCTCTCAAACAGTGCAGCATTTAATTTTTGATTGCCCTGCTTTCGAAAGACCTATTTTTTGCTAGTTGCTTTACGTCGCACCGACACAGATAGATCTTATGGCGACGATGAGACTGGAAAGGGCTAGGAGTGGTAAGGAAGTGGCCGTGGCCTTAATTAAGGTACGCCCTGGTGTGAAAACGGGAAACCACGGAAAACCATTTTCAGGGCTGCCGACAGTATAGTTCGAACCTACTATCTTCCGAATACTGGATACTGGCCGCACTTAAGCGACTGCAGCTATCGAGCTCGGTTTTCGAAAGACCAAGATATACCCTGGTATGTCACCTGAACTTTTGTGACACTGAACTGAACAAACCTCTATTTCATATATTGAAAAAATAATGTTGTTATAATATTCTTTTAACTTTCATCCACTGCAACTTTAATAAGCTTTCATCATAATGTTCAATCTGTTGCAAATTGTATGTAATTGTTAAACTATAGCCCTAATATAATTTTGCACAATAGGATTCCCTTCTATTTTCATTGGAAATTGGAAATATAATAATAATAATAATAATAATAATAATAATAATAATAATAATAATAATAATAATGCAACGTTGTCTCCACCCATTATTCTCTGCACTTCACGGCCCGAAACAATGTAACGTTAGATACTGACACACAAAGGATGCGTAACTTTTCGTTGCTGACATACTGAACTTTAGGCGCTTACATGTGAGGACAATTCTATATTGGAGATACTTGAAACCCGTCATTTAATATAACGCATTTTCGTGCACCACATTCGTCGTTCTGTCACAGAGAACACAAACGAAGAGTTATTTAATGTTACTAACACGGGACATACACCTAGCCGGGTGAGAAGCGGCTCGACCTGAGGTCACGTCCTACAACTCTCAGAGCTGACCCTGTGACTTCTTGATAGTCAAGGCAAAGCACGGACACAATGGAAGCTGCAAACTGACACTGGTACGCAACATAGATTATTGTCGTATGTAGAAGTATGTGCTACAGTTATTACTTTAGAGTGGTGATACAATGGGTGCTTTAGTACGGGAAATGAAGTACTACCTAAGCGTTCCCCTGGAACATGGAAGAAACCACGTGGAATTACCACACTGAAAGAGGACGGTGTAAGCGTCCAGATTCAAACTCAAGGCTTCCGAACAGTACAATGAATAAAGACCGTAACTAATGAAGAAAGAAAAATGCTTATTAGTTTTCCTGTTACAACAAATCAGCACTACGCGCACCCTCTCCTGTGTTTGTCCGCCAGGATTTGGACTGTAAAATATTCCGTTAACAATATCTCCCCTATTAGTCCTTCTGTCGAAAAAGTGTATATGAGGGAGAAAAGAGGCTCAGAAATAGGCTTCCATTAAGGTTGGTAGATTTTCATGAATATTAATCATGAATAGTTTGTGGGAGAGTAAAATCACTGTTTCGGTCCTCCAATATACCCCAGTCCATTCAGTGGTTTTGACATGATATTACCCTAAAACCTACCTTCGGATTCTATATTTGAAGTTTAGTTATGATGTATCCAGTAGTTTTTCGGTTATACGAAATCAGCTCTACCATCATTCGCTTTTGGGCTGTGTCTGCTAGGAGAGACTATAAAATATTCCGTTAATAATATCTCCCTAATTAATCCTTCTACCGAAAAAATATGCATAAGAAAAAGTTTTAGAATTAGGTTTCCATTAACGTTGCTATGTTTCTGTTAGGTTTAATTCTGGACATTTTCTGGCAGAGTAAAATCACTATTTCATGTTATGTTATGTTATGAACTCCCAGTCTACGATTTTTGAAACGATATAGATCCTAGAACCTACTCATGAATAGATGTAACTATGAAATTTGGATGAAGTACATCCAATAATTTTTCACTTATAATAAATCAAACAGACAAACAGACAAACCGAAAGACACCAAAGTTAAGAAATATGTAGATGGTCATTATGGCATCTGAAACGGGAAACTATCAGAAAATTTCGCCTTAACAATCAATGTACAACACACGGTCATTACGATTTTATTTACATAGATTAATTTCTTTATTATAATATAACACATGTTATCGTTCTCCAACCGTTGCATCAGCAACCATTCTCAACTAACTGCATGTCAGTTACTTCCAGTTAATTAATAAGATATGCTCTGTCTACCTGATATTCAATTACGTACAACGAAATGAGCTTGAAAATAACAGTTTTACCTGTAATGAAAAACGAAACCTCCAGTAATTTATCTAGATAGAATACGGGGGTCGAGATTTATTCATTTAGACAATTTATCGAGTAACTATGAAATGGATTGAATATTGAAAAGTAGATAAATACAACCTGTGACAATAAAGTTCGGTGAAGAGTCCTGTACTATCAACATAGATGAACAATGCACGACAGTGACCTTACTGACCTTCGAAGTAGTTCCCTCCTATAACTATGCACTGCTGAGATCGGTGATACATGTCCTGGAAACTTAGCAAGAAGGCTTTCTTTGGGATGGTGTTCAAAACGTCGTTCCCTCAGGTAGAAATTCCTTGTGGATAAGGCCTTGACTATCGAAAAAAGTGATTAGCATCGTTTTGATGCGTGACTTTTCGGCTCTGACCTTTTTCCGACGAGGAGATCCCAGATAACGTCATTCCGTGCTTTGCCGTTTCGTTTCAGGGTCGTACGTGAGGCACCAGGTTTCATCCTCAGTGACGATACAGTTCAAGAAATTTGGTGTCGTACCCGCCGTTTCGACAAAATTCTTTGAAGCCTCTAAACGTGCCTGCTTCTGATCGTCAGTCAAGTGATGTGGCACAACACGAGAACACGTTTTCCTCTTCCCTAACTTCTCCTTAAAGATTTGTCACACGGATTCACGGTTAATCTGCAGTTCATCCGCTATCATGCCCACAGTTAATCGCCGATCGTTCATAATTAATGTCCTCACCTTCTCAATATTTTCGTCACTGACGGCGGTCGCCGGTCTTCCGCTACGAGGGTTGTCAGAAACACTTCCCCGGCTTCCTCGAAAACGGGCGAACCACTCGTACACACACTTCAAGGACAGTGCTTGATCTTCATAAACACGTACCAGCATCGCATGCATTTCTTTCGATGTCTTGCCAAGCTTAAAACAAACGTGTACATTGAACTTTTGGTCGTTCATGTTCCTGTTCGCAGTTCAGAACCAACGCAATAAACACGCACTGTGTCAAACAGGTCTTACACGGCACACACACGATGCTCAACTGAACAACGTTGGGAGCAGGTGGTCAAAACCTGCTACTACGCAGGTGCAGCGTTGCGCATCGTCAGTGTTGCCGGATCGACCGTTCTGACTTCATTCACCGAACTTTATTGTCACATGTTGTACTTTTATTTATAGTGGCTTTACGTTGCACCGCACAGGTTGCATGCAACTAATCGAATAAATACGTATCCATTACATACACATAAAACTTTTAGCATGAAAGTATACCGTTTTATTTCGGAATGTAAGCTGTGTGGACCGCAGTCTCCCAGTATGTCCTCTGCCGGCTCCATCAGAATAAATCAAAATAACTCGGTGACATACAGTTCATTGTGCGATCTGTGGTCAAATTCATAAATGAAGATGTTTCCGTGCGCTGTTCTGATAAATATTCTCTGTCTCTTTGTACGAATTCGATTTAGTGGTTTTATACTTTAAGAATGTAAAAATTCTGTGATTCAGTCTGTTTGAGTCAATTTTTCCCTAATATCGGGAAATTCTACCAAGAAATATCTCTCCATTTTATCACGTTTGTGGAATCATTTTCTTCGCATGTATTCTTGACATCTGTATATTAAAAACCTAACAATTTACTGTGTTTCCTAATAAACACCGTAGCAACAGTTGCAGCAGTGCGCTTGTATCAACGTGGGAACGAGGGCATGTGCGGTTGAGTTGGTCATAAGCACGCCTGACTTATCCAAGATACGGGCTGTGTAATATACAATATGGGTCAGCTGCATTAGTACAATGTGGATTGTATGTACACAACCAGTGTCTGTCGTCATGGGAATTGTGCGCTCAGCAGCGCTACCTATAGTAGGCTACAATACAAATGTAGATTTCGAGCGTAAGACTTTTGGTCTGGGGATACAACTGGGATGGGGGACCAGTACCTCGCTAGGCGGCCGCACCTGCCTTGCTGAACAGGAGCCTTGTGGAGGGATGAAACGATCGGAAGGGATGGGCAAGGAAGAGGGAAGGAAGCGGACGTGGCCTGAAGTTAGGTACCATCCCGGCATTTGCTTGGAGGAGAAATGGGAGACAATGGAAAACCACTTCGAGGATGGCTGAGATGGTTATCGAATCCCCCTCTACTCAGTTGACCTTCCGAGGCTGAGTGGACCCGGTTCCAGATCTCGAACCACTTTTCAAATTTCGTGACATAGCCGGAAATCGAACCCGAGCCTCCGGGCGAGGCAGTTAATCACACTAACCACTACATCACAGAGGCGGACAGAATTTTAAAATACTTCTAAAAATTCATAACAACGGATACAATTTATTTACTTGAGAAAAGAAAAAAGGAATTTCTTTATTTTTTTCATAATAACCAAACACTATTGTGCAACAGCCCCGAAGGGCCATGGCGTACCAAGCGGTCGCTGCTCAGCACGAGTCCTGCAGATTACGAGGTGTCGTGTGGTCAGCACTACGGATCCTCTCGGCCATTATTTTTGGCTTTCTAGATCGGGACCGCCATATCACCGTCAGATAGCTCCTCAATTGTAATCACGTAGGCTGAGTTGACCTCGAACTAGCCCTCAGATGCCGGTTAAAGTCCCTGAGCTGGCCGCGAATTGAACCCGGGGCCTCCGGGTAAGAGGCAGGCACGCTACTCCTACACTGTGGGGCCAGCTTTTTCGTAATACACTATTAAATTATAATGAAATGAAATGGCATATTGCTTTTAGTGACGGGGGTGTCCGAGGACAAGTTCGACTCATCAGATGCAGTTCCTTTGATTTGACACCCGTAGGCGACCTGAGCGTCGTGATGAGGATGAAGTGATGATGAAGACGACACATACAGCCAGCCCCCTTCCAATTATGGTTAAAATCCCCAGCCCTGCCGGGAATCGAACTCGGAACCTCTGTGACCAAAGGCCTGCATCGCTAGTCATTTAGCCATGGAGCCGGAGTAAATTATCATTATAATAGTTATACAGAACTATATATTTTTTCATAAATCCATTCACAATATTTTATTCAAAATTATTCGCATGTTATTAACATTACCAAAAAATTTTAATGAATACCTTCGATTTTAATGGCATGGACACTTGAACATAGTACAGCCTACTTCTGTGGCAGCAATAGTGTTTAACTTGGAGGTAAATAAGAGAAGACTTACAGGAAGGCCAGAAAGAAGGTGGATGGACACAGCCAACAGCGATGTGAAATATAGAAAGCTAATGTAATCTGATGTTTACAATAAGAAGACGTGCTATTTGTTTGTTTTACGTCGCACGGACACAGATAGGTCTTATGGTGACGATGGGACAGGAAAGGCCTAGGAATGCGAAGAAAGCGGCCGTGGTATAATATATATTATATATTACACCATTTGCCTGGTGTGAAAATGGGAAACCACGGAAAGCCATCTTCAGGGCTGCCGACGGTGGGGTTCGAACCCACTATCTCCCGGATGCGAGCTCATAGCTACGCGCTCCTAACCGCACGGCCAACTCATCCGGTAAATATGACGTGGAGAGTGCAGTCTTGAAGAATAGATCCTGCGACCATAAAAAAGTAAAGAGGAAGAAGACCTTTCGATTTTAATGCACATTACACAAATCACCGCAAATCACCTGAATAATAAGATTACTTCCTCTCAGTTTAAATAAAAATCTAAATGTTACAGGAATGGTAATATGCAAACTCATCACGATACTCTGACAATGTTGTTGAGGAGACTTTAGGAACATTTGGTTAGGCTTATAGATAGATATATATGGTTTATCTTAACTGGCAAAGTTAGGTACACGTGTCCTTGTCTTACAATTAACCAGTGAAATACATAAATAGCATAAAATAAAAATATTATAATACTGAATAAATGAAAAAATTACACTGAAACAAATTACTATGCTACTGTGCTATCCTGCTGTACATAAAATATATATTATAACACACAATATAAATTAACATTTTGCTTCCTAAGTAAAATATTATAATACCTACGAAGAAATTAACATACAACGAATTACAATAATAATAATAATAATAATAATAATAATAATAATAATAATAATATACATAAACCTACTAATATTTACAATTAATTTGTCTAATTCCAGAAACATATATTGACGAATGTTACAGTTTTCGTGTTTTTACTTTGGGCGAAAAAGTGACAAAATGGTGCTCGGGATAAGGATAAAAATGCACGGAACCACAGCAGAGTACTCTCTAACACCACTGAGGAATGCTCTAAGAAGAAGAAGAAGAAGAAGAAGAAGAAGAAGAAGAAGAAGAAGAAGAAGAAGAAGAAGAGGAGGAGGAGGAAGAAAGGCCAGAAGAAGTATGTGACTGTACATTCACTTTCATCAATTTACAGTTATAATTCTCACTTTACCTTATATTTAATTAGAACTGAATTTGAGTCCTTTTGCAGCGAATTCGGCTTTAGTTAATTTCTGAACACTTCAAAATATATTTGAGGAGTGTCTTTTCAAATGGTGCTATTTCCAAATCCAAAATATTAAGGGGCCTGGGAAGTGTGCAACCCTCATAAATGTATACCTTTGTTCAATATTAAATTTCTCTGGAATTTATGAACGTATTAGGTTAAAAATTTAACCTGTTATTTATCATAAACTGGAAAATAAGCACACAATGTATCAATGATCTAGTTCAATTTTCTTCTTAGCTATTAAGTTACAAATATTAGTCGGATTAAAAAATTCACAGAAATAAGTCTCAAATTAATGTCCCTTTTTCTCAGAAGGTATAGTTCACTTAAATTTAATTTTTTACTTAATTGTGACAGTATTATTTAGATATGGAAGCAGAATTGTTGATCTAATTGTAACGGATGTTTTTTTTAAAGTTTGTATATTTGTCCATGGTATTTTATGACTAAAAATAGGCCTCAAATTTAATAAGAAAAATCATATTTTCCAAACTACTTAACTTACATTCTCAATTCTACTTCAGTACATAGAGTAGCATGTATGCAGTATGTGAGTTAAGTTTCAGTGTGTTATCTTTAAGAGGTTCTGAGAAAAAGGAACATTTGATGATAAAAATATTATACTGAGAAAAATGCATTTAAAGAAAACTTTCATTTCACAACTTACATCAGTACATTCCTGGAGAATAACCATCATCATCTGCTTCTAGTGCCTCCTGGGTTTTGATTCTCTTCCTTTTTTCCACTCTATTTTCTTTAGATGCCAGACTGGAAGCTTTTTGGGCATTTGACACACGTTCCTTGTCAACTTTTCACAAAGCAGTTGTGGTATTGAAACCAGATTTTATGCCCATTCCTTCCAGAAGTTTTAGCCTACCAACGGCTCCTCCATTAAAAGTCACCACAGCATCACAGACACCTATTACCACCATGTCATACTCTACCAAGACAGTTTTTGGTAGTGTTGTCCAAATGCAGTAATTAAAACTTTCATTCAAGTTCTGTGTGGCTCCATGTAACCATCTTTTCAACAGTTTGTCATCTGTCAAGTCACTGTATACTGGTCTGATAGCTTCTATTACTGTATAGGTAGTGAATGTCTGTGTTGCCATGTTGTACCTTCACTTTACACTTTCACTGTTTCCATCAGTTGAACACTCATCCTTCAAGTAAGACAGTTCCTTACTGGAAACACTTTCCCTGCTTTCATGCTCTTCAACATGCTGTATTGTTAGGTTAGAAGACGTGCACAGATTATTGTCATTACTACTACTATTTAAATGATAATTACCACAGAATTTACGCTTTTAAACAGTCTACTGCTTCTCAGCAATTTTAAATAACTTCTGAAGTACACTTGGAATGAAAACACCACTAGCAAAGTAAGTTACAAAATTAAAACCTAATAACTGTTGCTGTTTATAAACAAGCATTCTCGCTTAACAAAACTGAGACAAAAGAAAAGCAAAATGCGGACACAGGACACATTGCCAACATAACTATGTGCGTAAACAAAAATTCCCAAGGAGTTTCAACACCACACTTTCAGAGAAAACCAAAGACGGTAAGGAGGGGCGTGGCACTACAGAACTGAATGACGCATGGTCTCTTTAAATATTTTTATACTGTATAAATGATGCAGCAATATACTTGATATATATATATATATATCATTTTATTCAGGAAACTCCCAGGAATATTTTGCAATTTTAAAAAATGGCAATTTTTTACACTTTCACACTTTCCAGGCCCCTTAAATGAGTATTTCGTCCACATGCGTTACAGTAGTTGAATATTATCGATTGCGTTCAGTAGTCCAGACCAGGAAGATGGAATTCCTTGAAAGGTGCACCAAACACGATCATGGGTACGTTCCATGTGTCTTTTATTTTACGTTTCTTGCGCTTTTCCCACAACTTTCTTTCCTTCTTTTATATTTCTTTCTTTCTTCCTTTCTTCCTTTCTTCCTTTCTTTTTTAATCCCTTTACCTTCCAGGGTTGGATTTTCCCTTCGGACTCAGCGAGGGATCCTACCTCTACCGCCTCAAAGGCAGTATTCTAGATCGTGAGATTTTGGTCTGGGATACAACTGGGTAGGAAGACCAGTAACTCATCCAGGCTGCCTCACCTGCTTTGCTGAACAGGGGTCTTGTGGGGGATGGGAAGATTGGAAGGGATAGACAAGGAAGAGGGAAGGAATAAGCCGTGGCCTTAAGTTAGGTACCATACCGACATTTGCTCAGAGGAAAAGTGGGAAATCACAGAAAATCACTTCAAGGATGGCTGAGGAGAGAATAGAACCTCCCCTCTACACAATGGCCATCTCGAGACTGTGTGAATCCCGCTTCAGTCTTCGTACCACTTTTCGAATTTCGTGGCCGAGCCGTTAATCGAACCCCGCCCTCCTCACCAGGATTTCTTGATTCAAGAAGTGGAAAAAATCCAAAGGAAAGGAGATCGATTTGTTCTGGGTGATTTCCAACAAAGGAGTAGCGTTACAAAAACGTTGAAAAGTTTGGACTTGGGAAGAATTGAGAGAAAGTAGACGAGCTGCTCGACCAAGTGATCTGTTCCGAACTCTCAGTGGAGAGATGGCGTGGAATGACATCAGTAGACGAAAAAGTTTCAGTGGTGTCTTTAAAATTAGGAAAGATCACAATATAAAGATAAAGTTAGAATTCAAGAGGACAAATTGGGGCAAATATTCGTTTATAGGAAGGGGAGTTAGGGATTGGAATAACTTACCAAGGGAGATGTTCAATAAACTTCCACTTTCTTTGCAATCATTTAAGAAAAGGCTAGGAAAACAACAGATAGAGAATCTGCCACCTGGGCGACTGCCGTACATGCAGATCAGTAGTGATTGATTGATTGATTGATTGATTGATTGATTGATTGATTGATTGATTGATTGATTGATTGATTGATTGATTGATTGATTGATTGATTGATTGATTGATTGATTGATTGATTGATTGATTGATTGATTGATTGTCTTGTCTTGTCTTGTCTTGTCTGGTCTTGTCTGGTCTTGTCTGGTCTTGTCTTGTCTTGTCTTGTCTTGTCTTGTCTTGTCTTGTCTTGTCTTGTCTTGTCTTGTCTTGTCTTGTCTTGTCTTGTCTTGTCTTGTCTTGTCTTGCAACCGTAGGTCTTATAGGAAAGAATTGCACTGCTGAAAATATTCGTATTCTTAAATACAGAAGTCGGTCTGAATACCCAGGAACTAGACATTATTGAAAAACTCTTGTCCAGCACTGACATAAGGAATGCTCAAACGATCACGTGTTTAAATACATGCAGGACGTTTGGCACAACCCAACATTAACGTCGCTCCCTCGATGTTCTACATCTCGTGATGAATATTTATGTTTCTTTTGTCAGGCCACGTAACGCTTCATATTTGTATAATATTTAACACATTTTTTCCTATTAGAGAACATGCTGTTGTTTCAATTATGCATTTTTATGGAGCTTTGTGATAAATGCTGACGCACGCTTCAGACATGTATTCTAATTCGCTCTGCTGCATCAGGTAACAAATGTGAGCCAAGGGATGTGGATGAAATGTCGACATTATAGCCGACACGTTCGAAAGTGAATTGTAATGATGCAATTTGCTACAATTGACACCACCAGTGGAATAATAGTTATCCTACTTTCTTCTAAAAATACATAGCTCAATTGGTAGAGCAACCGACGCGAAGTGGGTTCGGATCCCACTGATGTCTGGTTGGCCATTTTTGTTCTGTACTTAACATCTCTTCAACACGTACTAAATGTACGTAACACGACCTAATAGGTTGAAAGTCGGTTTCGTTGATTAATCGTTATTTCAACTTTTAAGAATGTTTTATGTCGATTTACACTGAGTGGACAAAAGTCACGGGAAGGGGTGTCCCATTAGAAAATATGCCGTGTATGTGCATTGCGGCTAGCTGCGGAGTCTCTGAGCAGTCTGTCACAGACACCAGTGTCGTGAAGATGGCAACACGTCACCGACTTTAAACGTGGGATGATCATCTGGGCACGGCGCCTGAGTCATAGCAATGCGGACATTACACGCGAATTCAGGTTTCCGAGGTCAAGAGTGTCGAGGTTGGATCTTCAATATCACAGAAAGAATGTTACACCCACTTAAACCGCCCCATGGGAAGACACAGGTGTATAACGAACGAACATCTCGTCGCCTCCACAGAACCATACTGGGCGCTCGACGGGCTACTGTGAGTCAGATCACCGCTCATTTGAATGTGGGCAATCAGAAACCCATTTCTACCACGACTGTAACGAGGCAACTGCACCGCATAGGTTTCACCAGCCGACGACCAATTCGTGTCCCTTTGCTGACACCTCGACACACAGCTCAACGACATGTAAGGACTGGCGAACACCGGCAATGGACCATGGAACAGTGGTGGTGTGTGGTATGGTCCGATGAATCCCAGTTCCAGTGAAAGTGTAGCGTATGCCCCATGAAGCTATTCTGCGTGTCAACAAGGTTGTGTCCAGGCGGGAAGTGGCTCAGTTCTGGTCTGGGCGGCGTTCTCATGGTCGTAATTAGGCCCCATGTTCCGGCTGCAGGGAGCACTGACGTGTGCACGTTATGTGGACATTCTTTCAGACAATCTGCATCCCTTTGTGGCCCTAGAGTACCATGATGGAGATGCGTCATGTCATCGTTCTGTGGTGGAACGCAGGTGGTTGGAGAAGCACTCAGGTGAAGTTACGACCATGGATTGGCCCCCCAGATCCCCCTATCTTAATCCAATCGAGCATTTATAGGATGTTGTCGATGCTGGTGTACGCTCCATGGACCCCGCACCAACTACACAAGAACAATTGTGGGTAGGAGTATAAGATGTGTGGGTCCAGATCCCTTCAGAACAATTCCAACACCTTGTAGAGCAGATACCTCGTCGTATTGCTGCTATTTTGAGGTCTCGCGGAGGAGCAACTTGTTATTAATATCATATTGTACCCTAAGGACACGTGGAAAAATAAAATCAAGATGGGTGGGTACTGAGAGTGGCAAACTTACATATCGTTCCTGTCCTTTGTTCACCGAGCTAAGTCATCGGCGAGCGCGTGTATAGTTCGGTATCTAGATCATGTATAACTAAAGAGAATCTAAAGATCTAACAGGACAGGAAACGTTGTTGTGTGAGTAAATGAGCAACGAGATAAAGTAAGCTAACGAAAACATAAACGAAAAATAACAATAAACACAGATAACACAAATACGTACAGTACATAAATACAAATTCCAGTTGTTGGCCATGAGGTGGCATCGAAACAGTTAATCTTTATGAAGTACGCGTGGTAATTGCTTTAGTATCTTAATTAAATTGGCGATAAGGTTGAGCAGGCTTTTCGAGAGAAACGCCTTGGCACAACGTTTGAAACTGATGATGTTACGAACAGAAATTCTTCGCAGATCTTGTAAATTAAACCTAACATCAATTCCCTCGCATACGGGATATAACTACACATAAACATAAATGCAGGACCATCGGTTGCCCTCCATATAACACTGAAGTTAATGGTGAACCCGTTAGTCACTGACAAGGATGGGACTTGAACCCACGACTCCTAGGTAGCGTACGAGCTACTGTACTTTCTAACAAAAACACATGACAAGTCAACAAGTAAGTACAACAAAAAATAGCACACAATAAAGCAACAGACACTGCAGCACCTGAAAATAATTTACAAGCCAAAGGAAACAAAACAATTCACTCATCTTGCAGTCTACGCAAGGGGTGGATCTTTCGCTCTGAACTGCATGCTGGGCTGCAGCAATGACCGATCGTGGCGAGGGGTTTGGACAAGGTCGTCTATACTTCATCCATTCAAAACAAACGTCAGCTGACACCTACACTCTCAGCTCGGCCCGGTTTACACACACAGTTGGCAACCGTCTAGGGATAATAGGACCTTTAAACATTCTGTTTCCCTCAAAGTGGGTATTATTTCGTCTCTCTGGGCCTCTTTATAACACACATTAGGACCATTTCTCTTCTGATTCACATCAAGACATACGTGCCCGACCTCATATCAGGTCAATTTCATCCAATGGACACTCTTCCGTATATCATATCTCTAACAAAATCCCCGGACTGTCATTCGTACATTGCATTTCTTTATCCCTGAGTCCCCGGTTCAAATCGAGTGCACAGTTATGGGAAAACCCCGTCGGCAAAATGTTGAGAACCCTCACTGCTTCGACGTTGAGGACACATGCTCTTCTGCTTCACCACTTCCTGTGAAATTCGTGCATACAAATACCAAAGCAAACGCTGACTATAAGTAGCCCAGTATACCATAACGAGTTCCCATTCAACACTATAAGGCGGCATATCCTTATGTTTTAAAGACCCTGATTCTGCAACTAACTACGTTATCAAACACAAAGGAATAAAATAAACTAGTTATATGACAACAAACCTAGATCGGACCTATCTCCCAAGTTACCAATAATTAAACAAAGCTGAAACACTGGCTATACATGCATTAGTCCTGATATCAACACTTGGTTGCCATAAGGGCTTATACAATTATTTAATAAAAGAGAAATAAAAATATCTGCGAAAATTGCTGTCCCTAACTCATGCCAAAACACCTGTTCAACTTATCTTAATGCTGAAGACCTCATGGCCCCTCCATGCCGGACTCGGTTGTTGAGTCTAGCCCATCATCAGGCCGTCGTCACCGTGGATTGACAGTCCTGGTCTCACCTCCTGGAATGGCCTCATGGCGATGCCGTCTTCTTGAATATGAGTGTTGGAATGTCTCGTGCTATGGGCAGCTCTTGTCGTAGTTTTTCACCGTGCTAACTGCAATTAAACACCCAGTCAATCGTCTACAACGCACTCCGGACTCTCCTACTATTTTTATTTATGTTAGGGCAGACATTTTCGGCGTATCAAACCAAATGTACTTAGTGAATGCCTAGTGCTGAACCGCACGCGAACTCATGTTAGAAATCTGGCTTTTACGTCAAGGCAAAGATTGCGGCCTAGCTACCCGAAATGTACGTAGCAAATGCCTCGTGCTCAACCGCACACGAACTTTATTAGAATGTCCGTCTTTACATTAATGCTAAAGTTGTGACCTACCTAGCCAAAATGTACTTAATGAATGCCTAGTGCTTAACCGCACATGAACTTATGTTAGAAGTCTGTAATTCTTCCCGCTCTAGCTACACCCCTATCTCGAATTTCACAATGTTCGCCTATTCATCTTCTACGACGAAGCCTTTGTTCTATTGGCGAGTTCACAGCGCTGTCACTTGCCGGACTGACACACACGCGACAGCAGTAAAGAAAACGTTCGAATGGAATGATAACCTTTCCACCACATCTCTCTCTATTTATTAGGACAACCGGTGACGCCACGCTAGGGTTTTCACCAAGATACACACTTGAGTTCTTTGTGTAGCAAGTCGTTTGGTTCCCACGGTACACGCGCGAAGGTTGTGTTACGAAAAACAATGTTCATTAACATCTCAAGACACATCATGTCATTCAGTAAATTATGAGGAATATAACTATGGTTTTAATTTCTCTAATATCCTTCCAGGAGAGTAGATACGGCTCTGATTTCCAAACGCGTCATGCCTGGTTCTTGCCGCTTTTATTCTTAGCAGGGTGGTAGATGTAGTTCCCCGAAACCCATCCGAGTATCGCCATCCTTTATCTGCTATATTCTTTATCGGTCACTCCCGTGCCACGCCCGTCGCTGCGAGCTTCCCCACCCCAAACACTCAGCTCGACTTAGCACCTTTTGTGAATTCAATCCTCTGACGCTATATTACCTCTGAGTTAAATTTCAATTTCTCTTACCATGATCGATACGGTTCAATATTCAGTGTCTTTCCATGAATTTTTGCCACTCAGTGTATACCATTTTGAAGAATTTTTGGGTCATTATAAATGTTTATTTTTAATTTATGCTGTAATTCTTATTGTCATATTGGTAAAAGTCCATAACTGACAAATGAAAGTTATGCATTTTTCTTACATACGGTTAAATTTGCTAAATATATTTTATGGCCAAGCAATCTGACCTGCAGTTGTTGGGGACTAAGAAAGTGCACGGAAAGAACTTTTACCTGTGGGCCGTCTTGTCTTTCCAACATATGTGCAGGTACAAAGTAAAGAACTTTGATAATTAGGAGAAATTATTTCCCAACGTATCTCAAGCGCATGGAACGCACCAGCCTTCGCACCCGGTAGTCACTGTTTCCGCGAACCTTAAGGCTAAAAAGATGGAAATGATAAAATACTGGAAACAGCATTTATATAATTTTCCACTTTAGTGCAGAATTATTTTCCAAAGTAGTTCTGAGCTAGAAAAATGTCAAAAGTGAAACCATAACAAAGTGTGCCTTTACTTCAGCTAGTGAATGAATTTGAAACAAATACATTTTAACAACATTTTGTTTTGCAAATTGGGTAGTGTTCAAGTAAGTGCGGAAAGGATATTTGTTGTACAGCAGCACATTAAATGAAAAGAACCATCTGAAAGACATGGCGAGTCCGAAGAACAAGTATTTCCAGGTTGTTCAGGGGCAAAGTGCTAGCTTTACATCCAGCAAATCATTATGTCCATATTTATAAACACTTCCAAGTAAATTAGGAGATTATTATTTCTGTTAAAAAATAGCTCTATGCAGTAAATAGAACAGGGATTTATTACTTGTAAAATCATTGTAACACAGTCACCAGAAGGCAGATTCGTCAAATATTCTAAAGCCATTCTTTACTTCGTTCATTTAAGGGTATTTTTTTATCATTTAGGGTGTGTTTCTCTTTAGGTCGTCAACATTCGTCCTTACTTATAATCTTTTCTCTCGTTTTCATAACTTCTGCCGTGTTTGGTTACAAACAACACTGTTACTACTCATCTAGCCATCAGAAAGGTTATTAATCGATGTCATTCGCTTGGCAGATGAGTTAACATGTTGTAACCAAGTACCTGGACTTTGAAACGTGCTCGTTTCAGTTTATAAAACCGAGCTCGATAGCTGCAGTCGCTTAAGTGCGGACAGTATCCAGTATTCGGGAGATAGTTGGTTCGAACCCCAGTGTCAGCAGCCCTGAAGATGGTTTTCCGTGGTTTCCCATTTTCACACCAGGCAAATGCTGGGGGCTGTACCTTAATTAAGGCCACGGCCGCTTCCTTCCCAGTCCTAGACCTTTCCTGCCCCATCGTCGCCGTAAGATCTGTCTGTGTTGGTGCGACGTAAAGCCAATAGCAACGACAAAAATCAGTTTACAGACGACTTTACATATCCCTACCCCCAAACCAGAGGACAAAGATAAACTTTGTGCTACCGAGCCTGTTGACTACATGGTTTGGGTCACGTAGGGATGAGCTTGTATTCGGGAGATAGCTGGCTCGGGTCCAAATGTCAGTAGAGCTTCCCATTTTTACTCTCCAAATACACCCTATCAATATTAGAATACGAATTCGTGAAAGAAACTTTCCTGATGGACACTTTACGAATAAGATTCTCTCTCGCCGGGCTGAGTGGCTCAGACGGTTGAGGCGCCGGCCTTCTGACCCCAACTTGGCAGTTTCGATCCAGCCTCAGTCCGGTGGTATTTGAAGATGGTCAAATACGACAGCCTCATGTCGGTAGATTACTGGCACGTAAAACAACACCTGCGGGACTAAATTCCGGCACCTCGGCGTCTGCGAAAACCGTAAATGTAGTTGGTGGGACGTAAAGCAAAATAACATTATTATTATTAGATTCTCGCTCCCCTTCACGACTAACCGGGCAAATGTTGCACAAGAAAGACAATAGAAAAACAATATCGCCGGAGTTTTACACCACAAATGTAAATGCTATATCGGACATTGAGAGGACCTAAACAAGACCTTCGTCATTTGACAACGGGACTAGAGGTGCGAGATTACCACCACAAAATATGTACCAAGAAAACAGTCCATGAACCTCAACAGGACTGCGTTTGTGATATCTGCAACCTGCCGTGTGACAGATACCATATTACCAAAAAGAGAATAAACTCAATTAGCTCCTTTCGTAAGATTTGATATTCTCTCTTTACACACACATGTGTGCCCAATTCTTACATTTTCACACGAGGCAAATATTGGGCCTGTACTTTTATTAAGGCGGCGGCCGCTCCTTCCATTTCCTAGCCATATCCTATAGTCACCATATCCGGCTCCATGGCTAAATGGTTAGCGTGCTGGTCTTTGTTCACAGGGGTCCCGAGTTCGATTCCCGACAGGGTCGGGAATTTGAACCATCATTGGTTAATTTCGCTGACACGGGGGCTGTGTGTATGTGCCGTCTTCATCATCATTTCATCCTCATCACGACGCGCAGGTCGCCTACGGGAGTCATATCGAAACACCTGCACCTGGCTAGCCGAACATGTCCTTGGACACTCCCGGCACTAAAAGCCATACGCCATTTCATTTATCGTCACCACAAGACTTGCCTGTGTCTGTGCAACGCACAGCAGTTGACAAAAAGAAAGCCCTTGAAATATCCTTACAATAAGCATTTATTCCGCTCCATCATCAACTGAATTTCCCGCGGCACTTAATGAAGACTCGTTGCTAAATATTCCTTTACTAGATAATTAAACTCATTATCGCAAATTCCTGAGACTCAGTCAAATCGATACAATTACTTCCTATAAACTGCACTGATTTGCAGTGAAATTTTTTTTAAAAAAGATATAAGAAGCTATTTTATACCAATATAAAACATTCCGTTAGACTGGCTTCCTTTTATCGTGAGAAGCAGAAAGGGAGAGAAATATCTTCATTATAAGATTTGGAATTGAAGAAAGAATGGCGCACAAAATACGTAAAAAACGGAATGGTCTAAATTAATGCTTTTATTACGCTTGATTAAAATTATTAACATTAGTGTTCGCCAATTCTGCGAGATTTTATTACCAGCCAGAAACGGTCTCATTTTTGTGCAACCGGAGTCATTAAGGAGGTTTTAGCAGAGGTTAAAGGGAGAAGGGGTGATAGGGAAGCGGAAGGCAGCCTCGTTAAAGAATTATAGGCTCTTGATATAAATGGTAACTAGTAACTCGAGGCTGTGGGACGCGCGGAGAGACCAAAGTAGCAGCGCTCCTCGTTCGCAATTTCTTCCGGCCCAGGCCGAGATAACTATAGCATTTAATTCTATTGTCTGTTAGTTGGCTGGTCTTCTAAATTAAGATGGCGCATAGAAGCTCTTCGTTACTTCATTCTTTCGTAAACCTAAGTACAATGGTGTTACTGCATCATTTTCTACGTTCAACATTTTTGTTGTCATCTCCTACAATCTTAATCTCTTCTGTTGCGAATGAAAAAAAAAGAATATTCTTTAGAATATATTTTATATGAAATATATACTTCCACAGTACGAAAAGCAAGTTTTATTTGGCGGAAATGAAGCATCAGTGAGTACTGATGCCGTGATCGTAGACAAGTGACCTACAGTATGTTGTGGAATCCGAATCACAGAGACATGATATTTAGGTAATTTAAAATATCTCGCATGCATTGATCAGGATTCGAACCGTGGCTGTGTTTTTGGGCAAATGAATAATCTTCTTGTAAAATGAAGGAGATATTTCAGCTTCGTATAGCATAGTAAAGTATTAAAAAATCTGGCAGATTTGAAGTCTTTGATGAAGATCGCTGTATCTCTAGCGATGGATGCAGTAAACGTACAGACATTGTCGCGATTGACAGGAAGAGAAATATCGACGTTGTTATTGATTCAACAATAAGGTTTGAGAGTAACAGTGCACAGGCCAAAGAAGTTGAATCTGAAAAGAAGAGAGACTGCGAACCTTGCTTTAAGTACTTTGAAGAAAAGTGTCACACACCCCCCAGCTGTTGGGAGGTGATTGGGTTTCTATTCGGTGCGCGAGGATCTGTCAAAAAATTTCAGTTCATGTCGTCCTTCGGTTTGGTATTCCTGTTTCGTTTCTAAAATATATTTCTTTAGATGTTTTACGTAATTCATTGTCAATGGTAAATCACCATTGATATGGTATATGAAAAAAAATCCTGATCGAGGGCAGCTGTACAACAGGAGAATACCCCCTGTTCTGGGGCAGCTGTGGATTCTCTCTCTCTCTCTCTCTCTCTCTCTCTCTCTCTCTCTCTCGTGGTTATGTTTACTCAAACTCTGAAAGTATAATTACATGGTTCAGTTTTTTAATGCGCCTGTATTACTTATCAGTTAGAGTGTCGGCCTCCGGATCCCAAGATAGCGGGATCAAACCCGGTTTACTCGGTCTGCCATCTAGTGAGTCTAGAGTAAGACGGAATGTTGAAATTGACGAGCAGACAGCCAGATAGCGTCAAAGTGAAATGCCTGCACACGGTAGCTGAGGCCATACGATTGTTATTATTATTATTTACTTATCAATAATATTTTGAATGATTGTACAAATAGCATGTTTAACGGCACATTCTAAACATCAGTGACAACAAATCTTTCAAAACGAAAATATTTCATATTTCAGATTTTAATAATGCAATATGCTGGTAACATCGGGTGTTATGATACGTATCGCCGTGACTGTTGGAAAGCTCGGTGTCCATTGTAGCAGCACATATGAAATGTTGGTGAATATATGTGATTTGAAAGGCCCACATAAAAGAGATAAATTTATATCAATTAAACACTTATCAGTAAAAATGTGTCCACCTCCGTAGCGTAACGGTTACTGTTATTAGCTGCCGTCCTTGGGTTCGATTCATGGCACTACTAGAAATTTAAGATTGATATGAGGGCTGGCATGTGGTTGAAATGGTACATGTAGGCCACCTCCATTGTGGTTGTGTCTAAAAAGAGCTGCACCACCTCGGGACGAGGACACGAGTAGAAATGTGCAAAGTAACAAATTTAAAATAACTTGAATTTCTCGCAAGAAAGATGCAAAGCGCCAAGGGGCAATATTGTATATAATCGAGGTTAGGTGGTCCTCCTCTGTGGTGTAGTGATTAGCGTGATTAGCTGCCATCCCCGAAGGTTCGCGTTCGATTCCCGGCCCGTCCACGAAATTTTTTGAAAAGTGGTACGAGGGCTGGAACGGGGTCCACTCAGCCTCGGGAGGTCAACTTAGTAGAGGTGGGTTCGATTCCAACCTCATCCATCCTGGAAGTGGTTTTCCGTGGCTTCCCATTTCTCCTCCAGGCGAATGCCGGGATGGTACCTTACTTAAGTCCACGGTCGCTTCCTTCCCTCTTCCTTGCCTGTCCCATCCAATCTTCCCATACCTCCACAAGGCCCCTGTTCAGCATAGCAGGCGAGGCCACCTGTACGAAGTACTGGTCATTCTTCCCAGTTGTATCCCCGAACCAACGTCTGAATCTCCAGGACACTGTCCTTGAGGCGGTGGAGGTGCGATCCCTCGCTGAGTGCGACGGGAAAACCGAACCTGGAGAGTAAACAGATTACGAACGAACGAACGAGGCTAGGTCCACCACCGAAAGATGGAAGTGGTGCTAAGTTCCCATCTCTCATATGTGAGAGGTGCAATGTACCACTCTGTTATTTTAATTTCCTACTATTGGCTGCATTTGATGTTGGAAGGATTCAAAGTTTATAAGAAAGGAAATAAAACCTTTGATATTCGAATTATGACAGATAAGATTATAAACACAAATAATCTTAATATTTCCAGAGCTGTCAGTAGCCCACGTGAAAGAATCATACAGTGAATTTAAGAGTGTCCGTACAGTAAAAGCTCTGAAGATATGGAAACACGTGACGGACTACAACAACTTGCTTAACGTCGCACCGACAGAGATAGGTCTTATGACGGCAATGGGATAGGAAAGTGCTAGGAATGGGAAGAAATCAGGCATAGCCTTAATTAAGGTACATGCGCCTGGTGATAAAATGGAAAATAACAGAAAACCATCTTCACGGCTGCCGACAGTGGGGTTTGAACCCACTATCTGCCGAATGCAACCTCACAGCAGCACGATCCTAACCGCTTGGCCAACTCGCTTGGTGATAGACATACGATTAGCAATGTTAAAAGTTAGCTCCTCTATATGTCCCATATCAGTCTTAAAAAAGAAGGTTTAGCAGGTGATGATTCTTTATTTGGCCAAAAAATTATTTGTAGATCTGAGAATAATAGTAACAGTAACATAACACATATGAAATGTTTGCAGCAAATTGTTTCATAAACTGTGATTATTTTCTTCTCAGTGCGCTAATTTTTAAATTTATCATTAATCGGTTGTTAAAAATTAAACAAAGTTTTATAATTTGATTTTAATTACCAGAAATTAATTATATTACTTATCAAAGACAATATTTTATCGATAACTTCCTCTTCTTCTTCTTCTTCTTCTTATTCTTCTTCTTCTCCTTGTTAATCTGTTTACCCTCCAGAGTTGCCTTTTCCCTCAGACACAGCGAGAGATCCCACCTATACCGCCTCAATGGCAGTGTCTTGGAGCGTGAGACATTGGGTCGCGGGATACAACCGTGGAGGATGACCACAGTGCCTCGCCCAGGTTGCCTCACCTGCTATGCTGAACAGGGGCCTTGCGGGGGTGGGATGATTGGAAGAGATAGAGAAGGAAGAGGAAAGGAAGAGGCCGTGGCCTTAAGTTAGGTGCCATCCCGGCATTTGTCTGGAGGAGAAGTGGGAAACCACGGAAATCCACTTCCAGGATGGCTGAGGTGGGAATCGAACCCACCTCTACTCAGTTGACCTCCCGAGGCTGAGTGGACCGCGTTCCAGCCCTCGTACCACATTTCAAATTTCGTGGCAGAGCCGGGCATCGAACCCGGGTCTCCGGAGGTGGCAGCTAATCACACTAACCACTACACCACAGAGGCGGAATTAGCAAAACTTAATGATCTCATTTATCAAAGACAATATTTTATCAATTTGTAACCTTGCTGCTGACAAGTATACGATTACCGTTTCTATTCAGTTTTCATTGGTATCCGTCATAGCACTATTTTCGGTTTTAATATATTATTTTAAAAAAAGAAGAAAATGAAAATTGCAACACGCAGAAGGAGTGGTGCTACATTGCTGCAATTGAACATCCAGGACGAGTGTTCGGTTGTGATTCGATGATTACACTTTCAGGTCCCTCTGACCGCAAGTTTGGACAACAATCAATACAGGATGTGCCCACTACGAGCTGCAATACATTGATGAATTCGTCGAGGCATGGAGTCAATAAGGCCCTGGATCGCTTCCTGATGAATTGTGGCCCATGCTTGCTGCACTGCACGGGTCAGTTGTTCCAGAGTTGTGGGTGGCTGAGGACGGTTGGCAAGTTGTCGACCCATCATGTCCCACACATTCACAATAGGACTGAGGTCCGGGGATCTGGCGGGCCATTCTAAGGTTGTGATGTCGTGCAGAGCTTCCCTGGAGAAGCGTGCAGTGTGAACTGCCCTGCTGAAACATCCCATTAACAATGTTCGCCATCATAGGGACAACCACTGAATTAAGTACCCTATCAACGTACTGTCGAGCAGTCATAATGCCCTCAACAAGCCCTAATTGTGATTTCACATTAAAGCCAATAGCTCCCCAGACCAAAATGCTTGGTGTTGGCCCTGTGTGCCTCTCGACAATAAGATGTGGGCGGCCCCTCTCCCCGGTACGTCGGCGCACACGATTCTGGCGATCACTGCGGGCAAGACAGAAGCGCGATTCATCACTAAAGACGACCCTATGCCATTCGTCGACCCCCGTCAATCTTTCTCGACACCAGGCCAGCCTTACACGTCGTTGTTGTGGGGTGAATGGAACACCTTCTGCAGGGACACGAGCTCGTAAGCCAGCTACACGCAGGCGATTACCAACTGTTTGTTGTGTAACGTGGGGTGCCACAACTGCTCGAATTTGCGCTGCTGTTGCATGGGGTTCCATCCGGGCCATCCGAATGATGCGGCGATCCTCTCTCACAGTTGTCCGTCGCGCTGGGCCTGTGCCAGGTCTACAAGTGTGGGTACATTTATTTGACCATTGCTGCCTGTCGGCCAATACGTGCAGCGACAGTCCTTAGCGGTAATCCAGCCTCACACAGCCCAATTATCCGAGCCCTCTCAAACGGGACAGTTGTTGATAACGTTCTCTTCTCTGTCGTCGAGGCATGTTTGACGGGGAACACTTCACTGCACAGACTGCAAGTCAACTACGCTACACCAGAGTCCGTATACTGGAGTTGATTCCTCCGCGACCAATCACGTGGGGAGTCCTGTAGCAACAATCCAATGGGTCTGAAACTTTGATCGCGTACATACCTACATGGCATCGTTCCATATCTTGAAAATCAACACAAACGACCAATGCCTTCATGGTGTTGCAATTTCCATTTTCTTAAGTGAATATACACTATGTGATCAAAAGTATCCGTACATGCCCAAAACATACGTTTTCCATCTTAGGTGCATTGTGCTGCCAGGTACTCCATAGCAGCGACCTCAATAGTCATTCGACATCGTGAGAGACCAGAATGGGGTGCTCCGCGAAACTCACGGACTTCGAACGTGGTCAGGTGATTGGGTGTCACTTGTGTCAGAAGTCTGTACGCGAGATTTTCACACTCCTAAGCATCCCTAGATCCACTGTTTCTGATGTGATAGTGAAGTGGAAACGTGAAGGGACACGTACAGCACGAACGCGTACAGGCCGACCTCGTCTGTTGACTGACAAAGACCGCCGACAGCTGAATCAAGTGTAATAGACAGACATCTATCCAGACCATCACGCAGGAATTCCAAACTGCATTAGGATCCACTCCAAGTACTATGACAGTTCGGCGGGAGGTGAGAAAACTTGGATTTCATGGTCGAGCGGCTGCCCATAAGCCACACATCACGCAGGTCAGTGCCAAACGACGCCTCGCTTGGTGTAAGTAGTGTAAACATTGGACGACTGAAAAGTGGAAAAACGTTGTGTGGAGTGACGAATCACGATATACAATGTGGCGATCCGATGGCAAAGTGTGAGTATGGCGAATGCCCGGTGAGCGTCATCTGCCAGCGTGTGTAGTGCCAACAAGGCGGTGGTGTTATGGTGTGGTCGTGCTTTTCATGGAGGGGGCTTGCACCTTTGTTGTTTTGCGTGGCACTATCACAGCACAGGCCTACATTGATGTTTTAAGCACCTTCTTGCTTCCCACTGTTGAAGAGCACTTCGGGGATGGTGATTGCATCTTTCAACACGATCGAGCACCTGTTCATAATGCACGGCCTGTGGCTGAGTGGTTACAGGACAATAACATCCCTTTAATGGACTGGCCTACAAAGAGTCCCGAACTGAATCCTATAGAACACCTTTGGGATGTTTTTGAAAGCCGACTTCGTGCCAGGCCTTGCCGTCCGACATTGCTGCCTCTCCTCAGTGCAGCGCTCCGTGAAGAATGAGCTGCCATTCCCCAAGCAACCTTCTATCACCTGATTGAACGAGAGTGGAAGCTGTCAGCAAGGCTAAGGGTGAGCCAACACCATATTGAATTCCAGCATTATCGATGGAGGGCACCACGAACTTGTACTTCATGTTCAGCCAGGTGTCCGGATACCTTTGATCACATAGTGTAGCACATAATAATTATATTCCATGATCAGAGGAAGTGTATACGCTCTGGCTTGACAGGTAGAAATCAAACATGGGTGCATTCAATGACAGTACGAAGGATGAAAATCACATACATCAGAATATTAATGACAGTGTAAGTCGCTTAGCAATTATAGAATGTATATCGGGTTAGGGTAAACATTCGCCTGCAATTATTGGAATGATAATTTAATGACCTGATAGTATGATTACTGAAATTTGGCTGAACTTAGAGACCTATCATTGTCCCATGATTCACTGGCAGGTATCCCCCTGTGGGTGGGGGCGGTAGAATAACACCCACGGTATCCCCTGCCTGTCGTAAGAGGCGACTAAAAGGGGCCACAGGGGCTCAGAACTTAGGAGCGTGGATTGGCGACCACGGGGCCCTCAGCTGAGTTCTGGTATTGCTTCCACTTACTTGTGCCAGGCTCCTCACTTTCATCTATCCTTTCCGACCTCCCTTGGTCAACTCTTGTTCTTTTCCGACCCCAACGCTATTAGGTTTGAGAGGGCTAGGGAGTCTTTCATTTTCACGCCCTTCGTGGCCCTTGTCTTCCTCTGGCCGATATCTTCATTCTTCGAAGTGTCGGATCCCTTCCATTTTTCCCTCTGATTAGTGTTATATAGAGGATGGTTGCCTAGTTGTACTTCCTCTTAAAACAATAATCACCACCACCATCACTGGCAGGTAACTCCGTAGATAATAAAACAAAAATGAAGTAAACCGATCCAGTAGAATGGATGGATTTGCCAAAGCTGCTTTTAGTAATCTCTTTGAATATATAGATCACGGTATGAAGCTTGGTTTGATATTTAGAATTGTAAAAACAGAGTTAGTCCGCCTCTGTGGTGTAGTGGTTAGTGTGATTAGCTGCCACCCCCAGAGGCCCGGGTTCGATTCCCGGCTCTGCCACGAAATTTGAAAAGTGGTACGAGGGCTGGGACGGGGTCCACTCAGCCTCGGTAGGTCAACTGAGTAGAGGGGGGTTCGATTCCTTCCTCAGCCATCCTGGAAGTGGTTTTCCGTGGTTTCCCACTTCTCCTCCAGGCAAATGCCGGGATGGTACCTCACTTAAGGCCACGGCCGCTTCCTTCCCTCTTCCTTGTCTCTCCCTTCGAAACTTCCCATCCACTGACAAGGCCCCTGTTCAGCATAGCAGATGAGGCCGCCTGGGCGAGGTATTGGTCATCCTCCCCAGTTGTATCCCGCGACTTAGAGTCTGAAGCTCCCGGACACTGCCCTTGAGGTGGTAGAGGTGGGATCCCTCACTGAGTCCGACGGAAAAACCGACCCTGGAGGGAAAACAGATTACGAACGAACAAAAAACACAGTTAAGGTAAAAATCAGGTAACATATTTTAGCAATTTTTATGGGAATTTCAACTCTAAATATCTTGTAACACTGTTTAAAATCCGTCTTCTGACGTCAGTGAGGGTGAAGCCGCTAGTAACGCTAGCGTTTGTGTAATATGAAAGTAATCCACAAATGAATCGCTTGATATTGAAAGGTGACTTTTAAGATTTACAAATTTTACAGGAGAAGGAAGAAAATGTCTAGGTGATGGAAAAAGTCAATCTATGTCTTACGCTTCCACCAGTACATGATGCCTGTACTAAGGCACAGTTCAGAACACGAAAATAAAGAATGCAATTCGTAGATTATGAAAAAATTACTTTTGTTATTATTTCAGAAATCCCATTGATACAAAATGGAGTGAACATTGGAAATTTGAATGGCAATTTCCACATAAAACCCGCAAATAATTTTTAAAAATGTAGTTTTGTGCTTTTGAAAGGTATTAATCCAATTCTCACTACAAACACTGAAGCAATAATGAATACTTAATAGTAATATGAAAATTAAATACAATATCAATGCAAGAATCATTGAAACACAGAAAACGGCAGTTCAGTGTAATGAAATAATGCCAGAAGAATACTGATATTATGCACATCTACAGCAAATGACTCCAATTAACATCACACGTAGACTTCACAAAGATGGCACGGCGGCGCTACCTATAATTTGTAGTAGCGCTTCAAAACCCTTTCGACATCAAGCGGTTCAAATACGAATGAAGTGTGTTAGATCGTGTAGCGACATGGAAGTTATGTAGCAATTAAATATGAAGCCAGTATTCCACCTTGCCGTTAAGTTTACATTGCAGGTATGCATGCACTCGACAATATACATAATTTAAAAAGAATGAGATTCTTGACAGGAAAAAAAAAAAACATGCGCTCTAGAACACAGCGCTACTGTTATGTGATCCCCGTGGAATACAGACGAAGGTACACGAGGGCCAAAGGTAAAATGTAACAAGGCCCGTGCATTCATATGCGGCACACAGAGGGCTATTAGGAATAACAGAGCACAAAAAGAAGAATGATGCAAAGAAATACAAAAGGAGGTTTAAATAGGGAATGCATTTTGTCTGCAGAGGATGAGAACTGCCATGTTAACAATATACCCAGCCTGAAGCACAATACTGAGTGTTTAAATATATTTTCTAAGCTACAGACTGGTTAGGAAGCAGTGATGCGAAATGAAAAGGCACAACATAGAAAACTGTACGGTCAAAGGTGTGTCTTTTGTATATGTGGGGTCTGAATATCAACATTAACAGCAGATTTCGAAAACGTCAGATAAATGCTATGATTACACCTCGGTGTAATTTAAGGGATGCCATTTCCGGACGGATCATTAAGGCTTTTGAAGGAGGGGAAGGCAAGGAGTCCACTTTCTGTAAATTTGGTACAAATTGGGAAAAAGTGATTAGCTCTTTAGCCAGCCACCTTTCCCCTAATTAATTAATGGCGTCTGGTGCAGGTCTTCTGAGCTGACGCCATACAGGCGACCTGCGCGTCTGTAAGCTTGGGACCCCACCTATGAGCCATCGAAATTAGCCAATGAAGGTTAAAATCCCAGGCCCGGTCGGGAATCGGACCCGGAACACCTTGGACCGACAAGCTAACCATTTAGCTATGGAACCGAACACCTTCCCTCTAACAATAATTATTGGCTTAGTCCTCACTTGGGCTATGTGCAAGTAGGGTAGCATCCTGCTTTATGAATTTACCGAGATCAGAACATTTTAAGCAAGCCTCGGACCTATGGGAGTAACGGAGTCCCACTCCCATTTGACAGGCGAGGGACTCCTTGGAAACAACTTGGCGAACGAAATGGAATTCGATGGGGAGCTATCAATATTAATGGGGCTTATGGAAGAAAGAAAGTAGAACTGGCTGAGTCAGCAAAGAGGATGCATCTGGATGTGCTAGGAGTAAGTGATACTCGGGTAAGGGGAGATAACGAGGAAGATATAGGAGATTATAAAGTGTACTTGACGGGTGTTAGAAAGGGAAGGGCAGAGTCTGGGGAAGGGCTCTTTATCAGGAATACCATTGCACGCAACATAGTTAGGCACGTAAATGAGCGAATGATGTGGGTAGATTTGTCATTTGGAGGAATTAGGACTAGAATTGTGTCCGTGTATTCACCATGTGAGGGTGCGGATGAAGATGAAGTTGACAGGTTTTATGAAGCATTGAGTGACATCGTGGTCAGGGTCAACAGCAAGGATAGAATAGTGCTAATGGGCGATTTCAATGCGAGAGTTGGGAATAGAACTGAAGGATACGAAAGGATGATTGGTAAATGTGGGGAAGATATGGAAGCTAATGGGAATGGGAAGCGTTTGCTGGACTTCTGTGCTAGTATGGGTTTAGCTGTTACGAATACATTCTTCAAGCATAAGGCTATTCACCGCTACACATTGGAGGCTAGGGGTACCAGATCCATAATAGACTATATCTTAACAGACTTCGAATTCAGGAAATCTGTTAGGAATGTACGAGTTTTCCGCGGATTTTTCGGTGATACAGACCACTA
This sequence comes from Anabrus simplex, assembly GCF_040414725.1. Classification (NCBI taxonomy): domain Eukaryota; kingdom Metazoa; phylum Arthropoda; class Insecta; order Orthoptera; family Tettigoniidae; genus Anabrus; species Anabrus simplex. The sequence goes on along the minus strand of NC_090272.1, from coordinate 75,066,986 downwards.
TCTGATCTGTAGTTAACTAAGTATCTCTAGGCCTGGGGTAGAGAAATTGAAATCTGTCTGCAAACGAATAAGGGAAGAAAATCTCCAGGACGAGAACATTAGACAGAAGTACATGGATATGATTAGCGAGAAGTTTCGAACAGTAGACAGTAAGCAGGTTCAGGATATAGAAAGTGAATGGATGGTATACAGGGATGCTGTAAGAGAAACAGCAAGGGAATGCCTAGGAACAACTGTGACTAAAGATGGGAAAACGCGAACATCTTGGTGGAATGATGAAGTGAGAGCAGCTTGTAAACGTAAAAAGAAGGCTTATCAGAAATGGCTCCAAACAAGGGCCGAGGCAGACAGGGATTGGTAGGTAGATGAAAGAAACAGAGCGAAACAAATAGTTGTTGAATCCAAAAAGAAGTCCTGGAAGGATTTTGGTAACAACCTGGAAAGGCTAGATCAAGCAGCAGGGAAACCTTTCTGGACAGTATTAAAGAATCTTAGGAAGGGAGGGAAAAAGGACATGAACAGTGTTTTGAGTAATTCAGGTAAACTCATAATGGATCCCAGGGAATCACTGGAGAGGTGGAGGGAATATTTTGAACATCTTCTCAATGTAAAAGAAATCATCCTGGTGGTGTTGTGAACAGCCAAGCTCATGGGGAGGAGGAAAATGAAGTTGGTGAAATTATGCTTGAGGAAGTGGAAAGGATGGTAAATAAACTCCATTGCCATAAGGCAGCAGGAATAGATGAAATTAGACCTGAAATGGTGAAGTATAGTGGGAAGGCAGGGATGAAATGGCTTCATAGAGTAGTAAAATTAACATGGAGTGTTGGTAAGGTACCTTCAGATTGGGCAAAAGCAGTAATTGCACCTATCCATAAGCAAGGGAACAGGAAGGATTGCAACAACTATCGAGGTATCTCATCGATTAGTATACCAGGCAAAGTATTCACTGGCATCTTGGAAGGGAGGGTGCGATCAGTCGTTGAGAGGAAGCTGAATGAAAACATGTGTGGTTTCAGACCACAGAGAGGCTGTCAGGATCAGATTTTCAGTATGCGCCAGGTAATTGAAAAATGCTACGAGAGGAATATGTTTTGTAGATCTAGAGAAAGCATATGACAGGGTACCGAGGGAAAAGATGTTCGCCATACTGGGGGACTATGAAATTAAAGGCAGATTATTAAAATCAATCAAAGGCACTTATGTTGACAATTGGGCTTCAGTGAGAATTGATGGTAGAATGAGTTCTTGGTTCAGGGTACTTACAGGGGTTAGACAAGGCTGTAATCTTTCACCTTTGCTGTTCGTAGTTTACATGGATCATCTGCTGAAAGGTATAAAATGGCAGGGAGGGATTCAGTTAGGTGGAAATGTAGTAAGCAGTCTGGCCTATGCTGACGACTTGCTCTTAATGGCAGATTGTGCCGAAAGCCTGCAGTCTAATATCTTGGAACTAGAAAATAGGTGCAATGAGTATGGTATGAAAATTAGCCTCTCGAAGATTAAATTGATGTCAGTAGGTAAGAAATTCAACAGAATTGAATGTCAGATCGGTGATACAAAGCTAGAACAGGTCGATAATTTCAAGTATTTAGGTTGTGTGTTCTCCCAGGATCGTAATATAGTAAGTGAGATTGAATCAAGGTGTAGTAAAGCTAATGCAGTGAGCTCGCAGTTGCGATCAGCAGTATTCTGTAAGAAGGACGTCAGCTCCCAGACGAAACTATCTTTACATGGATCTATTTTCAGACCAACTTTGCTTTACGGGAGCGAAAGCTGGGTGGACTCAGGATACCTTATTCATAAGTTAGAAGTAACAGACATGAAAGTAGCAAGAATGATTGCTGGTACAAACAGGTGGGAACAATGGTAGGAGGGTACTCGGAAATGAGGAGTCAAAGGCTAATTTAGGAATGAACTCGATGGATGAAGCTGTACGCATAAACCGGCTTCGGTGGTGGGGTCATGTGAGGCGAATGGAGGAGGATAGGTTACCTAGGAGAATAATGGACTCCGCTAGGGAGGGTAAAATAAGTAGAGGTAGACCAAGACGACGATGGTTAGACTCGGTTTCTAACGATTTAAAGATAAGAGGTACAGAACTAAATGAGGCCACAACACTAGTTGCAAATCGAGGATTGTGGCGACGTTTAGTAAATTCACAGAGGCTTGCAGACTGAACGCTGAAAGGCATAACAGTCAATAATGATAATGTATGTATGTATGTATGTATGTCTTTTCCTACCGCTTTTCCCACACCTGTGGGGTCGCGGGTGCAAACTGTGTCGCACATTTGGATTTGCCCGCGTTTTACGGCCGAATGCCCTTACTGACGCCAATCCTATATGAAGGGATGTGATCACTATTGCGTGTTTGTGTGGTGGTTGGTAATGTGGGGTGTTTTGTGAATATGAAGAGGAAAGTATTGGGACAAACACAAACACCCAGTCCACGGACCAGAAGAATTAATCAAAGGCGATTAAAATCCCCGACGCCGCCGGGAATCGAACCCGGGACCGTCTGAACAGAAGACCTCAACGCTGATCAATCACGCAATGAGTCGGACACTAACAATAATTATTGTATTTATTCTAAATACTACTGACGGAGTTGACCGCGCGGTTACGGTCATGTGTCTGTAAGATTGCATTCGGGAGATGGTGGGTTCGGTTACGGTCATGTGTCTGTAAGATTGCATTCGGGAGATGGTGGGTTCGAATCCCATCGTCGGCAGCCTTGAAGATCTTTTCCGTGATATTCCTTTTTTTTTGTCCTAATTGCTTTTCGTCGCACCGACACAGATAGGTCTTATGGCGACGATGGAATGGGAAAGCGCTAGGAGTGGGAAGGAAGTGACCGTGGCTTTAATTAAGGTACAGCCCCAGCATTTGCCTGGTTTGAAAATAGGAAACCACGGAAAACCATCTTCAGGGCTGCCGACAGTGGGTTTCGAACCCACTATCTCCCGAATACTGGATACTGGCCGCACTTAAGTGACTGCAGATACCGAGCTTGGTTTTCCCATTTTACACAGCAGGCAAATGCTGGGACTGTACCTTAATAAGACCATGGCCGCTTCCTTCCCAATCCTAGTCCTTTCTGCCGTTGCGTTGCCGAAAGCCTTCAATGTGTTAGTGCGACGTGTAACCACTAGGAAAATGATACTGAATACTACAGTGTACGGGGAGGTAGTGGTCATGATTATTGTTTTAAGAGAAAGTACAACTGGGTAACACTAATCAGAAGGAAAATGGAAGACATCCGAAGAATGAAGGTATTGGCAGAAGACAGGGCGACGAAGAGGGTGAAAGTGAAACAGTTACTAGGCCTCGGAACTTTAATACCGTCGGCGTAGGTAGAGAACAAATGTTGACCAAGTGAGGTCGAATAGGAAGGGTTAAAGTGAGGTGCCTGACACCAGTAAGTGGAAGCAATACTAGACTCAGCTAGGGTAATCCTGGCCGCCAACCCACACTCCCAAGTTGGAACACCCTATTCCCTCCTTCAGTCACCTCCTACGACACGCAGGGGATACCGTGGATGCATTCAACCACCCCCATCCACAGGGGAAGTACATAGGGACTTTCCGTCTATTTTAACAATTAAATTAGACATATTGATTTTGACGGGCAACTTTACCTCATGTCATGAGATTATTTACACCACTCTAATTACGCACTTTCTTCTTTTACAGTTGAATGACATGAATAGCTACAGGTATATTTACTTTAATTCGTGAAAATTTCTGGAATAATTTTTATCCGTTGATAGGGATAGCTGATACACATTAACTTTAGAAAGCAAATACTGCAGCTTCTCGGCGGATTTTGGATAATTAATCTGTTGGAACAGAGGTATAAAAGCCTATACAAACCTGTCGTACAGGCTTAAACATGCCGTGGCCTTAACTTAGGTATCATACCGGCATTTGCCTGCAGGAGAAGTGGGAAACCACGGAATACTACTTCGTGGATTGCTGAGGAGGAAATCGAACCCCCACTATTCTGTTGACTTCCCGAGGCTGAGTGAACCCTGTTCAAGCCAGCCTGCCACTTTTCAAATTTCGTGGCAGAGCCGGGAATCGAATCCGAGCCTCCGGAAATGGCAACTAATCACACTAAATACTACACCACAGAAGTGGACCCTAATCATTGCTACGAGAGTATTTTATAAAATATTTATGGTATTGCGATATTCTTCAGACGATTCCGTATGAATTGAAGGAAATTTTCATTGCTACCTTGCAGAAAATACATTAATTTCCCATTCGCAATTTATCGCTAATTAATAACTGCTGAACACCCCATGCTTATGACATAATACAAGAGGACATAGTGTTAATTCTAATGTACAGTGTGTTCCACTAAAATAGTGCATACATTGATCTAGAAATAACAAATGCTCTATTGAATATTTTTTTAAACGTCTAGGGTCTAAAAGCCGGTTTCAAGGAAATATTAGCGTAACATGTGAATTACTATTATTTCTTCTCCGTGGATCAGTGATAGAGCTTCGGATTTCTCATCCTAAGGTCGCAAGTTCGTATCCGACAGGAGGAGTCGGACATTTGAAGAGTGGAAATAAAAAGTCCGATCGACACTCCATGTCATACGATGTCGACATGTAAAAGATCTCTGGTGACCCATTCGGTATTTACCCGACAAAATTAATTAAACTCACCCATAGTTCACCCAAGAGAAAACCGGTTTGCTCTTCCATGTCATAGAGTACCCTGCAGCATCGAAATTAACGCGTAAGCAGGTTAGATGGCGTAAAATAAAAATGGGCCTACCCCCACACAGCAGCTGAGACCATACGTTTATTATTATTATTATTATTAGTAGTAGTAGTAGTAGTAGTATTAGTAGTAGTAGTAGTAGTATCCAGTTTATTTTCAACTATGTATTTATTTAGGGGCTGCCTGGAAGAGGCGGTAAAGGCGTGCTCGGTTTTATCTGGAAGAACTTGAGTTCGATTCCCCTACAGGAAGCAGTAAAGTTTAAGAAAAGATATTTCCACTTCCGCAGTTGCATATAGTCCTGAAGTTCACTTAGCCTATACCTAAATTGAGTACCAGGTTGATTCCCTGGGGCAAGGCGGCCGGGCGTAGAGCTAACCACTCTGTCCCACCAAGTGCCGGACAGTGGAAACCTTTTCCTTCCGCTCCTGCCGGGGCCTTCATAGCCTATACGGGGAAGACTTTGCTTTATTTAATTATTCACATTTGGTTTTAAAATCATTTATCTGTATTACTGTATCGTGCCACATCGTTAGTAAACGTTAATCAATGTGTACCATTTTGTTCTTTACAACTTTTGAATCGGTAATTTTTTAAACTCCTTAAGTGAAGAATTGTACATTTCTGGGAAAATAAGAAAAACTGAATAATTAATTACATGTAGACATTTTATTACTTCCTAATTTTAATTCTTGATTAGGTATCCAATGGTTGTATGTAATTTGCCTAAAAATAAGCATAAGTTACGAGTAAGCAGGGCAACAGGAAATAGACCGCAAATCGCACGACATATGCACCTTCCAACCTTACGTGTTCGCTCTGTAAAGGAAAGGAATGTTCCCTGCTTTGACTAGCGGCGTAACCGCAAGGTAAACACAGCCAGTGCCTGCGCGCCATATTCCCTCAGTCGTGTTTGCCCTGTTATAGTGTGTGAAGTGTAGCCTAATGGTGAACGAGACAACACAATGGCACAACGATGCAGGGTAGAATACTCGGCCGCCTGGAAGCAGGCCAGACACAGACCGATGTCGCCGTATCCTTGAATGTTCCACAAAGTGTCATTTCCAGGCTTTGGAGATGATTTCAAGATACAGGAGATGTTAGTTGTAGGCCAGTACCAGGTCGACTAAAGGTAACCACCCCACCGCAGGACCGATATCTGGCCTTAACCGCCCAACGAAATCGGAGTGCACATGCAAGACAATTGTCGGCGGAGCTTGAAACCATCTCACGGGTTGTCGTTTCCCGCCAAACTGTGTACCGGAGCCTCAGAACAGCAGGGCTGTTTGCCCGACGTCCAGCGGTGTGTGGAGCCGTCAACATCGAAGCTGGACCATGAATGAATGAAGGCATGTGCTCTTCACAGATGAATTCCGCTTCGGTTTTGCAGAACGATTCCCGTCGCACATTAATCTGGAGAGAACCGGGTAGCCGATACAACCGCAGGAACATCGTGGTGGCGTCATGCTGTGGCGCGGCATCATGTTGAATGGTCGCACATCTTCATTGGTGGTCCGAGGAACACTGTTAACGTTCGGAAATACAGGGATGAGGTACTGAGACCACATGTTCGACTCTTCAGAGGTGCGGTTGGTCCAGACTTCCTCTTAATGGACAATTATGCCGGACCGCACCGAGCTGCTCTGGTGGATGAATTTCTGGCTGGGGAAGACATTCATCGCATGGACTGGCCAGCGAGGTCTGCGGGTCTGAAGCCTATAGAACATCCTTGGGATGTATTGTGGAGGCGAATTGCATCCCGTTAGCCTCCACCAAGAACCCTCCAAGACCTTCGCATTGCCTTTTCCGAGGAATGGGATCGACTGCCACAAGAGCTCTTGGACCATCTCATAGATAGCATGCCACGTCGCTGCGAAGCATGTGTGGCCGTTAGGGGTAACCATACACCCTATTAACAGCATATTTTGTTGTGAAAGACATTGCCAAGTTTTGTTGGTTCTTGTCAAAGGTGTATCTTAGCTATCAGAACCTTTCTGGCACTTTTTTCTTTTTGACAATTTGTGTGGCATGTGGTCTGTGATTCAGCTTCCGTTCGTTCAGCAACCCGTCTGACATTCCTATCAGGCGGTATGGCCTCGTTTAGTGATTATGCTTAACTTTTGGATCTTCTTCTTCATGTGCCATGTCCTCGCAGAACGTTGGCGATCAGTAGCATGATCTGTTGTTTGTTCATAGCTGTTCTGAACAGAGTAAGCTTTGTCACCCCAAACCACTGGCTCAAGTTGCCGAGCCATGATGTCCTACTTCTCCTCGGACCACGTTTTCCGTTAATTTTCCCTTGGAGTATTACTTGCAGAAGGTGGTATTTAGAGTTCGGCATCATATGACCAAAGTATTCTAGTTTCTTTCTCTTGATGGTAGTGAGAATTTCTGGTTCTTTGTTCATACGGTGCAAAACGTCTATATTGGTCATTTTGGCTGTCCAAGGTATCTTCAGCATCCTTCGGTACGTCCACATTTCAAATGCTTGCAATCTCTTGCACATGGTCTCAGTTAGTCTCCATGCCTCAGCGCCGTACAACAGAATGCTGAAAACGTAGCACCGGAGTAGTCATGTCCATAGTGAAATGGAAAGGTCACGGCTTGTCAAAAGTTTCCTAAGTCTCTGAAAAGAAGTTCTGACCTGCTCAATTCTGCATCGGATCTCGTGAGTAAGGTCCCAGGCATCATTGATACTAGTGTATAAATATTACACTGCTGTAAGTCTGCTTTAAATGTTTATGACTTATGGGATTTTAAAAACAAATAAAGAAAATTGTTGTGATTATTGGGATTTGATTATTTGGACTCGGAAGACGGCGATGAATTGTGTATGTAAAGTATTTATTCAATTGTTTGTTTTGGTTTCTCCTCTGTATGTGAATTTTGGAATTGTTTAATTTGCTTGAAGTCGATATGATTTTGAAATTATTTGATTGTCATTGTAATTCTGGTGCATCCTGTACCACACGCGCCATATCGGCGTGGGAGATTTCCGGTTTCGTAAAGTTGCATCAATTTCGTAATTTCTAGAGGCTTCCTAAATGTTCTTTGTCAGCACTATTTTTTCTGCGCTCCTATTGGAGAAAATAAAAGGAAATGTGATTGGTAGGTGAAGGAAAACATCGTACGCTCATTGGCCGTGGTAAGATTTCATAATTTCCGGGGAGAAGCGTTGTCGCTGGAGCCTTGCTCTGCGAGGGCGTCTTTTCTGTTTGACCACTGAAGGGAGCGGTCACCTTCCAAGGTACGGGTCTTCTTGGCCCCACCATCCGGTAAGCACCGATTATTTTCTTTTTTTAACCTTTCAGGTATTCAGTTTCAGATGTAGTGTTTCATTTAATTTATCTTGCCGGAGCGTACCCGTGTTTCCTTCTGCTTCCAAATGTTATCATTATGACTTAGCCGTTTCGGTAAGTCACCTCACTTTGTTAAGAGATAGTTCCCGTTTGTTGTTTTGTAAATTAAATGTTATACGCCTTTCGAAGTAATCTTTATAAGTAAATTTTTTTTCTCGGGACTATCTCATTCATTCCGCTTCATCGTGGATTATTCATCTTTAGGTCGGGTACCCTTTCTCAGAAGTGTTTTTGAGGGGGCTACCCACTGAAGATGCTCTGCTCCATGATTATACGTAAATATTTTTCTCCTTAGATGTATCTTTTCACTTTAGTATAACGTTACCTTCCTTTTTTTTATTTCAAACTGTTTTGGGTTTTTAAAGGTAACGCCACGACAGTGGAACGTCATGTGTGATGTTCCGGTGTAAAAGAAATTTAATAACTAAACGCTACCCTCATGTAAACTGTAAATTGTAATCGTTGTTGAAATTATGCCGTCAGAATTTTAATACAATACAATACAATACAATAGATTTATTTTGTCTGGCAAGATTAAGGCCATTAGGCCCTCTCTTCCATCTAACCAGAAAAGACAGTTTTTACATGTGCAAAATTGAAATAAGTACACTTACAATTGAAACATCTTGCAACTACTAAACAATACAATATTATGATTAAAAAAGGAAAAAAATAGGAGAATGATGAAGATGATGATGATGATGATGATTATTATTTACACAATTATGACATGATTAGCTAATTTCTATTATCCTTGGTAATAACAGTGGGATTATATAAAGTCTCTAGTTTGGCTATTGTTTTATATATGAAAATGAATCTAAATTGTTAAGTAAAGTTTAGGTTTACATTGACTTCGCTTCTTCAGTATTACCAATACCTTCCACCGCCTGGATATGGTTCCCAGACGCTTCCCGGTTATCCTTTCTTAATAGTCATGTTGGTTAAACTGTTTGTTTATTTCCTGTGATTAATGTGCTTGCAAATTTAGTTTCGTACATGTTGACATGCCTAGTGTACAGTACTTTTAGTGAAAGCATTACGGTAGCAAACATTTTCTCTTCATTAAACCTATTAATTGTAACCTTACCCTTTGGAGAGGTTGCAAAAATCATAATTTGACACATGTTTTCAACAATAATATGTTGAAATACAATATTCATCTTAAAAATAATTTACATGTCAGTAAGTAAAAATTTTGCTAGAAACGTAAGAAAAATTGTTTTTTATGATAGTACACACGACAGAAATGATTTTGAAATTAACACCCTTTTAAACCAATCTATCTATCAATGACATACCGAACATACACAGTTTTCCAGGATCTTTGAATTTCCTCTTCAATCGTTATGTAATCCTCCATTTTTACGTACTCAATTTTCTTTATATTAATTGGAAGATTCTGTTTTTATGCCCTTTATTTCTGACGTCACAGTGGCACTGGGAGTGCTGTTATGAATTCTGAGGTTGTAGCTTACAAGACCATCAATGTACTGGCAGTATACTCACATCCATTATATTCATCACACTTACAGGATTTCTACATAGCATGATGCATCTATGTTGTAACTTTCATTTTCTCTCACAACACGAAAATGACGAAATGAGCGACTTAAGGGGTTTTAAAAGATAACCGATTCAATTGCTAGAAAAGTCACCGACCTAAAAAAAAATATTTGCGTTCGAGATTCTGCCACAGCCTTTCAAATATCCATCGTGTGTTTCCAGTCATTTCAGTGACGACTGAAATCGTGTCAATTAATTCTATGTCCGTGTCCAATTGGGTCTTATACACTAAATGCAAATTAAATATTCAAATATTATCTGTAAACCTAATACGGACAGACCGAGCAAGTGACCGTGCGGTTAGTGTCGCGCAGCTGTGAGCTTGCATTCGAGAGATAGTGGATTCGTATCCAACTATTGGTAGCCCTGAAGATGTTTTTCCATGGTTTCCCATTTCCACACCAAGCAGATGCTGGGACTGTACCTTAATTAGTCCACAACCACTTTCTTACCACGTCCCATCGTCGCCACAAGACCTATCTGTGTCTGTGCGACGTAAAAAATTTGTTATAAGGATAGGAATATTTTGCGTCATATATCCTTAATCTGACTTCTAAGAATATACTGTAAGTTCCCCATCTCAAAACGTTGAGTAGAACATATCCTATTTCGAGCTTAATTTGTTTACGCTTTTACTGAAAATACCTGTAAAATAATACTAAATCCAGAGATTCCTCTCATATGCTGTTATTGAGACTCTATCCCTAAAATTCACCGTTGTTGGCTAAAATCATCAAACATACATTCCCTAGTAACAATTCAATCAACATTGTGAAGCATTTTAAAGGCACGATTCAGGTTTTTAATGTGAAGGAACTGTTATCTTCATTTGAAAGTTTATCACGCAGAAAATATGGTATAAAAGTTGTTAGCTCGCTTGGAAATGAGCTTTATCATTCTCCATTACACAGGCATGCAGAAAACAAAGAATCTGCTGGGTGGAAGAACGGGAAATAGCCACGATATTTAATCCAGTTGCGGAATGGAATCAATTCTATACGGTCCTGAAACCCACGTTATCTCTACGTTTCGTTCAATTAAAAAAAGTGCGGGCATGTTGTTCTCCACGTGCCATTCAGAGCGGTGATTGGACGCAATCTTACCGGCAGCATCAAGTCCCATAAATGCTATATTAGTTGACATTTAGAGGTAATATCGCTTCATTTTTTTGTTTTCTATTTCTCTTGTCTGCTTCTTGATCTCATATCATTTGAATCATTTTCAAGGATTAGGAATCCATTTTCAAACGCACATGTGTGAGAATATCCCGGGATGTCCTTATCCCCTCATTTTAATCAACTACTAGCTGTAGTACCCGGCGTTTCCCGGATAGTTTCTGAATATTTCCCTTTAAGTTTTGCATTACCAGTTAGTTATGTGTGAAGTGAATTTTTATAGAATTACTTTTTGAATTGCAGATTGATATGTTACGATCTATAATGCAGTTTAAGAATTATTTAGACGTGTTTAATTTCAAGTTTTAGATTATTTAATTTTCGAGTAAAACTTCGTCTTTATGGAAGCTGGAATCGACTGGGACGTACTTGATCCTGTCAAAAATTAATAAGTGATAACTATATGTATTTAGCCGTCGCACTATAGATACGATGTACAGGATTTCAACTGTCAATGAGACTGTCTCCCTCTCGCCCCCCATCCCTAAGAGAAAAAAAATCTGGATTATCACTGTTCGTCTCAGTGACCCCGAAAACTCTAGATTCGACACTGTTTTCGATTACTTTTATATATCACTCCCCCCTCACCCTCACCCCAAAAGAGGTGGAACGTGAACTTTAAAAAATTCGGAGTGTCACTACTCATTTCAGCGACCGCGAAAACTATGGATTCGATACTATTCTAGATTATTTTATACCCCCTCGCCCCCTTCCATAAGGGTGCTAGGGGTGTCTTACCCCCACGCGGTTTGTCTCCTGATACTAATTGATAAATGTACCAAGTTTGGTGAAATTGCTCCAGTGGTTTAGGAGGAGATGTATCATTTACACACCCACACACACACCCACGCACACACATACATCCATTTTTATATAGTAAGAAGCAGAAGAAGAAAATATTTTATATATATAATTTTTCGATTATTTTTATATCTCACCCCTTCGCATCCCACTTGGACCTGTAAAAAAATTCGGAGTATTACTATTCATCTCAAAGACCCTGGAATCTATGGATTCGAAACTGTTTTTTAATTATTTCTATATCTCACTCCCCATTCGCTCCCCACCTAAAAGGGGACTAAACTTGGACTTAAAACAATTCTGGAGTATTACTTTTCAACTCAGCGACCCCGAAAACTATGAATTCGACACTAATCTCGATTATTTTTATAACTAACCCCCCTGACCCCCTCCCTTAAGGGCGCTAGGGAAGGCTTACCCCCACAGTGCTCGTCTCCCGATAGTAAGTAATACGTGTACCAAGTTTGGCTGAAAATGCTTCAGTGGTTTAGTAGGCGATGTGTCATTTACACACACACACACCATTTTTATATATAGTAAGATAAGATTTTTATACTGCGCCCCTTTTCCATCCCCGCCCAAAGGAGTCCTATGAGTGCCTTACACAACAGTATACTTTTTCCAGATAGTAAGTTTTATGTGTACCAATTTTGGTTGGCAGCTATGCCCACACGTACATGCTGCTCTAGAATCCTGGAGCTCACGTTGCCATTGTTACGGCAATTAATTTCTTTTATCCGATTCCTAGAGCAGGGGTAGTGTGGTGCCAATATCTCCGTAACAGTTGGTTTTACGGCCTTAAAACATGTTTTCGGGCCCGTAGGGCTTACCGAGTTTTGTCCTTTGCGTCAAGAGGATTAAATTTAGCTTTGTCTCTTCCTTATACGACAAATTCGATATTTTGCCTATATTAGCCTTATTTTTATATCTAACACCCCCCCGCCGCCCCAACCTCTAATTGTTTTGAAAATAAAATACAGCCCATGCTACTCCCTGGCAATGTAGCTTTCTATAGGTGAAGTCGTTTTTAAAATCGGTTCAGTCGTTTTTGAGTCTACTCATTACAAACAAACAAATTTTTCTTCTGTATAATATTAAGTATAGATATAGATTATTAAATAAACTAAAATGGGCTATTTTTTAATTAAGGGCCGTCTTCTTTTAAAAATAAACAAACATTTTATTTTCAACCACATTTAGTTTTAGGTTTTACATACGTTTCTTGATGTGTCTACATAGTTGCCTTCTTTATTTAGGCACTTGTCATAACTTAAAACTAAGTTTTGAAGTCCATCTTGAAAGAAGTCCGCCGCCTGCTCTGACAGCCAAAAGTTCTCGGCCGTTGTAACTTCTTGAACGTCGTTGAGGTGCTGCCCACCAAGGTGACGTTTCAGCTGACAGAAAAGGTGGAAATCACTCGGAGAAAGGCCAGGGCTAGACGGTAAGTGACCCAAAGCTTCCCACCTGAAATAATCAAGGTGGAAATCACTCGGAGAAAGGCCAGGGCTAGACGGTAGGTGACCCAAAGCTTCCCACCTGAAATAATCAATCATTTCCCGAGTCTGGACAGGTGTGTGAGGCCTTGCGTTGTCGTGAAGGAGCAAAATTCCCTGTTAGCATGCTGCGTCTTTTGTTCTGAACCGCACATCGGAGTTTGTTCAAGGTTACTCAGTAGACTTCTGCATTGATCGTCGTTCCTCGTGGTATAAAGTCCACCAGCAAAACACCACGCCTGTCCTAGAACACTTTTGCCATGATATTGCGCTGTGGCAGCGTTTGTTTGGGTTTGTCTTTGACAGGAGAGGTTGAGTGTCGTCATTCCATTGACTGTTTCTTGGATTCAGGGGTGAAATGGGATACCCATGTTTCATCTCCTGTGAAGATTCGAATCAACATAACGAGTCTAAAAGGTGAGGGGACTGGACAACCTCTTTCGTTTGTGGTCGTCTGTGAGGATTTGGGTACCCATCGAGAGCACAATTACCTGAAGCATAAGTTTTCAGACACAATTTTATACAGTGCAGACCAAGACACTTGAGAGAGTAGTTATCATTAATCTTCCGTTCTCGTGAATTTTCGTGCCAATTGCGGTCACCATACATTCTGTGACCCCAGATTGTCGGCCTCAGCCATCTTCGTCATGAACGGCCACTTTTGAAATCTCTTACCCATTTTCGCACTTTACCTTCGCTCGTTGCATTATCACCATACACCTCACTAAGCTGATGACGAACGTCTGCAGCCGACATGTTTCTTGCAGTCGAAAAACGTATTACAGACCGTATCTCACACGCCACGGTCTTGAATATTTTAAAAATCCACAGTTCAACGCACAGGTCAGCTATACAGCTGCACCTGACACCTGCTTGTTCGCAGCATGTTGTAGCGTGCTCGCTAACTTTGGGATTATAAAAATCTGTCCTTACTTTAAAAATATACTTCGTATTTACTGTAAATAATCAGAGTAACAACTAAACAAAAGGGTATTATTATTTACAATGTGCTTTACGTCGCACCGACACACATAGGTCGTATGGCGACGAAGGGATAGGAAAGGGCGTGGAGTGAGAAGGAAGCCGCCGTGGCCTTAATTAAGGTACATCCCCAGCATTTGCTTGGTGTAAAAATAGGGAACCAGGAAAACCATATTCAGGGCTGCCGTCAGTGGGGTTCAAACTCACTATCTCCCGAATGCAAGCTCACAGCGACGTGACCCAAACCCCGCGGCCACTCACTCGGTATTATTTATTTATTTATTTATTTATTTATTTATTTATTTATTTATTTATTTATTTATTTATTTATTTATTTATTTATTTATTTATTCATTTATTTATTGAACAATCTGGCCCTAATCGGGCTCGCAACATAATACCATATATTAAATTTCAAATTCAAAATACGTTCATTTTCCAGATTCACGCATCGTGAACGCCATACAAATGATTGCGTTGAATGATTACAACCGTGCGAGTTGGCCTTGCGATCAGGGGCACGCGGCTGTGAGCTTGCATCCGGGAGATAGTGGGTTCGAATCCCACTGTCGGCGGCCCTGAAGATGGTTTTCCGTGGTTTCCCCTTTTTTTTGCTAGTTGGTTTTACGTCGCACCGACACAGATAGGTCTTATGGCGACGATGGGACAGGGAAGGGCTAGGAGTGGGAAGGAAGCGGCCGTGGCCTTAATTAAGGTACAGCCCCAGCATTTGCCTGGTGTGAAAATGGGAAACCACGGAAAACCATCTTCAGGGCTGCAGACAGTGGGGTTCGAACCTACTATCTCCCAAATACTGGATATTGGCCGCACTTAAGCGACTGCAGCTATCGAGCTCGGTGTTTCCCATTTTCACACCATGCAAATGCTGGGGCTGTACCTTAATTAAGGTCACGGCCGTTTCCTTCCAACTCATAGGCCTCTCCTATCCCATCGTCGCCATAAGACCTATCTGTGTCGGTGCGACATAAAGCAACTAGCAGAAAAAAATGATTACAAAATATTTATAACACTGATGATGATTCATGCTTACGGTCATTTACATTCACACAATCTATCTAGCAATTCCCTTTTAATTGGAACGTTTCTTTTTCAAGATTTCAATCATGAGCATTTTTACTTCTGTATCAGTGCTCCATAACATTCATATTTTAATGTTGGAAGCATTTCTCAGCAGACAAAATAGGGGTCCCTATACTGCGAAAATGTCTTTAATTGTACCGAAAGTTGAAGGGATAACGGTCCTGGAAAGATATAAAATTGTTAGTCTTGGATAGCTCTATCAAACTGATAAAACAAATTTCGAAAATCACTTCCGGCCTAAATGCAGTTCCAGAAAAACTACTTAAAATCGCTTGTTTCTCTCTTCGTTTCCTTTTTTATTGAAATCCTGGCCAAATTAACTTATTCACATAATTCCTTCTGTAATTTCTACCTTGGTTCAATACTCTCAGGAATTTTTTGATTTTTGAAAAATGTCCACACTTAATGTAGTTATTTATAAGGGCTGAAGTAAAACTCTACATTGACACACATTAGCGCTCATAGTGGTGTTTAAGTGAAACAATGCATTGACTCACATTAGCGCTCGCAGTGGTGTTTAAGTGAAACAATGCATTGACTCACATTAGCGCTCGTAGTGGTGTTTAAGTGAAACAATGCATTGACTCACATTAGCGCTCGTAGTGGTGTTTAAGTGAAACAATGCATTGACTCACATTAGCGCTCGTAGTGGTGTTTAAGTGAAACAATGCATTGACACACATTAGCGCTCGTAGTGGTGTTTAAGTGAAACAATGCATTGACACACATTAGCGCTCGTAGTGGTGTTTAAGTGAAACAATACATTGACACACATTAGCGCTCGTAGTGATAGGGTGGATCATGGGAGACTACTGGCAAAACTAAGTGCAATTAGACTAGACAAAAGAATGACTGAATGGGTTGCTATATTTCTAGAAAATAGATCTCAGAGAATTAGAGTAGGTGAAGCTTTATCTGACCCTGTAATAATTAAGAGAGGCATTCCTCAAGGCAGTATTATCGGACCTTTATGTTTTCTTATACATATAAATGATATGAGTAAAGGAGTGGAATCGGAGGTAAGGCTTTTTGCGGATGATGTTATTCTCTATAGAGTGATAAATGAGTTGCGGGATTGTGAGCAACTGCAACGTGACCTCGAAAATGTTGTGAGATGGACAGCAGGCAATGGTATGTTGATAAACGGGGTTAAAAGTCAGGTTGTGAGTTTCACAAATAGGAAAAGCTCTCTCAGTTTTAATTACTGCGTTGATGGGGTGAAAGTTCCTTTTGGGGATTATTGTAAGTATCTAGATGTTAATATAAGGAAAGATCTTCATTGGGGTAATCACATAAATATGATTGTAAATAAAGGGTACAGATCTCTGCACATGGTTATGACGGTGTTTAGGGGTTGTGGTAAGGATGTAAAGGAGAGGGCATATAAGTCTCTGGTAAGACCCCAACTAGAGTATGGTTCCAGTGTATGGGACCCTCACCAGGATTATCTGATTCAAGAACTGGAAAAAATCCAAAGAAAAGCAGCTCGATTTGTTCTGGGTGATTTCCGACAAAAGAGTAGCGTTACAAAAATGTTGCAAAGTTTGGGTTGGGAAGAATTGAGAGAAAGAAGAAGAGCTGCTCGACTAAGTGGTATGATCGGAGCTGTCAGCGGAGAGATGGCGTGGAATGACATTAGTAGACGAATAAGTTTGAATGGCGTTTATAAAAGTAGGAAAGATCACAATATGAAGATAAAGTTGGAATTCAAGAGGACAAATTGGAGCAAATATTAATTTATAGGAAGGGGAGTTAGGGATTGGAATAACTTACCAAAGGAGACGTTCAATAAATTTCCAATTTCTTTGAAATCATTTGGGAAGAGGCTAGGAAAGCAACAGATAGGGAATCTGCCACCTGGGCGACAGCCCTAAATGCAGATCAGTATTGATTGATTGATTGATTGATCTAAATAAAATAAAAAACGTTAATTCGCAGCTTTAGGATGTTCTCAATATTGAGTTGCTTGCTTGAAGGGCTAAATTTGTGGATTTGTCACTAGGTCATGGAATCCAATGTTCATTAGTGCAATTTATGAACTTCAGCTTATAGATCCGTATTGATACAGTTAAAATTGCGAAACAATATTAGTAGCGCAGTAGCGTGGCGAGAAGCAAGTTAGAGCGAGGCTGTGTCGTGAACCAGCTATAGGGAGTTTCACGAAATTTGATGGTAAGCTTTCACGTGATGGAATCTCTTTTCTTAAATTTCCGAGTGTTTTAAACCCATTCATTTTATATCTCCTTCTTTCCAGACCTTGTCTTTCTTTTAAAATGAGTATTCAAAAGTTTTAAGCCATGAATATGGTGGTCACGCAGCGCTGATCTTTGCCATACGACAGGCTATCTCAAAAGGCTTAAGATTTCTTCTACCAAAATAGCTTAATTTTGAAAGAAATTTCCATACGAGTTAAAGATTTGTGGATTTGGTCCTAAACTATTCTGCGGCCAGAATTTCTATCTCCCCTAGTCAATACAATGAAACTAACAGATACCATCACTGCTTGTAACATTTTCAAGTCAGGTTGTTCAAATTTAATATTGAAGAAAGATTATTTGCAAGAAGCGTTAAACTACTTTATTAAATAATGTGTTCAGTGTTTTCTCAACAGTTCATTAGGAACTTCCGTTTTAAATTACCAGACAGCAACAATGAGCATTGTATTCCGTTATGAGACGTTATGATTGGCATGTCATATTTCAAGTTATAATTCTAATGTTTAACATGATGATACTTGTTGTTTTAAGGGGCCTAACATCGAAGGTCATCGGCCCCCGAAATGTTTAACATTAACATTGAAGATAACAAAAGTTTATTCAGGGAGTAAGGACAATTTGTATAAATAATGCGTATAATATATTTTTAGCTTATCTTAAATAGTTCTTAAAAAGGCATTGGGTTCTTCCATTTTTTTAAATTCCTGAACAATGAGTTTTATAATCTACCACGTGATTTTATGGCTGAAGATGCCTCAAATAAAGACGAAACATGTCCCAAAGTAGTTTAATATGTTTTAATATTAAATAGTTTTCTCTTGTAAAATGATGTGTATGTTAATTTCAGTCCAATAAACAAAACATAAGTTGTTCACACATATCACTCATCACATGCTCGGGGAGACTTGAAAACATATTCAGATTCAGGATTCCTTTCCTCGCATTGCATATCACGGAGTTCGAAAATCAAGATCTTGATTTCCTTGACACGAGTTGCTGATCCGCTTATGCGTGTAATGACACACAAAATCCATTTCCACACGATGTTTACATTACCACATGAAGTGATACTGTGGATGAGCCTTCTTACAACACACAGGGCAAGTTTCAACAACTACAGTACTTGTTCATATCGCTTCATTGTTTCTCCGCTGGGAATGTGTCCTTTGATGCAAGTGTAATTTGATCATTGCGTATCGGCTGGGTTACATTTGTTGCAAATATTGCCCCAGATATGCTTCCTACCCTCAGATTTCGTTTTTACACTCTTACAAAAGGTCCGTAAGTTTTTAATAATATTTTGATATGATATTTTATGTCCTTTTAACTACTCGTACGGCTTCAGAGATGCCGAGATGCGAGAATTTTGTCCCGCAGGACTTTTTTAACATGCCGGCAAGTCTTCGGGAACGAGAATAGATTATTATAGCACCTTCGAATACTATCGAAGGGAGCCGAGATCGAACTCGCCTAAAAGTTGTGATCACCTTCTGTACTTTAAGACAGGCAGCCCTATGAGGTATTTATTCTTCTTCTTCTTCTCCTTCTCCTTCTTCTTCTTCTTCTTCTTCTTCTTGCGTTCCGGCCTTCTAAGGACCACGTTAAAATTTCAATTGTTCCTCCTTAGTTGTTCTTTCCTTTTCTTCCAGTATTCTTTCATTGTTTCACTGTGTTTCTTTTTCCTGTCTTCAGTCCACTTTGTGCCTGTTTTCTTTTCCTTCCTCCCTTGGAATCCTTCCATTTGTAAGACTTTCTTCCTAAAAATCTTTCTTTCCAATAATTCTTCTTCTCGTATGTTGCTCCTTTCCAGGTCTTTCTTGACTTCTTGAATCCAGGTGGTAGTTGATTTTATTATTATTATTATTATTATTATTATTATTATTATTATTATTTGTTTGTTTGTTTGTTTGTTTGTTTGTTTGTTTGTTTGTTTGTTTGTTTCTTTGTTTGTTTGTTTGTTTGTTTGTTTGTTTGTTTGTTTGTTTGTTTGTTTGTACCGGCCTAGTAAGAACAACGTTATTTCAGCTGTCTTCTCCGAGTTTGGACTGTACCCAGTGATACGGTGTTGCTCTTTTCATTTCTCTGTCCATGTCTTTCCCGTCTTCAATTTAGGCTTTTCTTGAAAACCTTGGTGGTTTTTTCTATTATTATTATCTCAAAGGCACAGTATTATCATAACAACGTCTGGTATTCACAAAGTAATTCGGTTATCTCCTGAGCCTAGTTGTGTACCATACTGTGTCAGTCAATTGAATTAAGGCAGATTTTACCCCAGTTCACTAATGCCATAAACCGGATATACATACATCTCTTGTGGCGGTAATCGGGTCACCAAGTTGGGGTGAAAGTCTAATGGAGTTTGGATCTCTGCTTGTCGCCGGATAAATCCCACAAGCTTCCATAAACTTTACCTGTCATCCATCTTCTCTCAGCGCACTTGGCCTTACCCCAGGTTATGTTGCATATTACTCTTGACTGGGAGAAATTCTGAGCCGGTGGGACAAATAGACATTGAAATATGTACTCTACCTTCATTCCTGGGTGTTACATACATTGTTCTTTCTTTCAGGTAGGCATATCAGCGTCATCATCACCACTCAAAGAACAGCGCTACTGCCACTAAATCTTCCTCCGCAATTATCTACGCTCTTTATTTCCCTGCAGCCTCCAGTAGTGCTTATCTCCCGAAAGACGCCTTGGATTTCATTTAAGTTCTTGTACTTGAATGTCTATACGGTCTCCTTTCATTTAGTTTGATAAAGTAAATTCGTGTCTTGTCCGGCTCCAAGGCTAAATGGTTAGCGTGCTGGCCTTTGGTCACTGGGGTCCCGGGTTCGATTACCGGCAGGGTCGGGAATTTTAGCCATAATTGGTTAATTTCCCTGGCACGGGGGCTGGATGTATGTGTTGTCTCCATCATCATTTCATCCTCGTCACGACGCGCAGGTCGCCTACGGGAGTCAAATCAAAAGACCTGCACCTGGCGAGCCGAACCCATCCTGGGATCTCCCGGCACTAAAAGCCATACGACATTTCATTTCAGTTCGTGTCTTCATGCCGAAGTGGTGCAGTTCTTTTCAGGTACACCCTCAACGCAGGTGAGCTGCATGTGCCAATATTAAATTTCTGGCAGTACAGGAAATTGAACCCGGGCCCCTGAGGATGGCAACTGACAGTACTAACTGTTACACTACGGAGGTGGACATTTGGTTTCAAGTATGTAACCGAAGGAATGTGTTTGAGAGGTAACATTTAGATTGACTATCCTGTCAGTAAGCAACTGAAGATCGCTTAAAAGGTTAGACTTCCCAAACCAATCAAAACGCACAATTTAGGTCCACTGTGGCTGGGTGGTACGCTTTATTTACTGAATTTCCGGCTTCCCTTACACAATTGTGGACGTGTTACACTAGTTCAGTATTGTTTATTTTGTGAACACATCAGTAAAATAGAAGAATTGTCGATTTGGAACCCGTAAACATGGGATATTATACTGTTAAATAAGGTGGGTTTTTTTTGGATGTACAGTAGATATGATTCCCCCTTTTTTTCTTCCAACCAAACAGATATTAAAATGGGTAAAACGTAAGAGTATTCATCAGAATACTTGACGATGATTGCTGCATTGAAGGGAGACAACAGTCAAGCACACGCAGCACGAGGCTTTGGCTGTACGTGTGTTTGAAATACAGAGTCGACAACTAGGAAGGAACACTATTAAATAAGACTCAATCTGTTCGTCCTGGAATTGCAGCCGCGAAGAATTAGAGACCCATTCCAAGAAAATGTGTCGTTGGTCCTCGTATCACAACAGTAGAAACAAGAAATTATTCGGAAGAAAAGTGTAAGCGAAAAATTGCCCTACTATCAAAGGATACTTTAAAGCTCAAAGTTTACTGGACCGAAGAGCAAGCATGAAGCTGTTTATTTAACCAAAGAGCGGGTAGGCCCGACTCCACTTTGTTTATGCTTTGTGGACGAACGAGGAGTGAAGCAATGTACTTTGGAGCGATGAAAGTCAATTCAAGATGTTCAACTCTGATTGAAATCCCTACCACACAATAATATAAGGTACCAAAAGATCACAGTAAAACACGGTGGTCGCATAATGGCTTGAGGCTGCTTTCCAGAAGTGGAGTAGTTCTATTGGTACGAGCTGAATGCAACATGGATTAATTTCTGCATATTGAACAACATATACAGTAGTACTAGATGATAAACAAAATACGCCACCTGTGTGGTTATATCACCATGACAATGATGTTGTGCATACCTCCATGTATGTCAAAAAATTATTCAACAAGGAGAAAGTTAGCGTTCTTGATTGGCCTAGTCAAAGGCTTCACTTAAACCTAATTGAACAAGGGTTCTTGATTGGCCTAGTCAAAGGCTTCACTTAAACCTAATTGAACAAGGGTTCTTGATTGGCCTAGTCAAAGGCTTCACTTAAACCTAATTGAACAAGGGTTCTTGATTGGCCTAGTCAAAGGCTTGACTTAAACCTAATTGAACAAGGGTTCTTGATTGGCCTAGTCAAAGGCTTCACTTAAACCTAATTGAACAAGGGTTCTTGATTGGCCTAGTCAAAGGCTTCACTTAAACCTAATTGAACAAGGGTTCTTGATTGGCCTAGTCAAAGGCTTCACTTAAACCTAATTGAACAAGGGTTCTTGATTGGCCTAGTCAAAGGCTTCACTTAAACCTAATTGAACAAGGGTTCTTGATTGGCCTAGTCAAAGGCTTGACTTAAACCTAATTGAACAAGGGTTCTTGATTGGCCTAGTCAAAGGCTTGACTTAAACCTAATTGAACAAGGGTTCTTGATTGGCCTAGTCAAAGGCTTCACTTAAACCTAATTGAACAAGGGTTCTTGATTGGCCTAGTCAAAGGCTTCACTTAAACCTAATTGAACAAGGGTTCTTGATTGGCCTAGTTAAAGGCTTGACTTAAACCTAATTGAACAAGGGTTCTTGATTGGCCTAGTCAAAGCCCTGAGTTAAACTCAATTGAACGATGAGCTCAAAAGGCGTGTTAAACTTCGTACGTACACGAACAAGGAAGTATGCACCGATGGGCCATTACATTATGACCACCTAGCTAATATGATGTAGGATCATCCTTTGCCCGGAGAACCGTGGCCAATCGGCGAGGCATCGGTTCGGTGAGGTGGCGAAAGCTATCCTATGGTGTCTGGAAGTAAAAGCGCTACAACAGGTCCTCCAGTTGCAGTAGATTGCTGGGTGGTGGTGGTGTAGCGCGAACCCGCTTCTCCAATTTGAACCACAAATATTCAATATGGTTCGTATTGGGACTACTTGGGGACGACGGAATCAAAGCAAATTCACTGTTTCTCGAAGCAGTCCTTCACAATCCTGCCAGTATGGCAAGGCGTATCGCCCTGTTGGAAGTGGCCGTCACCGTCAGGGAACACTGTTGAGGTAAACGGATGGGTTTGATTCCCAATAACGTCCAAATACCGGATTGGTGTCCCCACAGAAACCTAGTCCAAATCATCACCCCCCTCTTGCAGCCTGTCGCTGCCCACAAGCCGCACCGTTTCGGAGATGCTGGTACCAAGGCGCAGTGCCATCACAATATCAAAAGATGAAATATCGCCCACTTTTCCATTTCTGACGCAGAAGATACTACTAACAGGTAACCTGTAGATCTGTCCTATACATGTCCTGCTATCAACATGTCACATATTACTGTCCTTAAATGTCGCTAAATATTTCCCCTTGGGCGAGTCATAATACGGTAGCTCATCGGTGTATTTCGAGGTTTTAGAATGGTCCAAAATTTCTGTTTCATGTCTTGAAAACTGGTGAATTTAATGCGAACTCGATGTGTAGCATTTTTATAAATGGTCACTTAACTAAATACTACACTCAAGATCATAAAAACCAGAACACCTTGAAAGTCAAGAGATAGGAAGTTCATATTCACAGGACATGTGCATTAGTATGTTCTGAGGAAATGATTAGCATTTGAACCATGTCGGCCCTCAGGTTCAAGGTCCACATCGATATCTCTGCGCACCACCACCGAATGGTAAAATGTGCCTGCAGCTCTCATTGTCGCTATAAAACTGAGGTAATGGATCAGTGTAACTTGAGCATACGTACAGGATGCCTCGCAGCCGTATGCGAGAACCGTACCGTCAAATTAGTGAGTTTGAAAGAGGGCAAATTACTGGCATGAGAGAACGTGATGCATCCATCCGGGAAATTGCTGTTCGTGTGGGACGAAGTGTGTCGACAGTGTAAGAGATGTGTATAGAATGGTTCACAGAAGGCCGTAGAACACGACGAGATGGGTCTGGTCGCACCACCCAGACCACCCCCCGAGAAGATTGACACCTCATCCGAATGGCATTGCAGGAGAGATCTACGTGCTCCTCGGCTCTGGCGCAACAGTGAAACAGTGTAACAGATAGTACACTATCAGGTATGACAGTCGACCGTCTGTCGCAGTTTATTACGCTCTGGGTTACGGGCGCGTCGTCCTCTTCTCCGCCTACCTTTGACTAATGTGCATAAACATGCTAGGCTGCACTGTTGTATGGCACGACGTCACAGGGAACAGGAATGGCAAGAGATAGTGTTTACGGACGAATCCAGGTTTCGTTTGTTTTAAAATGGTGGTCGCATTTCGGTTCGCCACAGACAGGAGGAGGACTTATGATGTGGAGTGTTATTGGATACAAACAAAAATCACAGTTGGTGTGTGTCCAGGGTACTGTGACCAGTTTGACAAACGTAGCAATACCCTTTCTCCATGACACCCCAGACGCCGTATTTCAGCAGAACAATGCGCGACCATATATTGCTGCACGAAAACGTGCCTTCTTGTTGTTACAGGATGTCAGACTGTTGCCCTGGCCCGCCCGATCACCGGACTTGTTGCCAATCGAAAATGTGTGGGATATGGTGAAACGACGGTTGCGACACTGTGACCCAATGCCAAGCACCAAAGATGAACTGTGGAACAGGTGAATGCAGCATGGATAACTATACCCCAGGGCGCCATTCGCGCCTTTCACGCGTCGATGCCATCACGCATGGAACAATTTATCTGTGCCCATGGAGGACCCAGTGATAGGCAACAGGACACATGCTGACCCTAGGTGACTGAAATGCTAATCGTTTCTGCAGAACATACTAATGAACATGTCCTGTGAACATGAACTTCCCATCTTTAGTCTTTCAAGGTGTTCTGTTTTTTATGAACATGAGTGTATATAGTACTAATTGAATATTAAATTCTGGAATGTTTTTGTCTTGAACTGTAATTGTCAAAATAGTTATGGTATCTCCAAAACAATACAATCAGTCCCTAAGAACATAAATGACCTACGGTCGATCGCATAGAAACTCTGTTTTAGTTACTAGGTAGGATAGGGGGAGAGTAAGTTTTGAGTCAGGTATACCGTTACGGACATTCTAGTACTTCGCCAGTGTGTGGAACAAGGTTTCCATCAATACCTTCAGTGTTCGAAAGTGTCCGACAATCAACGAGGTGATATATTCAGGCGTGCATGGTGGACATTCTCAGCACTTCTTATATTATAATGCAGTATCCCTACTGCCACACCAACATGGTGACACTCGAGGTAATATGTGCTAGGAAAGGCTATTACCAAGACCTACCGAACAAAATTTGGTAAACCTGTAACTCATAAACAGTCGACCGCACTATTTTTACTTCCCCCGTGTTTGGGAACATGCTGTATATGTAATATTATTGATGTACACATACTTTCCTGTAAAAATAATTACAGTATAGTAGTTTATTGGGGTGTAAGGGTGTATTCTGCTCGAAGGCAAGTCCGAACCTCCGCAGAGGTGTGCCCGAGCCGGAGTTTACGTGCGGTAGGGTGGCCAGTTCCTTTCCGCTCCTCCATCCCTTACCCCCATCAACAGCGCGTGGCAACCCATCCACTTCTCGACCATGCCCAATGTTGCTTAACTTCGGAGATCTCACGGAATCCGATGTTTCAGCACGGCTACGGCCGTTGGCTTTAGTAGGGTGTAGAGATGAACAAATCATATGTGTTGTTCAAGTGTAAATTTATGTTAATAAAAGAAGAACCCAGAGAATTGACATCTTCTGCGAAGTACTTACGAACGGCAATGTATACAGGATGGTCAGAAATAACGTGAACCGGGTATAAGAGCATTAGTGGGGTGGTCACACTGATACATAATTTGAAAAAATAATTCGATGTTTCGCACAGTTGTCATTTTATCAGCTGTTGAAGTTAGCCAACCAGGTCGCTTCGCGGGCGAATTCAAATGGGCTTTGTGAGGCGATGTTGCTAAATCTGAACGTGACTTAAGGCTGGCTTGCGTGTTTTTGTTTGTGTGTGTGTTTGACGCTGATTTCTCGGTATGGCTCTCAAGATGGTCTTAAACCATTTGCAGATTTAGTAACATTACCCCTAAAAGCCCATCTGAATTTGCCCGTGAAGCGATCTGATTAGCTAACTTCAGAAACCAGTAAAATAACAACAGCATGAGCTATCTAATTAATATATTCAAATTATTTATCAGTATGACCAACTTTTCAATATATATGCTGAAAAACTAATCAATAAGGCCTTGCAAAAATCAAAAGGACTTGTAGTGGGAGGAAATCCATCAAATATTCTGATGTCTGTGCTAGCAGAAACGGAAGAAGAGCTCCAGGTAATGATGGAGAATATTGTAAGCGCAGGTAAAGAATTTGGATTGGAACTAATTATTTGCAAGACCAAAATGATGAAAATAGGAAATGGAGACGACACAATTAATATATCAATAGATGGAATAGTATTAGAGCAGGTTCAATCATTCCAGTATTTGGGAAGCTTGATGACTTCCAGCGGAAGTTGTACAGAGGAAGTGAGACACAGAATATCCATGGGATAGACGGCTTTCGAGAGAGTGAAATGTTTGCTGACAGCTAGAAACATAACAGTTACACTTAGGAAGAGGTTTGCCAAATGTTTTGTATGGTGTGTGGTGACTAAGAAAAATAATTAGAAAGTTTTGAAATGTGGTTACGGAGAAGAATGGAGTAAGTGAAATGTACCGATAGAGTGAGCAGGGTAGGAGAGGAGAGGAACTTTATGATGATGATGATGATGATACAGAAGAGGAAAACATATTGGATTTGTTACACATTACGTAGAAATTGTCTATTACAGAGAATCATGGAGGGAAATGTAGAAGGGAAAGGAGGGGGAGAAGAAGAAAATTTGGGATGCTGACAGATGTGAGGAGAGGAAAAGTTACAAGCAAATGATTGAAGATGCTCAGGACAGATAGAAATGGAGGTCATCCAGTTGATGCTTGTCTAAAGACAGATTTACTGAAAGAAGAATGACCGACCCTGTATAGCACATATACACAGTTCACATTGTTTTCGACCATCTTGTACACTGTACGAATTAATTAAATTAAATCAATTTCATATTCATCCTTTGATAAACTGTGGTGAAAGAAATATTAATTTCACTAATTCCTCTCTGTTTTGCACAACAAATTTCAGTACTCAGATAATCCTTGTGAAGTCTATATTTAAAAGTAGTATTTATATCAATCTTGGTCATATTTTATAAATACACTTGTGGCTATAAAGTTTCACTTATCTTCATTTTTTTATCAGAAGTGGAATAAGGTAGGGCCGGAAGTAAGGATGTGGTGTATTTTGAAAAATATTTCATTTCACTTGATATTTCATGTAACATTTTTTACGAAACTGTCGAGATTTTTGTACTTCAGTTGTACGACATTCGAATAAGTTACACCATACTATTACAAGAATGCCTCCAGAGGGAATAACTATCTCTTGTGTGAGATAGACCACGAAATTATATCAAACAGCTAGCAGAATTTATATCCACAGTGAAATTTAAGTGCAATGTCCTCCGAAAGCGCAGCATTGTATTGAATTAGGAATTTTATTTTTACTGATGTATGAATATTTATTATTGTAATAGCTAGGTAGTTTGCCGGCCACGCAGTCTAAGGATAACAAGCCTATTTCCCATTAGGAGACCCAGCGTTCGATTTCCGGCCATGTTAACGACCGGGATCTGAGGCCTGGTTCGAAGTCCACTCAGGGTATGTGAGAACACTTGAGGAGCTATCTGACGATGATATAGCAGCCGGTCTAGAAAGCCGAGAATAATGGCCGACAGGATTCCTCGCCTTGACCAAGCGTTGCCTCATAATCCGCAGATCTTCAGTCCGAGAAACGATTGCTTGGTAAACCTGACCTATAAAGATTGTATTATCATGGGGGTTTATTTTATTTATTTATTTACGTATTTATTTCTGCTAATAATATTAAAGGGTACCACAATTGTAGAGATCGCTTCTGTGCAATAATAATAATAATAATAATAATAATAATAATAATAATAATAATAATAATAATAATAATAATAATAATAATTGTACCGGTTGGTACACCTCTACGCCGCACTTTTGTATTTTCCGCCTTAAAGTACTCCCCTACAGCAGAAACTCGGAACTTTAAAAACAGTTTCTCAGAAGATGTCACTGTGTTAATTTCGAACTGCTTTTGTTTACTAATTATCAAGAAGTGTGGACATTCTCTGATAGATGTCTCTACAAAACTATGACCATGCACCCTGGTGCGAAGTGGTAGAACTTTATTTGAAAAAATTTTGTATTCATAAGTTTGTTCCTTACTAAATTTTGTTCTTTCATTTGTGGGTTGGCAATATTAATCTTTCTTTCCGCCAGTTTTGAACTTAGCCAATCACTTTTTTCTGCAATTAATTTCCAACCAATCCTAGGTTTCTTCTTCTATTTTGATGTGTAATTGTTAGCCAGCCAATAAAGTTGAGTGAGTGTGTCTTAATTAATCATGAAAGGTCTCGAATCTTCCCTGAGTGTATAAAAACTGCTGATTTTCACGGCTCCTGGTCACTCGAACAATATCTAGCCTAGTGTATGGAAGTGTAGCAGGGGGCGGGTAGCGCCTCTTCCTTCGGGCAGCAGCTCTTCAACAAAGGTAATGGCCGTTTAACATTTTTATTTCTCGCTAGCTCAGAAGTTTAACCCTCGGGGAAGGTCCGAAACCTATTCAATGTAACCTACCTGTCTAGGAATGTAACTTAGTACCGGCTTATGTAACATTTTCTTATTACTTTAACTGTAAATCGGGGATAGAAAGTGCTTTAACCTCTCGAGCTCCCCTTCATTTTTTGATTTGAGGTGACTACGTTTTCATAACCGATTTTCTACTCTTAATGTATTAAAATTTTCTTATACGAGTCACCTCCCTAGTGTGGGAATAGCCCCTGTTTAATCGGCCTAGTGCCCCTTAGGTTTTAACAAGTGTTCATGTAGGAGTGCAAGTACACGCCTCCATTCTGCTTTGCATTTTGGGCCATTTACTTATCCTATTCTTTTTCAACGAAGGCCCAGTAGGCTGGGTACGAGATACCCCTGTTTAATTCTTGTAAGTTGTCCCTCGATGGCTCCATGTCTGCGGCTAAATCCATCTGGATGTGAGGTGGGGCTATACCAATGAGTGGAAATAGCCTCGGGATAGGTGCTGACTTTACGATCCGGGCTATGCCATTTACTGCAATGTCAACTTCCTTGGGATGTGTAGAGGCGTTCCAGACTTGTGCTTCATATTCTGAGGTCGAGATGCGTAGGATCTTTCCTGATTGGCACCGCGGGTCTTGCTAGTCAGCATGAGAATTATATTGCTTTGGGTGCTGACTTTCCGTCTGATGTTGATGCAATGTTGTTTAACCGTCAAAGGTTACTCCCAAGTATTTTGGATTTGAGGATTATAGCAGATGTTTATCTAACTATGTGATATACAGCTTTTTTCTTATTGCCTTATCATTAAAGTGAAAGACGCAGACCACAATTTTATTCAGGTTACGTCTCATGTAACTGATATCATAGTAGCGAGAGTTCGTTCAGTGTTGCTGAAAGATTGTCATCTACTTCTCTGAAAACTGCTCTCTGAGCAGCCAGTGCTGTATCACCAGCATAAATAAACTGTCTGATATTATTTAGCACTGGCTATTCACTGGTATATATATTGTACAAAACTGGAGCCAGCACACTTCCTTGTTGTAATCCGTTCTTCTGAATCTCCTCCACCTACTATTCTTTCCATGCATTGAAGGGAGCTGGCTTACCCGAAGATTGCGATAATAGCTGCAATCAGGTGCATCCTGAGTCACGTTGTCGTAGTGACAACTGGAAGACGATCCTTCAGTCACTGGTTTCAAACTTTCAAGCAGTCAAGAGGTGCCTGGAAGAGATACTTTAACTGATGTCCGTCTTTATACGTATCTTCTCAAATCGCTAAACTTGTACTTACATTATTAGTATAAATTACTTCCTGAAAATCAAGAAAATTTCTATCAACATCTCGTCAGGATAGTATGTCAAAATTACTTTATACCTACAGGAAACATTTAAACCCACAAAAATATACTCCATCGCTATGGAAAGACTATTTCTCACCGGAGGAAGAAAGCTTCGCCTCGGAAATCTTCACATTTATTAATTATTTTTTAATATTGGGGGTGTAAGGTTCTCTCGTATCAAGTTTTAAGTTTCTAGTGTTCCAAGAAATGTCATTAATTCATGTCTATTTTTATGTATTTCTATACCATCTTACGTACTGTAAATTCACTTCGATTTCCATGTTTTTATAGTTTAGATTACCTCTATGGACAGCTAAAGTTAGTAAAGTATTCATTTGAACTTCCCGACCTATCAGTATTATAATATTTCCTGTCAGGCACTTCTCAAACGTTCCCAATTGGAGCAAAGTGTTCCGTATTCACCATATGTTTAAACGTAAGGGAGGTTTGTTTTAATACGCGGTAAATGAAATATATATTCACTGTGACTTTACCCTAGAGTGAGAATAAGGTCTGATCGGCTTATTAAGTCCACTAAACATCTTTTACTCCTATGGTAAATGTTGCAAATTATTATTTACTCTGTTTATCGTGGGTACTTCTACAATATGAATTACTTCTTTCAAGTAGTGGTATTTACAATGTTATCGGCAATGAATTCACGGACCACTGTGGAATTATACGAAGTATTACAATTAACTGAATTAATGGGAAATTTAAATTAATATCGTTTTGAAGTTGCTGGGAGGTGATTGGGTTACGCTTCGGTGCGTGAGGATCAGTCACAGAATTTTCAGTTTATTCCTTTCTTCGGCTTGGCATTCTTGTTTCGTTTTTAAAATATATTTGTTTAAACGTTTTGCGTAATTCTTCTCCATTTTAATGTATTTCTATACCATGTTACGTACTGTAAATTCACTTCGATTCCCATATGTTGCTAATTTCGATTACCGCTATGGACAGCTGAAATTAGTAAAGTACGCAGTTGAATCACCATTTATACGATCCGGCATGGTCGGGAATTTTAACCATCATTGGTTAATTTTGCTGACAGGGGCGCTGGGTGTATGTGTCGTCTTCATCATCATTTCATCCTCATCACGACGCGCAGGTCGCCTTCGGGAGTCAAAGACCTGCATATGGTGAGCTGAACATGTCCTCGGACACTCCCGGCACTAAAAGCCATACGCCATTTCATTCACCATTTATATATACGGTATATGTTATGAAAAATAAAGTTGTGCTGATCGGGGATAGCTGTACAACAGAGGAATGTGAAAATTTAAAAATATGTAAGTTCAGTTTATCCCAAGCTAAACAGTGTGAAAATTACTATATATTTGATGCTGTTACCGTAAAATACCCCTTATTATAGGCCAGCTATCCCTTGTGTATTTTCTCTGTAAATGTATAACTGTTAGACTCTTCAGTCTCCTCTGTGTCGAAACTGGAAAGAGATGGCTGCAGGTATTATAATGAAAAGTAATAAATAAATAAATAAATAAATAAATAAAGAAAGAAATAAATAAATACGGTGGAAGTAATAGATGTTCCAGTGTGTACATATTATTTTGTTTAGCATTTATGATTTATTTTGCCTTAAATTGCGGATTTATCTGACTCTCCCCTATATGTAAAAATGGACAATAGTTGAAGAAAGAAATGCAAAGTATCGATGTTTATATGATTACTTTCTCTATTCTAATTCAGATTCATAATAAAAATAATTTGGAACAAAGAGAAATATATTTTATGTGTAATGGGTCAAGAGAAGTGGAAAGTCGCTCTGTGATCATTAGCCGAAGCCAGGTTTGTCTGGTGGAAGAGTTACGATTCTGCAGTCCCCCGCAACCCGGCTGCGGTAACGTGGCTACAACTCTACCCGGATATACGGCCCTAAGAGGATTATGTCATACGTGGTACACAAGTATTCTTTATTCCAATATATTTAAATTATACTACCGGCGTCACATTAAATCTCCTCTAGACTAGCAACGCCTGAAGTAACTCAAAAGAGGATAGGAATAAAATGTAGGAAAGAAAAGAGGATTGCTTACACAATATTTACACAAATGTAATTGAAATGTGCGTTTGGGAAAGAAATGAAGTCAAAATCACTGTTCCTCACGACATTAAATATAATTTTCTTCCACAGTTAAAGTTACTGTCAGAATAATAAATTAAATGAAAAGCTATCATTTAGCTTATGTCAAACTGTAGACAAATGTACAACAGTTATTTACGTTAAAAGATCCGCAGGTGAGATTTAGCAGTAAGTACCGTACAAGCTGAGATGTGAGTCACTTTTGTCTGCGATAATAAAGTATATTTTATAAATATATTTTCGTTTCATTTCATTTAAATTATATCAAGACGAACACATTATGCTCACTATGCTCACTCCACTATGCTAAGTTCAGATCCCGCCATTCAAACATCATGCTAATTTCTGAGCACACCATTCAAACAGCATGTTAAGACCAGAAACACCATTCAAGCAGAATGCTAAGTTCAGAACACCCATTCAAACAGTATGCTAAGATCTGAGCAAACCATTCAAACAGAATGCTAAGTTCAGAAACCCCCATTCAAGCATAATGCCAAGTTCATAGCCCACCGTTCCAACAGAATGATAAGTTCAGGGCACACTATTTAAACAGAAAGCTAGGTTCAGAACCCCCATTCAAACAATATGCTAAGATCTGAGCACACCATTCAAACAGAATGATAAGTTCAGAACCCCCCATTCAAGCATAATGCTAAGTTCTGAGCACACCGTTCAAACAGTATGCTAAGTTCAGAGACCACCATTCAAACAGTTTGCTCACTTCTGAGCTCATCACTCAAACATAATGTTCAGTTCATAAACCAACATTCAAATAGTTTATTCAGTTCAGAGACCATCATTCAAACAGTAATCTAAGCTGAGAACCACCATTCAAAGTGCTTGCTCACTTCTGAGCTCATTCAAACAGTATGCTCACTTCATAGCCCACCATTCAAACAGAATGCTAAGTTCATAGCCCTCCTTTCAGACAGTAAATTCAGTTCAGAGATAGTATGCTAAGTACAGAACCCACCATTCAAACAGATTGCTCACTTCTGAGCTCACCATTCAAACATTATGTTCAGTTCATAACCCACCATTCAAGTAGTTTATTCATTTCAGAGACCACCATTCAAACAGCATGCTCACTTCATAGTCCACCATTCAAAAAAATGCTAAGTTCGTAGCCCACCTATCAAACAGTATGTTCAGTTCATAGCCCACCATTCAAACAGTAAGGTCAGTTCAAAGACCGCCATTTAAACAGTATGCTAAGTTCAGAACCCGCCATTCAAACAGAATGCTCACCTCATCATTCAAAGATTATGCTAAGTTCAGAGCCCACCATTCAAAATGTTTGCTCATTTCTGAGCTCATCATTCCAACAGTACGTTAGGTTTATAGCCTACCATTGAAATACAATGCTAAGTTCATAACCAAACATTCAAATACCGTAGTTTATTCAGTTAGGAGACCGCCATTCAAACAGTATGTTCACGTCAGAGCCCACTATTCAAGCAGAATGATCATTTCAGAGCCCACCATTCAAGTAGAATATTCACTTCAGAGCCCACCATTCAAGTAGAATCCTCACATCAGAATCCACCATTCAAGCAGAATACTCACATCAGAGTCCACTATTCAAGCAGAATACTCACATCAGAACCCACCATTCAAGCAGAATGCTCAAACGAGAGCCCACCATTCAAGCAGAATACTCACATCAGAGCCCAGCATCCAAGCAAAATACTCACTTCAGAGCCCACCATTCAAGCAGAATGCTCAAACGAGGGCTCACCATTCAAGCAGATTCCTCACTTCAGAGCTCACAATTCAAAACTCGACTTGACTTATGAAATAGTCCGTATCATTCAAGAATCGTTCGATAGATGTGAATACTTGTCCCCATAAAGAAGTGCGGCCATCCGTTAAGAATCTAAGCAACCGTTTTCCATGCATTGTAAATTGGGGAATCCCCACGAAATGAACATTTAAATTAAGAGAGTTAAGTTTTGTGGCGTACTAACAATCGAACACAAAGACGACGAACAACTGGCGGCCCAAGACCTCAAACTCAAATTCAATTGCCAGTACTACCACTAAAAAAACTAGAGGCCAACCTAGCACGAAATCACGCCAACTACATAGAGTAGGCGTCGATTAAAAAGATAACACAGACACAGGACTGCGAAACGAAGGAATCTGGACATAACCAAAGGTCAAAAATGAACCTCAACAGAGGGTGGATCCAGGGGAATAGGATATGGCAATTCATGTGAAATACCCTAAAACATTAAATCGTTTTAACCACAATGAAACTTTAATAAATAAGACTATTTTTGAAAGGAGAGTAACACCCATAAATAATCCATAAAATTTAAAAGGAACAAATTTAAAGTAAATAAATTAAATAATAGTAAGAAGAAATGAATTCATTCTTTGGAACCATATTAAATCACAAATCGTGTAATACCTTAAAAATATATATTTTACTCACTAACTGCAGTTCCTTTTTAAAAGGAAACCTTTAAATCTATGGTTATATGACTATATTAGTTTGAGAGCTCTCAATTAAACATTTTTAAAGAACGGGGTACCCCTTTTAGTAGACAAAATTTTTCTACTTCAGTGTTGATGAGCATTGAAAATAACACCACCATTTACAGGTCACACAAGAAATAAAATTATGAAGATAAACCAGAAGGGAAAAAACACATCCCAACCAATTAATTCAAAATACCACAAGTGGTAGAAGGCGAAACAGGAAACTAGAAATTTCACAAGTCGGCGACCTGTCAAAAATAATTAATATCACCAAATCACATCTCACATTAAATATCGTAGTAATTACATTCCTTGAATCACATCGCCAATGTCATTTAATATGAAGTACATAAACCACGGTCATCATCAATCAGGTGTTTTCCTCTACACTACACAAGCGTCTGATCCGCAACGCTCCTCTAAAAACAATCAATTCGTAACGGTGATGTAATGCTTATCAAATTATATCATATCTTATCAATACCCACTCTCTTGACATAACATTGACATAAACATTGTAAGATGGAGTAACAACAACAATAGCAAGAATTAAGGTTATAAGAAACCGAATAAATCCGTGACATTAAAGCAAATAAAGTTCCAAAAGGGAGAGAGATTTATTAAAGAAATAAATCATCCGTCCTCCAATGAGGGTGACCATTTGGATCCGGAATACAGTTTCAAATTCAATGGTTTAAAAATATCAAGAGATGAACATTTAATCGTTAATGCTGTTATCTTCTTTTTTTTCCAGGGTTAGTGGGGGAGGAATGTAACTCACGTTCTCAGGTATAGGTGGAAATGAATGATTTGCACCTTCAGTATTATATAGAAAATTAATGAGTTCCAAGGAGACCTAATAATAATAATAATAATAATAATAATAATAATAATAATAATAATAATAATAATTGTACCGGAAGGTACACCTATACGCCGCGCGTTCAAATGAGCGCCTAAAAGAACTCCTCTATCTACCAAATGTGAAACCAATAATACAACAAGTTAGAACTTTACTCTGAAGATGTCACCACTAAAATCTGATATAATTTTATTATTGTGAAGTTTCCTGTACTGTGTGAATTTCTACTTGTTTTGTTTGCCCTTCATCAAGAAGTTTGGACATTCTTCCATAGATATCACTGCTTAAAAGCTATGGACATTCACCCTGGTGCGAAGTGAATGAACTTATGATTTAAACTTCTGTATCCATTAGTTTTTTTACTAATCGATGCTCATTTATTTTTGGGTTGGCAATGTTTATCTTTTCTTTCCGCCAGTTTTGAATCTAGCCAATCCCAAATTTCTGTAATTAATGTTCAACCTATCACAGCCTTCTTCTTCGATTTTGAGTGTAACCTTTAAATCAACCAATAAATTGAGAGGGTGTGGCTGGTTTATTCGTGAAAGGTCTCGAACTTTCCTCGAGGGTTTATAAACTGCGGATTTTCACGTCTCTTGGCCAATTGATCGTCAGCTTACTAAGTGTGTGTCTCAAGCAGGAGGCGGGATGCGCCTTTTTCATCAGGCAGTAGTACACCGACAAGGTAATGGCCACATAACATCTTTATTTCTTGCTAGCTCCGCAGTTTAACCTGAGGGAAAGGTCCGAACAATCAACTATGGAACCTAGTTTTCCTTAAAATGTAACTTCTGCCGGCTTATGTAACAACTTCATAAAATCTTTAACTGTAAATCGGGGATAGAGAGTGATGTGCCCTCTCGAGCTCCCCTTCATATTGGTTTGAGGTGACTACGTTTTAGTAACTGGTTTTCTTCCTTTCCGTAATGTTCTAATTTAATCTTTTTACGAGTCACCTCCATAGTTTGGGAATACCCCCTGTTTCATCGGCCTAGTGCCCCTTAGGTTTTAAGAGTTCGTATCTAGGAGTGCAAGTACACGCCTCCATTCATTTTGTGTTTCGGGCCATTTTCTTCACCTGTTCTTTTCTGCAAAGGCCCTGTAGGTTGAGTATTAGACACCTCCGTGTAATTGA
The DNA here is from genome assembly GCF_040414725.1 of Anabrus simplex. Lineage (NCBI taxonomy): Eukaryota > Metazoa > Arthropoda > Insecta > Orthoptera > Tettigoniidae > Anabrus > Anabrus simplex. Next base: position 75,030,559 of record NC_090272.1, on the reverse strand, counting down.
TTTCTATTTATAAATAGTGCCTTGTAAGGCCCGAGATGATTAGAGTTTCAGGCTATGTAGCCTTGAGTAGGCTTGGAAATCTGAGAGCACGTTAGTTCTTTTTCATGTGTTGTAAAAGTGTCCCTGGGAGGCTTAACATTGCAATTTTGGGAGCAAGTGCTCCAGGAATTAGGGGATTTCTGCCCTTTTGTAAATTTGTGCTCCGTTGTAAATTTGAGCTAGGAGCTCGAGAATTGTAAAACTAGGGGCTTGTAGCCCGAGAGTGTAAAAGTTCTGAAATCTTTGATTTTTTCTAAGTCTTACACCTGAAATATCATTGTTATTTCACTATGTGAAAAATTATTAAGTTTGTTGTTTTTCGAAAATTTAACCTTCAGTTAAGTTTTTAAATTCTTTTCTTGACATTGTACTTAGACCCATTCATCCCGGCATCTTCTTTCACCTCTTCTGCTCCACGGGTAACTCCGTAACAACAACAATAATAACACGTTGAGTGCCGAGCCGATTGTAGCACACTATTCCACTGGTGCCAGGCAAGTTTTTGAATTGCATTCCGCTGGTGCCAAAGCAATTGTACGCGTTGTAGTCTGTTTATATAATCTTGGGATGTATTTATATGATGTACTAAGTAAATTTTATCTCACCACACCATGGTCATGTGTGACGCCATATGGTGTCACATCAATTTTTAGGAAAGATAAAATATAGCGCGACGCCATATGGTGTCACAGAATTTTTTGACATGGAATGTGCAATACGAATTTCAAATACGGGATATTTATTTGCTAATTCAAATTAACGCAATATTTATGAAAACCTAGTAAAATGCAAAACAAGTACTTATATTACATTACATAATGTTGTGAACAGTTTTCTGATAACTCTAAACAATGAAAATATGCGTCTCGGCACGCCACAGTTCTTGTTACTCGTTGTAATTTTTCAAACCTTATTGGCATCGTTGTTCAAACATCGTCCTTTGTACACTTGTTTTATGTGCTATTTTCATATTAACGTTTTGCACATCTGATCGGGAAGCTAAGGGGAACGCGCTAACTATACGCTACCTGGCTGCTAGCGCAGCTCGACGCAACCCGGTTGGTTCACGTCCGCTGCTTCGCTCCTCCCTACCTCTCCGCCACACCCCGATACTCCCGCGGCACTTCTAATTTTATGACTATTTATTTGTTCAATTTTGGCGTTTAAACTTGCGCTGCATACATGCAGTTTTCACCTTAGCATTCTATTGCCTCCCACGAATATTCCTACCAAATTTCAACCGGGTCAGAGTGTAACACATGTATGTGTTCCCTCGTAAGACTATTACCAATATCTCCCATTTTTTATATTTTTGCACTACTATATAAACTGAGTGATAATACGTACGTAAACGAGGAATAAACAATGCCTGGCACGCTTTCACCTGTGACAATGACCACTGGCCAGTCAGTGGTGGCATAGAGTAAAAATACATAGCTGGAATAGACCCTGAAGTTCGCCCTTCACGTAGTACCAATTTTACTCGCATAGATGTCACAGCTGATTATCTACGGTGCATCGCCTGAAACTCAACTGTGCCGCCATATGGCGTCACGCCAACTCTGATTTCAAGAACGGTGTGCCGCCATATGGCGTCACGCCATCTCAAATTTGAAGACCACCGTGACGCCATATGGCGGCACGTGGCACCCAACGTGATAATAATAATAATAATAATAATAATAATAATAATAATAATAATAATAATAATAATAATAATAATAATAATCCAAGAAAATTAAGTTAAATAGAACACATCTGAGAACGACAAATTTAAATATTAACAAAGCTATTAATATGCTACTAGGCCTTGGCAGAGCCTAGAATAACCGTTAGACATAATACTGAAAGAACACTTCATTACGGAGACCATAATGTTGTTTCGGTTTTAAGGCCGTCAAAGTACATACCGGATATCACCTTGAAATTTAGAGAGGAACACTGCTAAACTACTTCAAATATTTTTTCGACCGATGAATACCAAATTTGAGGCATTTTCACACAATACCACAGGAATTATCAACGCCTCACCTCTGCGCTGTATAGCAAACATATTTCAGTCAGACATGTTTAAATTCGTGGAACCTCCTTGTACTAACACAGGTATGGTAGACAAGCTACCTTGTCCAAAATATTACAAAACTTACCGACGAAGAGGTCCATAAATAATCCTTTTCGGCACATATTATAAAATAGTATTACCACACACTGTTAGTTTACAGAAAGAACTGATATTACACAAGACTAATCAGCCACGATTAATCAATTAAAACAACCAGATGACTTATCATGGTAGGTTCTGATGAATAAAAGGCTCCAGAGCCACTTCAGTCCCTTAACTGGGGTGGACGGTAATCATTTCCCCTAGCCATAATGGCTAGACGGAGTGTCTTTTCAAACACAGCCATCTTGGAGGCAATCAAATGCCGACTCCCTGTTCACATAGTAGGACCACAAGTCAACGCACGTTGACAATTGACTCACGTCCAGCGGAGTCAAGGAATAAAAGCCGTAGAAATTACTCCACATAATCCAGTCAAGATATTAGATGTACCAAAATTAACAAAATTAACAATTCATGGGGCATTGTTAAATGATAATTTTTAACAGTTATAGATGGCAGTAGTTATACCAGTCCCCTTTAAATTATACCGCCACAATTTGTTGGTATGTTCTTTTACTCTTGGACTATGTTGTTCATTCTTCTTGCTGTAGGAACTTCTATGTGATTAATTATAGGATACCAGTAAATACGAGTGTATTTCACTGACAAGTGTTACAAATTGTATCACTACATATTTGCTGTAGATTTATATTTTTCTGGCCACAATTTTTACCATAACTCCATAAATTCAGAAGTATATCAACTGAAAATTCGAAAATTATCTAAATATCTTCGGTCTAGATACGTAAGGAACTACCGTCAATGCATTCAGAAGAACAGAGAAGAATTTACATAATCGAATAATCGGTAGCACTCTAGTGTAAGCACTCCAGTAAATAACACACATCTTCACGAAGGAATATGTATGAACTGTACCTTAAAATCCTTTTAGAAGAGAGATGTGTTCATTGCTAATGCCAGGGACCCACTTAGTCGGCCCAGAAAGGTATGTTTACTTTTATAAAACAACGAAAGTTTTCACGCGCCATCGACCATTAGCCGGCAAGCTACGAGCACGGCAATTGGCCGACATGACGTCATTCCCATAATTCCTAACTCGCTGGTTCCATTACCAACCCGCGTAGAAAGAAAACACAGCAAGAAACACGCCAAGAAAAATATGTAATTCAGTAGCTGTAACTTATCTTTCCAAATCCAGGCCAAGCTCTGTCATGAGAACAGTGGCCCCTTTCGGGGGCCACACTCCCTTCGGGTGGCTCTTAACTATCGCCGCGGCGCATACTGCCCGCACGGCAAGAAAAAGGTAATCGTTGCAAATCCACGACAAGCTCTGTGATGAGAACAGTGGGGCCACATTCACTTCGAGAGGTTCTTAACTATCGCCGCGGCGCATACTGCCGGCACGGCAAGAAAATAAGTAATTTAGTGGTTGTAACCTATAAAAAATTTCACAACAACAATCCGTTGGACATTTCCTTAACAGTTGGCAACAGTTCCCAGATGGCTGGCAGATCGTAAAGGACGCTCCTATCGGCAATCCCGTGAACTAAAAATGAAAGAGGATAACCGTCCGCCGAGCTTCCGTGTACAGCAAGCGGTGTGAGTGGAGTGCCTACACTAGGGCTATGCCGAATATTCCGAAGAAGTCAGTAGCAGAATGTACCAGAGAATACAAGAAAGATTTTTCCGCACGGCAGGACGTACAGTCCAGCATTTCTGCAGCGCCTGTGAAGCCCGTGGCCTGGGAGTCGCCAGCCAATGACGAAATAGTTATTTTAAATTTAAATTCATATTCAGCAAATATTATTGTTACATTTCATACGAACAACTTCATTTTTGACAAAGAGGCGTATTTCAAGCTATAATACTTCCGACCATCTCTCCATCACAGTCAGTGCTTTCTGTGCAATAAAAATTAAATATTTCTGTTACGGGGTTACCCGTGGAACAGCAGAGGTGAAAGAAGGTGCGGGCTGGAATGGGTCTAAATACAAAACCGAGAAAAAATTAAAATTTCATTAAAGGTTATATTTTCAAAACAGCCAAACTTAACAGATTTGATATAGAATTTGAACATACAACAAATAACAACAAGTTAACAAATCAGGTACAAGACCAGGAAATCCAAGATATAGAGATATTTTAACGATCTGGGCTTTGAGCCCCACCTTTTACAATTCCTGAGCTCTCAGCTCACAACCACGTATTACCAAAGGTCAGAAATCCCCTTATTGTATGGAGCACTTGCTCCCACCTTTTACCCTCAAGCCTCCCAGAGGCACTTTTCAAACACAAGAAAGAGCTGAGCCGCTCTCAATTTTTCAAGCCTATTAAAGGCAATACCAGACTATTACACTAAATTGCCATCAAGGCACCGCTTACATCAAATGAAACGGGGGTATTTCGTACCCAACCTACCGGGCCTTAGTGAAAAAGAACAGATTAATTAAATGGCCCAAAATACCAAGATTAATGGGGGCGTTGCTTGCATCCTACATGAAACCTTATAAAACCTAAGGGGCACTAGGCCTATTAAAGAGGGGCTATTCCCACACTAGGGAGGTGACTCGTATAAGAAAATTTTAATACATTAAGAGTAGAAAATTGGTTATGAAAACGTAGTCACATCAAATCAAAATGAAGGGGAGCTCGAGAGGGTAAAGCACTCTCTATCCCCGATTTACAGTTAAAGTAATAAGAAAATTTTACATAAGCCGGCACCAAGTTACATTTTTAGACAGGTAGGTTACATTGAAAAGGTTTCGGACCTTCCCCGATGGTTAAACTGCTGAGCTAGCAAGAAATAAAGATGTTAAAAGGCCATTACCTTATTGAAGAGCTGCTGCCCGAAGGAAGAGGCGCTACCCGCCCCCTGCTATACTTCCATACACTAAGCTAGATGTTGGTGAAGTGGCGGAGAGCCAGGAAAATCAGCAGTTTTTATACTCTCGGGGAAGATTCGAGACCTTTCATAAATAATTATGACACACCCACAGTCGTTTATTGGGTAGCTTACAGTTACACATCAAAATTGGAGAAGAAAGACCCAATTGGCTGAAAATTAATGACAGAAATTATTGATTGGCTACCTTCAAAACTGGCGGAAAGAAAAGATTTATATTGCCAACCCACAAATGAAAGAACGAAATTTAGTAAAGAACAAACTTATGAATACAAAATTTCTTCAAATAAAGTTCTACCACTTCGCACCAGGGTGCATGGTCATATTTTTTGTAGAGACATCTATCAGAGAATGTCCACACTCCTTGATAATTATTAAACAAAAGCAGTTCTAAATTAACACAGTGACATCTTCTGAGAAACTGTTGAGATAATTCAGTTTTTTAAAGTTCCGAGTTTCTGCTGTAGGGGAGTACTTTAAGGCGGAAAATTCAAAATTGCGGCGTAGAGGTGTACCAACCGGTACAATTTTAATTACTGTCTCAGTTATATTCTTCACAACGCACACGATTTACATAACATCAAAAAAGCATATACACTGTATATCAGAACTATACCGACAAAACTCATGGATGTTCTCCGTGTTATTTTAAGAATGGTAGTGCAATTGGATTTGCGAAGAAAATTATTTTTCCCAAAAAATTAGGTTACTTCGTCACTTCCGGGAGGGGGGTTCGAACCCACCGTATTTTCTATGCCAGAGAACCAGCCGCTGACGTGCTTCAGGGAAGAGAGGGAAAGGGAAGGGGAATTGGGGTGTATGTTGAAGACAGAGATAATGCTCCCCGCGTATGTACAAGCTTCCTTGTTCGACTCGCACAGGATTGTCCTTGCCTCTCAGGGCAATATCCACAGTTCGTTTATAAAACAGTCGTAACTGCACACACAGTACAAGAACACGCTGTAATTAATAAGACACACTTGTCACTCAAGGAATGCACCAGGTCGATTCTTTTCTCGTCTGTTGGTTGCAGTAACATTCTTCATTATTTATCATGCTCGAAGATGCAACGCTGCCACCTCACGATTGTGTATGCCTTAACTCACAACATTGTAAATGGAATGAAATACTGAACGAAGGAATCCATACACCCAATGGTTTGATTGTAGTGTATGTTCAATCTGGCCACCTCCTACTTCGAGGCACAGTTCACAACGGTGTGGTAGTGACCTTTGGACTCTGCTCAGGATGTGTGGTGTATCGCGAAGGACCTGTAAAGCTGCCTGTATTGTTGATGCAAGTCCATCTTCTCTTTCTACTGAGGCTGGGAAGCGACTATGTGGAAACGAATAATAAACTTGTGCATTTGCACCGAGCATTATCTCTGTCCCCTGCTTTCCTCTGCCGTCGCACAGCAACAGGCAGCGCCTGGCTCTCTGGTATAGCAAACACGGCATGTTCGTCAATTTGAATCGTGTACCCGGAAATAACTAACTAACCTAATTTACTAGAAAAGAAACGTTTTCTCCTGCATCATCGTTCTTAACACAACACGAAGAGCATCCCTCATTCTTTTTGTGGGTATAGTTCTGCCACACCCTCTTCTTCATCTTTCGTTTTGGCCGACTATGAACCACGTTAATTCGAATTCAGCTTCATCTGTTTCTAGGATTTAATCCCCGTCCAGTACTCTTTCATCCCTTCACTCTGAAATCTCCTCCTTTCTTCTGTCCAAGGCGCTTGGGTACGAGATCTAACTTTTTCTTGAAACCTTGATCATCGACTTGTAAACATCCCTGTTGCTGATATCCGTTCCTTGTTTTCCATTTCTTCCAGGGCCCTCTTCACTTTCCAGTACCAGCGCATTTTAGTCTCCCTGGTCTCAAAAAAGTCTTGTCATCTGATTAGTCAGTCTTCTCCGGTTCATTCTGTAGATATGTCCGAAGAATAATGCTCTCCTCTTCCGGATATTATCTGAGATCTTTTCCATCTTGATATATAATTATTGGTTTCCTTCCTGTATGATCCATCTTCTGTTCTTTTTGGTCCTAGTATCTTCCTCAGAATCTTTCTCTCCACTAGTTCCAAATTCTTTACCAATCCGGTTTATATCAGATTCAGACCTTCAGCTGCAAATAAAGCCTCCGGGCGGGTCACTGTCTGGTAGTGTCTGAGTTTTCCATTGATCGAGATATTCTTCTTGTTGTAAGTGTTCATAGTTAGTTTATATGCCAAGTTCATCTTGTTGATTCTATATAACAGTGCCTCTCTTTCCGACAATTTATTGCCTATCCACTGACCCAGATATTGTAATTTTCTGAATCCTTTCTCTCTCAACTGTCATCCATCTGGGTGCTGTTTCTATGTTGGTCGTGTATTGTGTCTTTTCGAAGGATATTCGTAGCCCTGCCTTGCTTGCTTCTTCCTGGAGTTGGGCAGTTTGGTTCTGTGCCTCCTCTACTGACTCTGACAGAACCACAATGTAAATCGCAAAGGCTAAACAGTCACATCCAGTTCGTTTGTTCTTGCATTCCATTCGTATTCCACTTATTCGTTGCATTTTTCGGCGCCACTCCCTAATCACCTTGTGAAGAACACAGTTGAAGAATTGAATAGGAGCGGAGATAGTCCGTATCCCTGTCTGACCCACGTTTGAATCTCAAAATGTTCCGAGAGGATCCCTCTGAACTGTCTGCTTAATGAATTCTCTTGTCTTCCTATCTAGACTCATTTCATGTAGCATATGCATCATTGTTTCCCTGTCTACGGAATCTTAGGTCCTTTTGAAGACCATTGAACGAAAACATTTTTTATGTGACCGCTAAGAGAGGAATTTTTTCTACATAATCTTGGTTTTGACGCTTTTTTATATTTATGTTAAGATTTTCAAAAGTTTTAAAAGCCCGTATCAGTTTGTTGCAGTTTTTAGTCCGATTTGACATAGAATAACCCGTATGAAATAAAATTCAGGGAAATGTATATATTTATATAAGAATTTTGCAAAAAGGTTTCAATATTTGGTAGAGAATAGTTAGGGGAAATTTGAATAGTGCAGAATATGTTCATCTCATAATGTTTCAAGTTGCTTTACGTCGCAACGACACGGATAGGAGTGAGAAGGAAGCGGCCATTGCCTTAATTATGGTACAGCCCAAGATTTTGCCTGGTGTGAAAATGGGAAACCACGGAAAACCATCTTCAGGGCTGCCGACAGTGGAATTCGAACCCACTATCTCCCAAATACTGGATACTGACTTAATGTTTGAAATCCCACTAGAAAATAAATTTTGCTTTTCATCAATGTTCTTCACTCTTACCATTTTATGAGAAGAAGTAGCATCGCTTCTCCCCGGTGTCTTTGAAATATGTCCCAGGACCCTATCTCTCAGGGAAAGCGAGTGAACATTGCAACTTTCTGGACGAAGAAAGCGGCAAGGCACGCAAAACAAGAGGGTGCAGTATGACTCATATCCTCGGGTAACAAATGGCCTCAACTCATTTCATTCAGCTCTGGAAATGATGTCACGTGCGACTCCAACAATTTGCCTGGCGTTCATCATCCACAAAAGAGGGTTCGTGTAGAATACAGTCCTATGAATAAATTTCATCCTAATTTATTTTCTGGTTCCAAAGGAAGAATATTAAGTGTCAGCTGATATTCATGAGTTCTTTATACTACTGGTTCACAAGGATCTTTTAGCTGATGGGCCGGACGTTGTTTAAAAAACATTGGCGGTAATAATTGTTTTTAAGGGAAGTACAACTAGACCAGTCATGGCATGCTCAAATATCACCAGAACGCATAGAGTGCAAGCCCGGAAGTTCGTAACAGATGACGTAATAGCAGTAGATTCAACGAGTAAAAACAAAGCAGGGCAAGTCCGAATCTAAAATTTTACTCTCTTCCGAACGTTTCTATTCAAAAAGTGCAATTGTAGATTAACGAGATAAAGAACCAAAGGTAAGAACGGATATATTTAACTATATATTGTATTTGACTAAGAATAAAAATAAGAATAAGAATAAGAATAAGAATATGAATAAGAATAAGAATAAGAATAAGAATAAGAAATGGTCCGCCTCTGCTGTGTAGTGGTTAGTGTGATTAGCTGCCAACCCCGCAGGCCCGGGTTCTATTCCCGACTCTGCCCGAAATTTGAAAAGTGCTACGAGGGCTGGAACGGGGTCAACTCAGCCTCGGGAGGTCGGTGCGATTCCCACCTTAGCCATCCTGGAAGTGGTTTTCCGTGGTTTCCCACTTCTCCTCCAGGGAAATGCCGGGATGGTACCTAACTTAAGGCCACGGCCGCTTCCTTCCCTCTTCCTTGTCTATCCCTTCCAATCTTCCCATCCCCCCCCCCGCAAGGCCCCTGTTCAGCATAACAGGTGAGGCCACCTGGGCGAGGTACTGGTCATCCTCCCCAGTTGTATCGCCGACCCAGATTCTGAAGCTCCAGGACACTGCCTTTGAGGTGGCAGAGGTGGGATCCCTCGCTAAGTCCGAAGGAAAAACCGACCCTGGAGGGTAAGCAGATAAAGGAGAAGAAGAAGAAATATGAATCTTCAAATATCTTTCGAAAAAGAATTCGGCAACAACCTGGATTAATGAAGTCAAGAAGGATTTGGAAAGGAACAATATAAGAGACGACGAAGTAACAGAAAGAGAGAAATTTTTAGAAGTGTAAAAGAATTGAAGGATTCCGAGGTCGGATGGCAAAGAAAACAGACTCAAAATGGCCCGAGGAGACGAAAAGGAGACATAGTGAGAAGTTGAAGGAGCATTGGAGGATGAAGAATGAACAAATAAGGATCAAGCATTGAAACTGTCACGCTGTCCCTAGAAGACCCTAACGGAGAATGAAATGAAGAATAAATATAAACTACATCCTCTGTTATGCTTGAAATTTAAGAAAAAAATACATTTTAACACCACTGTTTTATCATTACAATCATTATTAGAGCAATATAAATCATATTCTCCCAGGTCCAAAAACCGAAATCCAGAAATAAGTGTGGATCATTTTTGTAGAATTAGTTAAGTTCCAACCGACGTGACAAGAGGACTAAACTTCGAGTTACCTCCCATCGACAGAGAGGATTCGATGGTCAGAAAGTCCTTAAACATACTTAAAGTAGATCTGGCGTTCATAGAACCAAAACGAATCTACGTAAATGGAACTTTCTTGTCGATGAGTCTTTAGCGATTGTGGTGAACTATTGACAACTAAACACCTGCGATTTTTCCCCTCATACGCGGCAAAACAAGTGATACTAAAATGTTATTTAACTGAGTTGGTACAGCATGTGTTCAAAATATGTACCATTGCGTGCCACACATTGTTCATAACGTCCCTGAAGCTTCTAAAATTTTGATGAACATAGGCTGATGAAAGAACACAAAGAATGACGTTAACCTACCGCGTAATTCGTGAATATTTTTAGGTAAGTCATCTGTCGTGAAAATCGATTCTTTCAATATGTCCCACATGTAGGCGTCTGGGGGCCGTGAGATCCGGTCAGCAGGAAGGGCACGGGAATGAAGTTCCCCGCTAAATTAGGCGAACTTCAAAGCGTCGTTGCAGAAGGATAAAGGATTTCCCCGTGGTGTAGCTCCGTCTTGCTGCATCCATTGTCGTTTTAGGGGTAAGTTTCTTGCGAGACAAAAATGTAGACTACCCACCCCACTGTTTTGGATTCCGTGCAGCATTCTCGACGAAATAAGGGCCCGATGTTCCATGATCGGACGCGGCGCACCAAACCGTAACCCGCACACTATGTAGAAGTTTCTGTATAACGACATCAGATTGTTCAAACCCTAAAAGTGATATCGAATTTGCCCATGAGAAAGTCAAATGATCACTTTCTTTTTCTCCTGGTCATAGCCATCTATAAACGGCTGCTAATTTTAGATGGCAAACAGCTATAAGACATAGCCTGCACTGTTGCTTTGTTGCTAGGTAAAATTGTCTGGCTATCCATCCATGCCTTACATCACAGCCTGCTCGGTTGCTATGGTTACACTTCCTTTACATATTTCGTCGCTTCATGTTACACAAATTTTCCGGTGACCACAGCCATAAGACATATTTATGTCAAAACGAGTTGTTTTTAGTTGATGTAGCCACCAAGATGAATATGGTTTTCGTCGGAACACTTTCTATTCTGTTGTGAGAACATTATTTGCAGAAATCATCACTACACTGATTGCAAGATATACCAAACTACTACATAAATAAATAAATAAATAAATAAATAAATAAATAAATAAATAAATAAATAAATAAATACTTCGTTCATATGGAAACACAAAGAGCAGATGAGCAATAAGTTGAGTATCGCTCGTTTTGCCGCACGCAGTACGATAAGACCGTAACATCCTTAAGGTGGCCAAATTCTGGGCAGAATCAATCTAACGTTTATATGAGATGGATGTAATGTTTGCCTGTATATAATTTTGGTCGGTACTCATAGTAAATACATAGTTGTGTAATATTTTGTACTCCTAGATTATAATTGTACTTAGCATGAAATAACCTAACCTCTGCGTATTGTTGAGTAGTGTTTATGTATTTTATCAACTTAGTGTTATTACTAACACTCTTAACATTATTATTCCGTTAATTAATGTTTCTTTAACTATTTTACTTAGTTCTATAAGTCTGTCCCTTAATCATATCGTGGTTCACCAGCCCCTTACTTTTTTCGGAGGTAGATAACCCAACTAACTCGTATATCATAGTCATCCGAAAAACATTAGTAGCTTCTTTTCTACGGCCTTAGTACAACCATACCGTTTATATACCACTCACGAATATGGTAGAACTCATAAACGACAGTGTTATTTCTATTCCCTTTCTTGGCCAGTGGGTGATATAATTCCCGCTAACTTTTTTCCGCTAATGGGTCATTGGGTAACCCGATTCCCACATTTGATTTGTGCTGCTACCTGGTGTGGACATCAGAACATCTAGAAAAATCTGCTCTCGTACATTTGCAGTTTCTACGTTGGTGGACGTGTTTGTTTACGCGTGTGTAGTGTAATGGCTGCCAGGAGCGCGCATTTTTGGGAAGTGAAGTGATTTTCGGCAACCAGAAAAATGGATGTAATTCTAAGCTATTTACGTTATCATAAATTATTCTGTAGTGCTTCAGACATAGACTGAGCATATTTTTTGTCTCAGTATGGGCAAGTAAATAGAATTTATGTAACTGTGAAACACAAGAACATAAGTTCTTCATCTTGCCATGATTATGCATCTCCAGAATTCTTTTGTTATATTTTATTTCATTTTATTGTGTTCATGAGTCATTACTAGTGTTGTTATGAATATTACAGACAGGTTGTAACATATCATATTTGAGTTATGCATACACAAATCACCCTACAATTTGTTTATAAACTGTTCTTTTTTAGTCTATACAAATGGAAGATCTTTCACCTGAAGAAATATTGGAGGCTTTGTACGGATTACCTGATGAAGATTCTGAAGCAGAGGCAGACAAAGGGGCTATGAAGGAGTTTAGTGCTCTGGATTGCAGCTCAACACGAAGCTCGTCAGCATCCTCCATGAACGTCAGTGAAGTGTTTCAAGATGAAATTGGCACCAACGACACTGTTGAAACCGAAGTGCCTCTCTCCTCGGGTAATGACTGTAATAATGAAGATGAAGAAAGTGAACAGGAATAGGAAGAAGAGGAATGGGAGGATAATTTCGCAGTGTTCGAGTCGACATCGTTCAATGATATCACTCTGAAGTCCGAGAAACTATTCCTTGATAGTGACAATGAATTAGCCTACTTTTCACAAATATTCAAAGAGGAATATATTGTAAAAGATGTTATAGAAACTAATAGGTATGCCCAACAGGAAAGGAAAGTTATAAGGGAAGGGAAGTGGGTTTCCACAACCACAAATAACTGGAAAGATGTAACTGTGGAAGAACTCTAACCTTGGTATTGTATACTGATTATTAAGGGCATTCATCAGCTTCCACTAGTGGACAATTACTGGAGTTCTGATCCAATTTTGGTGGTGAAAGTTGTTGCAGATATCATGACTAGAACAAGATTCAAGCAAATCACAGTGAGTTTGCACTGCAATGATAACCAGGCCACAATTCCTAAAGGGCAGCCTGGTTACAACAAACTTCACAAAAGTTCGCCCTCTTTTAGACTCGCTGAATAAATCAGTTATTGATACGTATGTGCCAGGTTCAAATTTTGCTGTGGACGAGTCAATGATTTCCTTCAAGGAAGATCAAGCATAAAACAGTATATGGCCATGAAAACTGTAAAACGTGGGTATAAAGCTTGGTGCCTAACAGATTCATCAATAGGGTATATTGTAAATTTTAATATCTACACTGGCAAGTGTGAAAGTGTTTCACCCACCGACAACTTTTCACTTTGTAAGGGGGGTAGTTATCGATTGTGCAAAGTTCTGACAGTGAAACCTTGTTTGGTGGCGTCTGATATTTTTTTCACTGCTTTCAAATTAGTGAAAACATTACTGCGAAAAGAAATGTATAGCTGTGGAACAGTTAGTCCTTGTAGCAAAGAACTTCCCCAGATGCTAAAAATGAAGGATAAGTTGAAGAGAGGAGAGTTTATCTTTGCGACAAGGCAGGGTGTGTCAGTTATCAAATGGCTGGACGATAGAACTGTAGCAATGCTAAGTTCTGCTCATAACCCAAAGAAAGTAACAACAGTTAAGAAGAAGAATAAAGACGGTTCCCCATCGGAAGTATACTGTCCAGTTGTTGTACCGGGGTCATGGGTGGAATTGATCGTTTCGATCAACAAAGGGAACGGTATATGGTAGGTAGGAGGTCGGTGATGGTATAGAATTTTATACTTTCTGATAGATGTGGTCATCATCAATGCCTTCCTCTTGTGGAGATGTGATGAGCGGTTGGCCAGACAACTTATTGATGGCTATAGATCGAGGAAAATCTGTGGAGCACCGGTGATGTTCAAGGGGAACAGATGAGGAGTAATCACTCTACCATATGATGTGCGTTTGGCTGGCATTGGCAAGCTTATGCCTGCAAAGGGTGACACTTGGAGGAGGTGTAGGTTCTGTAGTAGCAGGCAGATCGAGAAGAGGATGAAGTATACTTGCTCTTCGTGTGCTGCTCCACTTTATACCAATTTATGCTTCCAGAAATTCCATGAAAAGTAAAACGTAATGTATTAGTAGCTTGTTTCAAGACAAATAAATGTGTTCAGATTACCTTTCCAATATATAATTGTGAAAGTATTATTCGTTTCGTTCTCACTTTGTACACGTCCGACTCGTTGGCTGAATGGTCAGCGTACTGGCCTTCGCTTCAGAGGGTCCCGGGTTCGATTCACGGCTGGGTCGGGGATTTTAACCTGCGTCGGTTAATTCCAATGGGTCAGAGGCTGCGTGTTTATGCTGTCCCCAACATCCCTGCAACTCACACATCACACACAAGACTATCCTCCACCACAATAACACGCAGTTACCTACACATGGCAGATGCCGCCCACCCTCATCGGAGGGTCTGCCTTACAAGGGATAATTAAAATTATTACTTTTACACCCCTTATTCTACCTGAAATGATGGTTACAGCTGTATTCAGTGTAAATTGTTTACACTTATGTGTGAGATAAAATGAATGCACATATTCACATTCCATGTCCTGATTTGTGTGTGCTAGCGTTTGGTTATTGGGAAGTATAGTTCCCACATTTGTGTCAGTTAGGCATACTGACAGCCATTGGGATATATATTTCACACAGTTTCTTCACAGTTCCAGTGTTTGAATTTTTTTTTTTTTTTTTTTTGCCTCTCATTCCTTGACATTCCATCACTACAAAACATGTTTAGTTCCCCCAAAAAATTCTTAAATTTAAATTAGGCCAGGAAAGGGTTAAACTATAATGAATATGGAATGCGATCACAGCTGCAATTAACACTGTCTTAAGTTTAGGCAGGCAGTTTCTATAATGACTACAACGTGCTTGGAATGCACTGAGGCTCACTGTAGGCAAGGTGGCTAAAGCACGCGTCGATACTGTTACAACACCCAAGCTGCGTGGTGGTAGTTTCGAATCACAGGTTGGTACACTTTCCTTTTTCGATTAACGCCATTTACAGTGACTGTAATATGGCCGCATAACATCCTGTTCCAAAATTAGTTTTTGTTTAGTCCTGAAAAGGTCCGTTTTTATCTGATGTTCTTAACCAGGTTGTACGACGACGTGATGGTCTGTAGGAGTAGGGTATCCTGCATATTCAGAGCAACAAGTGTTCGAAATGTTGACCACTTTACAGTGTTCATTTACCTTTTTACCATTACGGAGCATGTGGCATACATATTAATTCGACCGTACGTTCTCCATAAATTAGCAACAATTCAACGTACGCTTCGTAGGAATGAATCGTGAGAAAATTAATAAGTGCTGTTATGTGACCTGGTACGTGTGGATTATTATTTGTGTGCGTTGGATTCGGTAGGTTGTGGATTCTAATTCTATGCTGGCCGTGCTGGAAACGGTTTTCCTCGGTTTCTTATTTTTACCAGCAGGCGAATGCCGGGACGGTACTTTAATAAAAGACTAAGGCCGATTTCCTTCCCAATCCTTCCCACCCGTCCTTAGGGGCAAGCCGCCAAATCATAGCGCACCCCTTAAACCCAATAGCAAAAAAGAATGATTATAGTTTTACTGTGTCCGGCTCTGTGACATATTGTTTAGCGTAATTATCTGCCACCAACGGAGGCCCGGGTTCGATTTCTGGGTCTGCCACGAAATTTGAAAATCGGTAGGAGGACTGGAACGGGCTGCACTCAGTCTCGGGAGGTCAACTGAGTATAGCGGGAATCGATTCATTCCTCAGCCATCCTCGGAGTGGTTTCCGTGATTTCCCAAATCTCCTGCAGGCAAATTCCGGAATGGTACCTAACTTAAGGCCACCGCCGCTTCCTTCCCTGTTCCTTATCTGTCCCTTCTAATCTTCCTATCCCCGCACAAGACCCCTGTTCAGCGTAGCAGGAGAGGCCACCTGGCTGAGGTATTAGTCCTTCTTCCCAGTTGTATGCGGGACCCAGAGTCTGACGCTCCAGAACACTTCCCTGAGTCCGAGGAAGCAACCAACCCTGGAGGATAAATGGATTAAATTGACTAAATACTTGCGTGTTGTTGTTCATTAGTTTTAATATTAAGTCATGTTTAATTTGTAGATGTATAAAAATTGTGTTACAAATACCATGTTTATCAATTTCGAGTAATATTAAAGTTTCCTCTGTTTTTCAAAGAAAAGCCATTGTGCTTGATTCGAACAACTACGCTGCCGATACTCACACATCTTCCGCTCTTAACCGATTCGGCCACGAAGTCAACACACATGATGCCTGATAGAGGTTTAGTTTAGTTTAGTACTCAAGTACTCAAGTACTTTGACATATGTGTCAAAGTCCTCAATGAAGGTTTACAGTCTACATTTAACTTCCATATATTACAGAGCACCTGGTATAACCTATTAATTCGATCGTATTAAGGGTACTTGTGTTATTTCAAGGCGCAATAAATCACATGTTTTCAGAATGGACCTTAGTATTTGGCGCAGAATTGTGCATAGTAGATTCTCCTTTGCATAGGCCATGGGTCAATTTACTGTGATGACACACAGGTAGAGGAAAGCCTTATTGACCATAAGAAGAAATTTCAAGTTATTTGGTGTTCTTTATGTCATGCACGTTATTTAGGTTGCCTGCCTGAAAAAATAAGGGGCTGGTGAACCACCCGGTATAGATGACTAGTATTAATACCTTCTGTTTGTAAACTGTAATCTATTTTATGTTATTTTTATTTTCCCTTGATTTGTGGTATTTTTGACTCTTATAATAAGCAGAATATATTTGCTAATCAGGGCATTGGCAAAAGAAAATAATAATATTGGTGTCATAACCCACTGATACTTTTACGTTCTTCGGAGATGTAACAACCCTCAGACAAAACACATACTTTTGCCACATTGTATTCAATCTTTCCTGTACAGTACAGTACATAACAAATGCAGAACTGTTCCCTAAAAGGTATTCTTCAAAATGTCGACCATCATGATCACGGCATCGTAGGCTTCCGGCACGTTAAAAGCGGGACAAAACTCCAACACCCCGGCGTTTTTTAAGAACTAGTATGTATTATTTTCAGTGCAATACAGGTATAAATCTAACTGTGGCAACAAACCAGACGAAATGAAATTTATCTGTAATGAACCACCGGAGACCAGGGGTCCCTTACACCAATGTGCTCAGTAGGTATCCCTGAACAAGCTCCGAAAATTTGTCGGTGGAGTTCGGGATCATCCTGTATTTTAGACGGATGGAAATCAGCTCATACACCTAAAAGTAAATTTTAAAATGTGCATTTTGTCGTTGCCAGGAGAAAACCTCCTATGTGAAATATTTTATCTTAGAACTTTGGCCGGTAAGGTTCTGTCATCTAAGGTGCAATATTGTGTGCCAGTTGTCAAGGCATTCTCACTCTTCATAACGTATGTGCTACGGGTCAGTATATCTCCAAAATCATTATCACATAGGAGGTTTTGCCCCGGCAACGACGATTTGTTTGTTCAAGCAGCCAGGTAACATCTAGTCTTACAGGCGTACTGAAAACACCGGCGTGGCTGAGTTATCACTAGAGATGGGAATGATAGTCACGAATAATTTACTATAGAATCCAAACGTATATAACCAAGGCGCAAGCGCCTGCTACCCGCGAAACAGTTCTGCAGAGAGATTTGCATAAATATTAGTGATCTGAACTATCAGAACCCCTACAATTTATGCAACTCACCAACATATCTGTAGCGCGGCTAGATGACACTTGCGCCTTCTTCAAATACGTTTGCATTCTAACGTAATCGCGCCTATAATTCCCATCTCTAGTCATCAAAAGCCTTTAACGGCGTTAGACAGCGAAGAGTTTCCCTTCTCCTTTAAAGCTGCTCTGTAGAAGTTCAAGTGTCTCAACATGCGTGCGTGTTCGTTCAATACACCGTTCTGCTGAGTGACGTGTATTTTTATTTCGGCGCTTTTTTGCAATAAGCTGGATTTTTTCAATTAACCTCGTGACATTATGTGTTTTTATTCATCTTGTATGTGCCGTTATTAATATCAAACAACTTTTAAAACTTGTTTTAATAAACGCGTAGGACTGTAACAATGGTGAAAGTGGTCCTCAAGACGAACTTTATAACATGAAGGTAAATTTAAATGAAAAATTTAAAGAATTTAGTGATGAGAGTGACGATGTGGTTAATAAGCTGTGGACTAATGCAAGCGTAGAAGAAGAAATTTGTGAAATTTTAGGTGCAAATAATCCCGAAAAAATAGAGGCTAATATGGATTAGCTAGAAAATATGACACAATGGAAGCAGGAAAAAAACATATTTTAATTAAAAAGAGAGAAGTAATGAGGATCCTGTTGTAGTAACAATTCCTGTTGAAGAATGCTTTGACTCGCTCCTTGAGTATCAGCTCGCCACTCTATATGGAGGAAGAGATAAAATGCTGTTGGTGTTGAAAAAGTAAATATTATGCCCTATATTCCTAGACTATCAGTTGAAATTTTTCTACTACTTTGTAGAGCGTGCAATATCAAAAAATCTTAACAACACTGTACCATTTTTGTAGGACCAATCACTACAAAAAATGTTAACCTTTGAGGTCAAGATGATTTGATGAATTTCCAGTCAACTCCCTGTAGGGAACACAAAAAGTTAATGAACAACAAACAACAAAGATCACGCAACAAACTGCTGTCTTCTTCGCAGTTTGGAAACAAAGCGCGCTGCTGAAGTTGCATTGGAATTGCCAAAGGGATTTTTAGAATTCGTAGACTGGCAACGGATGTGAATTTACAGTTTAGTCAAGGAACATTCAGCTATGTGGCCTCATTGCAAAATAGTACATGGAAGACCATGGCAACGACAAGAACAAGGGAACATAGATTGTAGAAAATATATTACGTGATTGGATAGACAACAGTAACTTGGGGGCACTTACTTCAGTCCTGGCATTGCTTCCACTAACTTGTGCCAGACCCCTAACTTTCATTTATTCTATCTCTCCTCTCTTGGTCAACTCTTGCCCTTTCCCGACCCAGAAAGCTGCAGTCGCTTAAGTGCGGCCAGTATCCAGTAATCGGGAGATAGTGGGTTCGAGCCCCACTGTCGGCAGCCCTGAGGATGGTTTTCCGTGGTTTCCCATTTTCACACCAGGCAAATGCCGGGGCTGTACCTTAATTAAGGCTACGGCCGCTTCTTTCTACTTCCTAGGCCTTTCATGTCCCATCGTCGCCGTAAGACCTATCTGTGTCGGTGCGACGTAAAGCAACTTGCAAAAAAAGAACCTTATATGAGTCCTGGCATTGCTTCTATTTACTTGTGTCAGGCTCCTCACTTTCGTTTATTGTATCAGATCTCCCTTAGTCAACTCGTGTTCTTTCCCGACGCTATCAATGTTCCTAGGGCTTGGGGGTCTTTCATTTTCATACCCTTGCCTTTCTTTGGCCCATACGTTCATTTTTGGAAGTGTCGGATCCATTCCTTTTTCCTCTCTGATTAGTGTTATATAGAAGATGGTTGCCTAGTTGTACTCCCTCTTAAAACAATAATCACCACTACCACCACCTGGACGACAATAGAGGTACAGATTGGGTTTTTCTCGGTAGGAAAAGAAACTTCTCAGAATATAGAGTCATAGAGCGAAGTCGGTACATAGCAGCTTTTGGAACAGAAACAGTGTTAGAATTGGGCTCAAAGAATATTCCACCAACAATATTAGAAAACCTCAACGAATATTCTACCAACAATATAGAAAACCTCAACGAATATTCCACCAACAATATTAGAAAACCCCAACGAATATTCCACCAAGAATATTAGAAAACCTCAACGAATGTTCCACCAACAATATTAGAAAACCTCAACGAATATTCCACCAACAATATTAGTAAACCTCAACGAATATTCCACCAACAATATTAGAAAACCTCAACGAATATTCCACCAACAATATTAGAAAACCTTGACAGCGAAAACGATTTGGAATGGTCTAGATACGGCGGCTCAAAAAGAGAAATCGTAAAAACGGAGAAGAAAATCAGGACGTAAATTTGGAGAAATAGATGTGTTTTATTTATTTACGTAATTTTAATTAAACATCATCAGTATCGTGCTCTTTATGCTCTACGAAAATTCACACAAATTCTTACCAAAGCGCTGCCTGAATCCCTGAGTATAATAAAGCCGGTTTTCACTCTGACAAGGAAAATTAATAAAAGAGCTTCAAAAGTCACAGGAAGGCGAGAAGAGAGCTGCAGAAAAATTATTGTAAGAAGTGGAAACAAACTGAAACCAGTTGCAGTTGGAGACTTTATTTTGTTAAATGTCCCGAAATTAGACCGTGGCCCTTTAGAGGGTCCAGATTTAGTATGAAAATTCTAACGTTTTAAAATAGTGTTTACCAGATAGCAACAAAAAGTGACATTATTTAAACATGATTTGCTACATGTTACTTCCATATTTCTGGTGCAAAAATCCTTGGAGACATCCCAAACAAATACATATCTGTTCGTGAAGCTGTGGCGGACTAATCATAGCTTAGGGCCCAGGGTTATAGCACGTACAAGTAATCAGTGACAAACATTCAGCATGAGAAAAGAATGTGTGTAAGAAAGTGAATCAACTATGTTCATAAAAATGTCATAAGAGTTAATCACGTGGTGTTAAACGGTTACTGGTAACTGTGAAAACTATATTCAAAATCTAAAAGTTAGTCCAATTTGGTTTGCTGTGATTAGTCTACTATTGTACCGTCATATTCACTTATTGATATAGGCATTAGAAAGATGTTTCCGAACACTTTCTTCTGAGGCGTGGTATTGTATCGAAGTGAAACATGGACGATAACTAGTTCAGAAAGAAAGAGAATAGAAGCTTTTGAAATGTAGTGTTACAGAAGAATTCTGAAGGTGAGATGGATACATCGAATCACAAATGAAGAGATACTGAATTGAATTGGTGAGATGAGATCTATTTGCCTAAATTTGACGAAAAGGAGAGATAGCATGATAGGGCACATAATAAGACACCCAGGACTTGCTCAGTTGTGTTTTGAGGGAAGTGTAGGTGGAAATAACGGGAGAGGTAAACCAATGTATTAATAAGACAAGCAGATTAGAGCATATGTAGGATGCACTACTTACGTAGAAATGAAACTGTTAGTACATGATAGGGTTGCATGGAGAGCTGCATCAAACCAGTGTAAGGACAGATAACTCAAACAAAAACAACAGCTTGTTTATATGACCAATAACATTTATTTATTTATTTATTTATTTATTTATTTATTTATTTATTTATTTATTTATTTATTTATTTATTTATTTATTTATTTATTTATTTATTTATTTATTTATTTATTTATTTATTTATTTATTGTGCTTCAGACAGATATAAACCTAATGATGTAAAACACTTATACTAATTACATTAAATAAAAACAAATATCAACTTACAATTATATTATCTCCTATGAACGTCCTTGTAAAGATATATGAAATAACAATACACTTTTCTTCAGTAGCATATCACAACACATATATTCAGTTATATATGCGCATAGTGTAACAAGGTATTTAAAATATTGATATATAATAATTACTACTGTAATTATACAAGATGGTAGTGATGTTTTGGAAGATGATAATGATGAAGACATAGATGGTATTGCTAGAAACAATGAACGTAACAATAAGAGTCAGAAAAGTGGGAATTTAATTTAGAACAGAAACCAATTAAGTTATTTGTTTACATTTTACTACGAAAGAGAATGAAGTTGCACTTTGCTATATGTATTAAATATTATTATTAAGACTGGTGAAGTAAATATGTTGTTGATTTCTTGATCTTGTGCAGGAGAAGGTAACAAGTTTTGGGCATGTAGGGAAAGACAACTTGAACAGAGAGAGCAAGGTAGGGCTAAAATTAGATTGTTAAATAATTTGTAGACAAACAGAAGAACTGCAATTACTCGTCTTTTTCTAAGGACTTAAAGCCAAGTTGTTTGATTAAGTCATCATAAGAATCCAATTTAGAGTAATAAATATTAGGCTATATAATATATGGTTAATAATAACTTTTAGCAGGATGATTTTTGTGCAGTCTTTTGGGGGTGTGGTTATCTCAGGGGTTTAGCTGATGGCCTTCTACCCGGGAAACTGAGTTCGAAATTCGGTCGATCCTGGGTTGAGAGTTTCATCTCAAAGAGCAAGTGGCTTCAGCTGGGATAAGCAGAAGACAGTTCATTGTTGTGCGGTCCTTCAAGTTACCGCTTTCATACCTAAATAGCTTACTGATTACTAATTCAAAATTTGACTAAAGTAATCATTGAAAGAATAATTTCTTATAAGCCTTCATTACCATGGGCTTGTTTTAGTAAACAATTGCACATTTTCTAATTATTCTAAATGTATGCGCTCAATACAGTGAACCTAAATATATCGGACTGATTAAAAAGTGCTAGATAATTTTCCAATTAGCCGGGCACATTGCAGTATGATGGCGCTGTTTATAATAAGACAGATTTTTCAATATTAGCCGCCGACATATCCACCTCTGTGGCTGCCCAGTGATATCAGCTACAAAAGTAATAAACAACGATGCATTAGCTTTCTCTCTGCCGTTGTAATTTCACGAGTTATTCAGTGCGCTGCGGATCAAGCAAAAATAGATTTTAATGAACGGGAGCAGGTTAGATTATTCTGAATTTAGCTAAAGTTTAGAAAACCGAGCTTGATAGCTGCAGTCGCTTAAGTGCGGCCAGTACCCAGTATTCGAGAGATAGTAGGTTCGAACCCCACTGTCGGCAGCCCTGAAAATGGTTTTCCGTGGTTTCCCATTTTCACACCAGGCAAATGCTGGGGCTATACCTTAATTAAGGCCACGGCCGATTCCTTCCTACTCCTAGCCCTTCCTTGTCCTATCGTCGCCATAAGACCTATCTGTGTCGGTGCGACGTAAAGCAACTAGCAAAAAAAGTTTAGAAATTTCCATGCAAAAGTAAGAAAAAATTTAAAATGAGCCTATATTTATTTATGTTACAAGTCTGTATAGAGTTATTCTCCATTTATAACAGACATATGAATGAATAGATTAAATGAATGAACTGAATGAATGAATTAATTACTGCCTCGCTGAATTGTATTATGCAAGAATGAATGAATACAAACTCATCTCTCCCAGTCACGGATAACCACCAACTGGGAAGAGAGCATTCATTATTCAATGAATAATTGAACGAATTAATTAATAATTAAATGCTCTCGGCCTACAGCTACGAAACTCAGCAGCTAAGGTTAGAAATACCATTATGGAAGAGGGAATGAATGAAGGGACAGAATTCATGCTTGGATGTAAAAAAAAAAGGAAAACTCTTCACTCCTAGCCACGCCACAGATAACCACTAACTGCGAAGAGAGTTTTTGAAATGAGCCTATTTTACATACACTAAGTAAGATGAGTACAGAGTAACAACCGTTTTATGTAGCATATGTACGTAATATTCAGTCCTCAGACCCAAGGCTGGTTTGATCCTCACCAGCTTCACCATCAGCCGTCATAGATGGCCTAGGCATCACTGAAGAGGCGTACTAGGGAAATGAGGAGTGAGGTAGTTTCCCATTGCTTTCCTCACTGAGCCAGAAGTTGCTGTTAAATATCAGTCTGCCAAGCCCACTGAAATGCATGCGCCAACCGATCCTATCAGCAACATTTTCACACCATCATAGCGGGGATTGGCTACCTAAGTAATGGTATTGCTAGCATCGCTCATACTTCGGTCACTTTCATATTGTCAAAGCCAAGAATAAGACCGAGACAGATCAATGAAAATAAGAAACTTTCTTTAGCCCATACCAGAAGATATAGGGCACTGTAAACACTAGGTATCGCCAGAAAAGGCATATGTAGCATATAGGCTGTTCAAATTAACTTATTAGAACATCTGTATTTTTAAAATCAACTGATATGGATATGTTTTTAAATCTTCAAGAGAATCAAAAATCAATGTGAAATATTCAGGTGGAATTCTTGAATTTAGAGTATTAATTTTTCTGATCGCTAGGTGTTAGAATAATTTTCAGCTCAAAGTTAAGTAATAGTGTGGTCCGCTTTAACAAATGGTAAGGTTTCACATTATTGGAATGTCAAGAATAGTTGATTAGTAGTTTTTTGCACTGTAGCAGTGACAAATGGTTGCGGTGGACGACACCACTCTTGTAATTGAGTGTCACCTGCTGTGCTGCCGTGTATTTCGGACGCACTCAGCCAATGACTTCCGCTGGTACAATATTTTCGATGTTACGGGATTGAAATATTTTACAACCAATATAGACCCGTATTTAACACAATTTATTTCCACTCATGTTACGCTTTACTGGAAGGCTCCATCCACGCTTTTTGACTGATGGGTACAGAAGATTAAACAAACCTGTCAATTGACGATTGTCTGTCTGTAAGGTCATCGGCCCAGAGGCTGGTTGGATCCTCAAATAGCACTAGCAAAGGTTATGCGGTTATAAAGAAATTGCAAAAGCCGATGGCGGTGCCAACAGGAGGCGTACTAGGCAAGATGAGGAGTGAAGTAGTTTCCCATTGCTTTCCCCACAGGGCCCGAAAGTGCTATTGCAGCACGACTGACCCTATGAGCAATACTTTTCACAACGCTCAGACGCACTAGCCGTGCTCCGAATGTCATTACTCGGCAGCGATGTACTATGCTCTTGAAATTTCAAGCCACATATTAAATTAATTTATTCTGCCTATATGCTTCATATGAAAGGATAACACTCAACTGCTCTGAAAATTATCTCTGATACAGATAGTCAAGGCCCGCAGAGAAAAGCAAGGTAAAGACGTCCAGAGCATGTAACCTCGAGTTTAAGTGAGGTAGAGCTGTCACTTCTGAACACAGACTATTTTCCCCCTCAGGATTTAGCAATGTAACACTTCTCTTAAATGTTAAATGAACCCCAGAGCGATGTTCCCCTCTAAAAGTAGAAGCATCTTGTTTACAATACGGGAATGAAAATCGGAGTGTCGATGCCGTGTTCCTCTGGAGAATCCAAGAACTATTTATGCTCCTCTGCTACACAGCTTTACTTATAAATAAAATAATTCATGTTTACTATAAGTACGTTCACTAATAAATTAAAGTGTTAAACCAAACCATGCCAGGCTGAGTGGCTCAGACGGTTGAGGAGCTGGCTTTCTGACCCCAACTTGGCAGGTTCGATCTTGGCTCAGTCCTGTGGTATTTGAAGGTGCTCAAATACGTCAGCCTCATGTCGGTAGATTTATTGGCACGTAAAAGAACTCATGTGGGACTAAATTTCGGCACGTCGGCGTCTCCGGAAAGAGTAAAAAGTCACTACTGTCAAAAGAAATACAATGCCCATGAAGGGCGTGAAAACTAAACACTCCTTAGACCTCAGTACCTAATACCGTCGGAGACTGAAATGAACAAGAGTTGACCAAGAGAGGTCGGATTGGATGGATGAAAGTGAGGACCCTGGAACATGTAAGTGGAAGCAATGCCAGGACTCAGATAAGGACCCCGTGGTCACCAACCCACGCTTTCAAGTTAAGAGCCCCTGGGGCCCCTTTTAGTCACCTCCTACGATAGACAGGGGATACCATGGAAATATCAACCCCACCCACATGGGGCTTAAAGCCAATAACATTATTATAAACCAAGCCATAGCGAATTTCTTTCGTGTATTTAAAAAAAGAGCAAAGCCAACGCCGTACAGGCCATGGAGGACCCTGGAGGAGTGGAAGGTAAATCCGGCAGTAAGTGGGATAGAGTGGTCGCCTTTGCTCGCAGGAATGAACCCGGTACTCGCTTTTGTACGCAGGCTGAGTAAACCTCATTGCCACATGCCACTCTCGAAGTGGAAGACTCTTGCCTTATTATTTAAATTTCCTGACAGGGAATCGAACCCAGATCCTTCCGGGTGAACCAAGCACGCCCTTACCACCTCAGCTAGCGAATCCCTGTCTTTCGTATATTGGTACAATTCATTCTGAGTCCACTCCACAGTGAAAAGTGATACCAACCTTATTCATGACTGCCGCAGTGGAGTTCCCATGTGGATGAGGGTAACAGATTATATATGTGGTAAACCCTACCTGTCTTAAGAGGCGACTAAAATTGGCCCCAGGGACTCTTAAATTGGGAGCGTGGGTTGGCGATCACGCGGCCCTTATCTGAGTCCTGGCATTGCTTCCACTTATTTGTTCCAGGCTCCTCACTTTCATGCATCATATCCGACCTCTTTTGGTCAGCTCTTATTCTTTTCGAACCCCGACGGTATTAGGTATTGAGGTCTAAGTAGTCTTTTATTTTCACGCCCTTCATGGTCCTTGTCTTTCTTTTGACGATACCTTCTTTTTTCTAAGTTTCGGATCCCTTCCTTCTTTCGTCTCTGATTAGTGTTTGTAGAGGATGGTTGCCTAGTTGTTCTTCCTCTTAAAACTATAATCACCTCCATCACCACCACAGCGGAGCTTTCTAAACTTGCCTGACCAGCAATATATTAGTCACATCTATACTCAAGGTTTTAGGCTTTACCAACGTGGGAGCGAACTCATCACTTCAAATGCGACATCTCTCCAGGATATTGGTGGATAGTGCACCGTTGAGACGCCACTGCAAGTCTCCTTTGTAGAACAATAAAGTGACAGGGTACTAGGGAAGATATATGTCTACTCTCAAAGTGGCCTAATTTTGGCTTCTATAGAAAGACTAAAATTTTTGAATATCGATACGATATTGTCAGTCGATGAAATTAAGTTATAATTCTCGACAGGTAACTAGTGTTTGATCCGTTAGCCGTGTTATTAAGGAGCTATATCTAACGTGAATGTAACTTAGTGCGTGTTCCTAATACTCTTGGACTATGGAAACAGCACGTCCTTCTAGAATAATTCCTGGAATGTTTTCTAGCAAACTGTTTATAAACTTTGAGCCATGGTTAGTATCATTTTGAATTATACATTGGTTAAATATTTTCCAAATGCGAGTATTAACATTTTCTGTACTAAATTAGCTTACACCTCATTCCATCATCAACAACATTCTACATCAACCATTATGTAGTTAAAAATAAAATTCTGGATTATTAATTTAAGGTATATCGGCGTATACAAATTCTAAAACTGAACAAGAATGTAAGCAGTCAAAATGAAGAAATATAATCGTCATCCACCTTTAAGAACTTTATTACCGAGCTCGATAGCTGCAGTCGCTTAACTGCGGTCAGTATCCAGTATTCGGGAGATAGTAGGTTCGAACCCCACTGTCGGCAGCCCTGAAAATGGTTTTCCGTGGTTTCCCATTTTCACACCAGGCAAATGCTGGGGATGAACCTTAATTAAGGCCACGGCCGCTTCCTTCCCACTCCTAGCCCTTTCCTGTCCCGTCGTCGCCATAACACTTATCTGTGTCGGTGCGACGTAAAGCAACTAGCAATTTTTTTTTTTAATAAGAACTTTATTTTAACACTCGAGGGAATATTCTTACGTACTTCTTTCTCGTTTGCTAGCGATGTATAGGCACTCTAAATCGTATAGATAGTACTAGGGCTAGGAAATTAACGGTCGCAGCTTTAAGTAAGGAACAGCCACGACATTTACCTGGTATGAATGTAAGAAACCACCTTCACAGCTGATGGACTTCGAATCCATCATCTTCTGAATGAAAAGTTCTCAGTTAACGACATGCACTGTTGCTAAATTGCACGTACATCCTTTGATTACAGAGAAAATGAGGCGCTGTTCGGTTGAAATTCAAGTCACTTCAGGCACAAATGGGTCAAAAGTGAACAGATTATAAAGTAAAATGTAAGAGCTTCTATTAGGTATTTCAATTAAGAAATTTGACTTCATATGAGATAAGCCTATTAATAAAACGGTTCTAGTCAAGATGTAGAAAAGAAAAAAGATTTTGAATACATGAGCTGGTACAAAGAGGAAAGAACTAATCAGAACGGGTGGACAAAAATACAGTACAGAAAAATTAATGAATATAAAATCATCATCATCGTATGTATTCAATTTTGGGAATGATTTATCCATATAATGAGTCTCCTCTAAGTGAATCTATCCTGATCTGTCCTTTTAGGCTCTTCATAACCTTCGAGCATGTATTCGTAAAAAATCTCATCATACGTGTTTTTCTTGGCCTTTCACGATTTTTCAGGTATTGCGCCCCAGCCATGACGATCCTCTCTGAATCTGCATCATCAGCTTTCATTCCTCGCTAATTCGGTCTAGACATCCATATTGGTCATCTTCTGTAACCATACAATTTCCCCTAAACGCTTCCACACCTCAAAGGCTTGTAACTTCTTAATATCGCCTTTGTTAGCATCCCGAGTGAACCACAGTATATCACAATTGGTCACATATAGGTCTTTACCAGTTGTTTACTTAAGCTAAATGATATTTCGCGCTGACTTGCTCCTCGCTAAGTTCCAGCTCAACCACAACTATACGGCTCCTGATTTCAATTACACACCTAAGATCATCCATCATCATTCGTTCGAGGTATTTGGACTGATTCACTTGTTGGATGTTTTTTCTGTATTTATGGTAACTTGCAGCATCTTTCGGGTTTATTTATCATCAGAATTTGGCCGGAAATAGCGTATGAAGTATGAAAAGAAAGAATAGGAAGTATCAGTCATGTAAAGTTGTCTTGAGCGTAGAACAGTAAAATCTCACACGCTGAGAGTAGGGAAGAGGTTAGGATGCTATTTCTGAAACGTGTCAGCTTTGTCTCCTTGCAAACCAGGAGGTTATACTCAAGAATCTGAATCATTAATTAGAGAAGTGTCACAACAGCTGCGGTCGTGCTAATTCCACCTTCCACTACTTACAACCTTCAATCCTGCCTTAAGTTGGTCTCTCTCATTTCAGCATAAGTACAACCCCTTCATCAAAACTTTCCCAGAGGAGAGAGTTGCTGGCAATAGTTCTACCGTCTTGTGATGCCAGGAAGCCTTCAAATTAATGTGGAACAACGCCTTGTGCCATAAATGCGATGTAACTTCTTATTTAAGTTGCTAGTTATTCACGTTAGGGCTTGCAGTATTTGGGATAAATGTGACATTGCTGTAACAAGTAGCAAATAGCTTTCGAAACTCTTAGGTAAATCTGATATCAAGTAAGCTACGTAGTCACGAGGCACTACCAACCAACTGAGTTTTAGCACTAAGATATCCTATTATCTTTATCAAGTGTTTGAAAACTGCCTCCTCCGGCGACTTCTGTAATATAATGACTTAGCTGTATTTCTAAACTACCCCCTCCCGCTACCAACGCAAGGCCCTACAGTCCATGCAAGTTACGAGGTGACTCATTTTTTGCTTTCCAGACCTGGGCCATTATCTCACTATCAGATAGATCCTCGATTGTTCTGAAATAGGCTGAGTGGACCAAGAACGAGCCCTCGGATACTGGTAAAATTTCCCGACCTTCCTGAGAATCGAATCTGGGACCACCGTGTGAGAGGCATGCTCGTTAACCCTGGACCGGTCCAACCCCGCGGTGTAGGGAGCAACGCGTCCGCCTGTCACCCAGTGACTGCGAGTTCGATTCCCGGCTGGAATTCTAAATGATTAATATCCCTGGCCTCGAGACTGAGTGTTTGTGTCGTCCTTAACGTTCCTTACCTCAAATTCGACACTCTACACTTCCTCCATTTCAATTACACGCAGGTTCATATCACATGGTACAAGTAGCGGCAAAAGATCTCTATAGGTCGACGCCCCAAACAAATTAAAAGAACCTCGTCGTAACGGCACCGTAAAATTGGCAAGAGCTTCTCCTTGACTTCCCTCAAAAAAACTAAAAACCGAGGAAGAAATCTGTAGGCTTATAAAACAAAACCTTCGGCCATGTGTGTGTGTTTCTGTAAGTGTTTTCGACATTTGTACTAGAATACGCGCAATACAGGCTAGCACAAGCAAGGGAAGCCTTTCTTAAGAAAAGAAATTTGCTCACTTCGACATTGATATAGGAATTAGAAAGATGTTTTGAAGACTCTTGTCTGGAGCGTGACATTGTATGGAAGTGAAACATGGACGAAAACTAGCTGAGAAAGAAAGAGAATAGAAGCTTTTGAAATGTGGTGTTACAGAAAAATGTTGAAGGTGAGATGGATAGATCGAATCACGAATGAAGAGTTACTTAATCGAATTGGTGAGAGAAGGTTTTGGCTAAATTTGACGATAAAAGGATATAGAATGATAGGACACATCTTAAGACACCCGGGACTTTTTCAGTTACTTTTTAAGGAATGTGTAGTGGGTAAGAACGTTGGGGTGGAGGGCTGCATCAAACCAGTCTATGGACTGATGACTAAAACAACAACAACGCGCAATGGTACAACAACACAAATAGAGCGTTTTTTCAAAAGCTTCCAACAAGAACTATTTATTCAACTGAGTCACGCCATTTCAAAACGTGCAATATCTGTTTTCCGACTTCGTTCGATGTTTTCAGAAAGTGGAAAAATACTTCTTCATGTTTATACTAATTACTTCTACGTTAACTGCTATCTTCAAACGCATTTAAATTAACTGAACTGTAATTCTGAATTAAAATGCAGGGGAAGGTAAGCGTTTTGATCTGTTGAATTGGGTAAGACAGGTTTTACAACGTAGACATTTGCAACTATTTGCTTCTCATTTAGAACGGTTTATGAATATTCAAATCATAATTTTTAAAAATACAACTAACTAGCAAACCTAGTATTTAACGAGAGTGCACGTTCAGTCGGGCATTATGTCCATCACTCTAATGCAAAATGTGGTACCCGGTTCACAACAACAGGCTTGATGAACGTCAAAAAAGATGACGTTGTGACTAGCTATATGTGGGTGAGCAAGTCAGTAGGTGAGGGTAAAGCAATATACGTTATATTTTGTTATGGACTGTGTGAATGTTGTATGTTATCAGGTCCGGCTGGAATCAATGAATCAATAAACTGGATTTTGATTTCGGGTGAATAAAGTAAGTTTTGAAATGACTTGACTAATCTCACCCAATTAATCCTCACTTCTGTCTTAACATAACCTTAGCTTTGTACTTTATATAACGGCTCTGCCGTCTTAAGGACAGGTGACCTATTTCTCTGCACGAAAAGTAAAGCCGTGTCAGAAAGATTTGGAGAGAGATGTGTGATTGTGTGAACCTTATTTTTTTCTTTGTGTTTTCCCGTCAAGATGCGGGGTCCGTCATAATTCTACATCGGCCCTTCCACTTCGGCATCAGCAGATCGTATGCTCATATTCCGCACATCTACACGGACACAGTCCATCCAGCGCTTTATTGTCCTTCCTCGTGGTCTCCATCCATCAGAGTTAACATCCGCGTTGGATGTTTCAGCTCTGACCACATGCCCATACCAGCGGAACCTTGCCTCTCACATTTTGTGCTGTATCGGGGCGACTTTGAAAGAGGCCCGGATGGCTTCATTCCTGATGTGATCAAACCACGTGATCTTCCAGTGACCATCTTAGCATCTTCATTTCCATGGTATGAAGCATCTGCTCGTGTCTGGTAGCCAACACTCCGCTCCTGGAGACCTACTGTGTGGACAATAGTGCGGTATATCGTTGACTTCAGATGCAGAGATATCTTCATGTCACAGAGGATGCTAAACCAACAACAATATTTTTCTGTCCTTACTGTTGCCGGCTACATAACTGTTTTCACAAAATGCACACGTACAGTATAGCGAATTGCATAGTGTAACAGAGTGATTCGCGGTCCGGTATAATTGATGCCAGGACCCGGTACGGTTTGAGGAATCCTTTTCTAAATACGCGGTTCGCACGTCTGAATTGATGCAGAATGCAGCACAGAGAGCCAGCACTCTTCGTACTCGTTGGTGGGGTCGTGTGTGGTCCTGATTTACGGGAGGATGCCGTTCTTACGTATGTGTTCACTATAGTTTGTTTGTAGTGGTCTGGGTATTTGAAGAGGTGTGTGTCGAGACGAACACTGACATTCAGATTCTGAGGTGGAGGGATTATCCAGACGCTGTTAAAATCCCTGACCTGGCTGGAAATCTCACCCAGGATCCTGTAAATCGCTGTCCTCAACCCTGACTATTCAACTAAGATACTGTATATAACAATTATGCCATATGGAGTTAAGACTTCTGTCCACCAATCAAGATTCAACTATCATGTCGAGGATCGAACCCTCGGAGTTGGGACCTTGAGTTTGACTTTGTAGCTGTGATTCATGGAGGCAGGAATTAATATCGTACTAATTTATAGTCTAGTGTGAGTGAACCCCAAAACGATGTGCCTCTCTGGAAGTGATGGTTGTGGTGGTGGTGATGATGACGATTACTCTTTCTAGAGGATTTTCAAATGGATAACCATTTTCTATTAAAACTTCCGAAGGAAAAATAGAAGAGGATCAACAAATGACGGTATCGGAAAAAGAAAGGGAAAGTCCACGAAGGGCGTGAAAATTGAATTTGTTTTACGTCGCACCCACACAGATAGGTTTTATGGCGACGATAGGATAGGAAAAGACTACGAGAGGGAATGAATCGCCCGTGGAAAATTGCGCCTTGTGAAAATGGGAAATCACGGAAAACCATATTCAGGGCTGGCGACAGTGGGATTCGAACCCAATATTTCCCGGATGAATGCTCATAGCTGCGCGCCCCTAACCGCACATCCAACTCGCCCGGTAAGGGCGTGAAAATAAAAGACTCCTTTGGTCTCGGAAACGTAATACAGTCGGGGTCGGAGGAGAACAAGAGTCGACCGAGTGAGAAGCCTGGCACAAGTGAGTGGAAGCAATGCCAGGACTCAGCTAAGGGCCCCATGGTTGCCAACCCAACTCCCCAAAACAGGCAGGGGGTACCGTGAACGTTATTCTTACGCACCCATCCGCAGGAATACTGGAAGTGGGAGCCCCATTTCTAAATTTTTCGACTTCCCAACGTAGAATCGAAACATTGCCCTTTACCACCTCGGCTAGGTAGCCTCCATGAAATGACCTCTTTCTACATGTCATTGCTCACGTCGTGTAGTTCAGGATTGGTGTAGTAATGACGGCTGATTGTCACGGTGGTGGATGAGTTCTGATTGATGATACTGCAGACCCTTCATGAACGTTATCGCCATCCCTGCCTTATCAGTTTATATTGTCTATACATATTTAAAACATCACACTTCACCTCGGACAGTGTAATTATTCTGACATTATTTTTTTCCAGGTTTGTATAATACAAGTAGAGATTAATGTTCCCTGGCAGTCAGAACACTATTTTTTCTCACAATAATGCACGAGTAAATAATCATTTTATGTTATCCCTTTAAAAATATATCAATAACACCATCACTTACTGAAAAGTCAGCTATTATTTCTATACGAATGTAGTAAATGTATTCTCACCCCCATCACCAGAAATGTAGAGAGATTAGATAAACATATCTTTTTTCTGTCACTATCTACAGGATGGGAAAAGTAAAACTGGCCCCGAACATATTTACAATAGGACTGACGCAGGTTTGTCTCTTGTTAATGAACATCACAGAAGATGCTAGAAATGGCCACCGTTGACGTCGATGCAGCGCTGTGCTCGATTTATCAAAGTGTGAGACACGCATAGAATCTCTTCCTGATGGATAGCGGCAATAGCACTTTCAGTGTTCTGCTCTAGCTCTTTCAGTGTGTGAGGATCATTGGAGCACACCTTACCCTTCAATATGCCTTACAGGGAGAGAGATCAGGCGATCGCGTCGGCCAGTTGATTGCACTGCCCCTGCTTATAGTCCAGTTCTCATCGAACACCTCATGCGGTCATGACAATGTTGACAAGGCGGTGTTTATTGTTGCTCTGCCTTGCTGAAAATAACCATACAGTCGCTTATCTTCTGTGAACTGATCCACATATGGATTAAATAGTTTCTGGACATACCGATTAGCATGAACAGTTTGGTGAAAGAATCGTGTTTCGATGCGAATACCAGACATTGCGGCTTTTCCACGTACTGATGGGGACTTTCTGATGCATAATGGACCGTGTTTTGTGAGTTCACATACACTGACAGTCTGAATCAGGCCTCATATGAAGAAAATAAAGAACTGAGGATCCAAGAGTCACTTCACTCAGAAACCACCGGCAGAACTCAATACGCGAAGGTTTTTGTCGGGGCGCTTTAACACATGTGCAACAGTAAATGTTTAACGGTACAGATGCAGATCCATTTTGTTCATGTTACGACACGACAATTTCTTAACCCCCGTTTGCAGAAATAAACGGCGTTGAGATTTCAACGGACTTCGTCCCAGGCTTTCCTTCACTCGAGCAATGTTTTCTGGTGTTCAAACTCTTTCCGGATAGTTATGGTTTTTTTCCCTACAGAGCCCTTTTCGCGCTATTTTGCCACTAAGATTTGCAGTGCAGACTTTGCTGGAGACTTTCCTAAGACACTTCCAGTTTTAAAAACTTGCGCAAACTATTCCGCACAGGTTTCCGACGAATCGTGGTTCGCATAATACTCGACAATGAACACGCGTTGTTTTATTGTGAGCACCATTTCGTGTTGCATACAACTGGTCACTAAACACATCTGGTCCTCTCACTCACTCACACGTAATGACACAGCGACGTACTCGGGACAGAGCTTGTGGGAGATGCGCAAGCGCGGACATGTGACAGCAACCGACTGGTGCATCAAAATCACGATTTCCAGCATTTTATGTGATGGGCAGTTCTCCTGTATGTTGACAAGGGTCAGTTCCGCGTCAGTCTTATAAATATATTCCGGTCAAGTTTTATTTTGACCAACGGTAGTTAGCTGTCACTCTATGAGGAAAGTTTCTTATTTTTTCTCCTATTCGTTTTTTTTTTGTGCCGTACATTTGAAATATGACGATCATCATGGCAGTCTTTGATTTTGGGTTTGCAGTGCCGAGGACTCAAAATATACCTAACCAGTACGGAACCCATCATTCACAGTCATCAAAAGGGACCCCTGAACTTACTAGCCACCATAGCCGCGAGATACGTTGTTGGGAAAGGAGCATTCATATTTTCATCATTATTTGAGGAGCACCCTGTGTCTTCTTCATATTTGGTATCCACGAGACAAGAGCTTTGAGGTGGATTGTAATCTCTTTGGGCAGGAAAGGAATCCAGATTTATAAGATCCTAGGGGAGAATTTCGGATGAAATCGAGTATAGGCCGTGGCTAATTTCTAAGGTACGATGATTATACAGATGTAAATTAAAACTTGGATTGGTTCAGTGGAACGCCCAGTAAATGGGAAGTAATTATAATTTTATCAATCAATCAATCAATCAATCAATCAATCAATCAATCAATCAATCAATCAATCAATCAATCAATCAATCAATCAATCAATTCTCTTCTGGCCATACATGGCAAGATGGAAACATTGTGCTAGGCCGTGTGAAGTTTCGAAAAAAAACGTGTACCGGTATGTCGTCATAATGGGAGAAAATTATTTATCCGACACACACTTCAGCTTTTCGACCTTTTAGAGGCAAATTAAACTTATGAAGCCATGAGATTCATATTCCTCGAATTTTTCTGAACATTACGAATAACAACAACAAAGATGAGACTCGTGGGATAACAGAGTTGTGTAATGTGATGTAACCTTTATATCACTTTCCCGCGCCAAAACGCAGGCATATACCAGGATTGTCGACTGAGATCAAGGCATTCGATCATTGGCGGTTCGGGAGGTAAGACCTGTGTTCCGTCTTGGTCATTTATTAATGTGCGGTTGTCCCGAGTTCGACTGTCACTCCGAGGATATTACCAAGTATAGCGAGGGCTTCGTGCTGCTTTAACCTTATTAACTAACGCAGGAAGCTTTCGTAGAAGTGACGGCCCCTCCCCGCCGTCACCCGTGGCGACCATCTAAAGAGTTGGTGCGCGTTGCCGCCCCCGGAATCCTTTCGGACGCGCACTTTATATTTTACCACGTTTATACGCTGACATCTCCGAAGATTCAGTCGTTCCCGAGACTCGGTCACAGATTGAACCTCGAAAGAGACTGAACCAAGAAAACCCTCTTGAAGAACAGTTCTTGACGTATTCCGAGTTCGTATGTCAATCCGAGGATATTACCAAGTACAGCGAGGGCCTCCTGCTGCCTTAATCTTATTAACTAACGCAGGAAGATTTTGTAGAAGTGGTGGCCCCTCCACGCCGTCATCCGTGGTGACCATCCAGAGAGTTGGTGCGCTGTGGCGCCCCCGGAATCCTTTCGGACGTGCACCTTACATCGTGTATATGTTAACATCTCCGAAGATTCAGTCATTCCAGAGACTCGGTCGCAGATTGAACCTCGAAAGAGAGGGAACCCAGAAAACCCTGTCCTGAAGAACAGTCCTTGATGTTGTCCCGAGTTCGACTGTCACTCCGTGGATAACACCAAGTACAGCGAGGGCTTCCTGCTGTCTTAACCTCATTAACTGACTCAGGAAGCTATCATACAAGTGACGGCCCTTCCCGCCGTCTCCCGTAGCGACCATCCAAGGTATTGGTGCGCTTTGTCGCCCCCGGAATCCTTTCGGACGCGCAAAGTATATTTTACCTCGTGTATATGTTAATATCACCGAAGATTCAGTCGTTCCCGAGACTCGGTCGCAGATTGAACCTCGATAGAGAGGGAACCCGGAAGACCCTCTCTTGAAGAACAGTCCTCGACGTTGTCCCGATTTCGGCTGTCACCCCGAGGATATTACCAAGTACAGCGATGACTACCTGCCGCCTTCAACTTATTTAAACTTTTGGCCAAATGTGGTCGATAATGATGAAAGTGAGGAGCCTGACACAAGTAAGTGGAAACAATATCGATCTCAGCTAGGGAAACAGTGGTCGCCAACCCACGCTCTCAGGTGGGAGCCTCTGGACAGTTTTGAAAAACACGCTCTGCATAAGGAAATAAAATTAAACATTTAACTTTCACACATCATTTTTGTTGTTTCCGTAAAATCTCTGTGGCATGTTCCTTTGGTGCTGTCTAGCAGGTGATGCACAGAACAGTGCGGCCCAGACGGTGAACAAAGGAGGTGGGGATCCACATTTCGCCTTCCATGTCGCAGGTATTTCTTGTTATGTATAGCCGTTGTGGATCGACGGCGAAGTTCGAAAATACTGTCTCACAACACCCCGGCAGTCATGGCTGCAGTTCGGTAGAAAACTGGCGGTATTTCATTCGTTTTCCCCGTACTATCCTCTACGAGTGCCCTCTTTACTGAAGGTTGCAAGACGACATCGTCTCTTCAATGAACTTTGTGCTTTTGCGCCTTATTTAGAGTTAGCTTGTTCCGGCTGGCTAAATTTCCATTTTGCCTGTCTCTGTTATCCCTTTTAGTAACTTTTTACGACAGACAGGTGACAGTATTTATTCTAATGCATGCAACCATATTGTATCTTATATTAACTGAATGCGGACTGCACAGTAAATGACATTTCCAACAAAGAATCTGCCTTCTCTTCATGTTGACAATGGAATACTGAATGTATTGTGACTTTAGCGTGTGTATGCTATTGTTTCCAAACAGACTTAACATTAGGCTACTCTGAGGATTAAATCGTAAGATCTAACGACTGAAATTTTCTTTTATAATGTTTTCTATTAGGGGATTGTCGACTTGGGCAGTAAAGTTGTCTTCTTTAACATTCCATTCCTGACATATGTATTATTCAAGTATATCTAGCTGCAGCTGAGTCACTATAACATCATGCTCAATGAACCATGGTACGAACATATTACCGCCACTGAGTACATTATTGTGTGGGGAAACGAAATTTGTAGTACCTTTCCTTAGAAACAGTTCCATCGTTTCAATCTTGGTGAAAGCCAGAAACGGAATCGTAATTATTTTCAGTTCGTGATTTACAGGTCATATTGTAGCTTTCACAACAGGTATTTGTTCCATATAGTCGTAATACTCCCCAATAGCTACAAGACATGTTCCCATCTCGTAATCGCAAGAAATCGTACAGAACGTAACCACAGTGGACCTGAGAAACCCGATTGGAATACACTATTGCACAGATTTCTTATATTTTTTAGAAGTGAAATCCAAATTAATCGATATAAATTAGGTTGGTACCTCTCTGTGCGCTACAATGAATACTTCCAATCTTTCAGTTGCTAGGGGTATTCCGATAACAGAAACAAATACAGAGCAGGGTCCCAGAAACCTCGGGGTGGAATTCACTTTTGAATTTTCCTCATGCTTGAGTAATTTCCTCCTGCAAAATCTACCAACCTCAATGGAAATCGATTTCTAAAACTTTTTTGTCATGTACACTTTCTCGATAGGGGGATTAATAAGGGAGCTATACTGTGATTAACTAAATGTTTTACGGTATAAATCCTCGTGAACATAGCCTGGAAGCGGTTGCACGTAGAGCAGAATCCTTACCTACACAAAAATTTTGTAACGACCGAATGTCTGTACATTGATTATCTCGGCGAAATTTTCTCGCAGTTTTCCGTTTTATATATAATAGGCCTAATGACCATCACATATTTTTACCTTTTGTGTCCGTTTACCTGTTTGTCCTTTTGTTTGTCTGAATTCTTAAAACTGAAAAACTAGTACTTCATATTTGGAATCCACTACGACGTTCCCCACCAGCCGTCTTATGCAATTCAGGTAGAACATATACGTTTAATCACAGAAGATAGTGTTTTTGTGAAACCTGCAGTATTTTGGGAAAAGTGCTGAATAGTGAGTGATTTGAAGGATCCATAATGGAAGAAAATCAGAGTATTCATGTTATTTCACTACGCTTAGATGTTAATCACACCTAATGTAACTGAACACTAAGAAAATATGAGAATCATCAGCATCATCATCATCATCTACATACATAAAATCGTTACGCTCACGTTTCTCACATGAGCAAAATTTCCTTACAATTCTTTCATACGTGATAATGATGGTCCAAATATTTTTACCGAGCTCGATAGCTGCAGTCGCTTAAGTGCGGCCAGTATCCAGTATTCGGGAGATAGTAGGTTCGAGCCCCACTATTGGCAGGCCTGAAGATGGTTTTCCGTGGTTTCCCATTTTCACACCAGGCAAATGCTGGGGCTGTACCATAATGAAGGCCACGGCGCTTTCTTCCCACTCCTAGCCCTTTCCTGTCCCATCGTCGCCATAAGACCTATCTGTGTCGGTGCGTCGTAAAGCAACTAGCAAGAAGAAACCAAATATTTTTTTCCCTTTGGTATCAGCCTGTCTGTCTGGTTACCTACCCGTTTTTGTTCCTAAAACTCAAAAACTGCTGGACATATTTAAACCAAGGTACGTATTTGGAATCTACTCATTCAGGATTGTGTTATTAGGTTAATATGACGTCAAGGTATCACTTGAAGTTAGGGTTCATAGAAAGATTATTCCCTAATATCTGCGTTAAATTCGGTCTATCAAAATAGTGTAAATATCAAACGTTTAAGAATGTTTTATTTATGATATTTTATGCAGTATTCGTACTTATCTTAAGACGAATAATAACTGATATGCTTACGAAGAATTGAATTTTTGGTCCAAGTTAAGTGGAACACTTGGCGTATGTCATTTCAAGGTGGGTTAATGGAAAGAACTAAAGACCCACTATACTCTTTTCAATAGAACAGGTAACAAGGGAAGTATAATCAGCGATGGGTTTCATAGGTCTTCAGTCACAGCGCCAGTGGTCAGAAAAGCAATTTGTAACTGAGAAGCAGGCATAATTTCGCAATATTTCGGATAAGGAACTGTACCTTAAAGTAAATACTAAAATCGCCCTCATTCCCTCGCAACTTTCTTCAGCTTTATCGTACTTTACGTTACCGCCACGTGCTTTCGGAGAAAAAGTTCACTTTAACATGCCGTATTGAACGTGTGAATAGAGGTATGTAACATCGCATAAATTCATGAAACAAATAGGTAATCCATTGCAAATTCCCGTGAGAAGAACGGGTACAATTCCTAGTCTTATAAATAAAATTCTAGGGGTCCGTTGTTTGTAATGTCATTTATTTCGCCAAATTTTGATATATTTATACACTTCAGGTCAATTCAAGATCGTATCAGTAGCTTTAGCTTTCGTGTCTGCCAGTCTGTTTGTTTGTCTGTTTGTTCCTCCGTCACGGGTAAACGGCTGAGTAGATCTCGACCTAACATCATATTTAGAGTCTACTCATCCAGCATGAGGTGTCCATAGACCTGGGGTTTATAGGAATACTAGAAGAGGCTTCTTTTTAATTTTCTCTTACACTATTGAATATATCTCGACCAACTTCATATTCAGAGTCCATTAATCTAGGATCAGGTTTCAATATGCATAACATTTAAAAATCGCTGAATAGACTGGGGTTTATAGGAAGACGAAAGTATTATTTTCAATTTTCGATTACGCTATTGATTATATCTCGACCAAACTTCATATTTAGAGTCTAATCACCCAGGATCAGGATTCAATATACAAATAGTTTAAAAACAGTAAATAGATTGGGGATTTAAAGGAAGAACAGAAGTGTGTTTTTTTTTTCTTTTAAATTTTCTCTCACCCTATTGATTGTATGAAAAATCTGTGGTCTATAAGTAAAAAGACCCCTTCATTTTAAATAACTTTCGTTATGTACATTATTTCGCTTACTCTTCAAATGATGGAGAAAATTACTATTTCCAAGCTCTGCAGCCAGTGACGGACACCCTCGCAGACCTGCAGTTATTTGAAGGATCCATAACAGGAGACAATCAGAGGATACATCATATTTCTCTAGGCTTTATTTTCTCCACCCAATATATCTGGGCACCAAGGGAACATGAGGAAGAACTTTTGCCTTTAGTGTCTGGCTGTCTAGTTATCTGTTTGTATATTGCTGGACTTATTTCAACGAAACTACGTATTTCGATTCTATACACACAGTATTGTACTATCAGGTGCATATGATGTCGTGGCAAACAAATGGAGTTGGTATACGTAGTAAGATTATTTTCAAATATGTTCGTTAACATTAGGTCTATCAAAAGACTGTATACAACATTAGTTTAAGAATGTGTTATTTTCCTTCCTTTGACGTACGACAGATAATAACGCAAATGATTACGAAAAATTGGATTTTTTGTCTAAGTCCCGTGGGACATGTCATGCGTGTCACTTCAAATTGAGAAATGGGAAAAACTAAAGAGCCATTTTACTCTTTTCGTTAGGACAAATATTAAGGGAGGTATCATCAATGGCAGAGCGCCACGTCAGTAGTTAGGAATACAATATGCAACTCGAGAACGTTGGAGAATTTCGCACAACCTCGGACTAGGAAATGTACCTTACAATAAATTCGGAAATTGTCCTCATTCTCTCTCGACTTTGTTCAGCTTCACCATGTTTCACGTGACTGTCACGCGCTTTCGTACGAAAATATCATCTTAACATGTCGCATTAAACGTGTGAATGTTACTTCGCATAAATTCCTGGAGGTAACTGCAAGTTCCCGTGCGAAGAACGGGTAAAAATGCTAGTTTAATGTTAATAGTGTATGGCCTGCGGAGAGGCCTAGTGTAGATTCACTGATTTTACGCCTATGGGCTACTTGCGTGTCTGCGAGGGTGGCAGCTCTACCTATGATGAATTATAATGCTGAAGATGGCCCACACGCCCAGATCCTATCCAGAGGAATTAACCAATTACGGTTAAAATCCTCGACCCGGCCGGGAAACGAACCCAGGACTTCTTGGAATAAAGGCTAACACGCTGTCCATATAGCTATGAATCTAGAAACTGGTGGAAGTTATTAGTAATTTCCTTCAGACTGCTTCGCGTTTTATAGAACCTAGGATGAAGAGATATTGCAAGCACTTGCTCGAAGCTCTTTAGTTGATCGAATTTAATTTCTGAGGCTTTTGTTAATCTGACAGACTTGATAAGCAAAACGTAGAGTATGATTGACTCTGTAAATTCTACATTTCACATTTTCCACCCATTCGAAATACTGTTATCATACAGCAATAGCCTAGAATTCAATTAAAATACATTACTCTTATTAGATCCACTGTTGCTGGAGGTACGTTCCACCGTCATGCTCTTGTTGGAAATGTGTG
This sequence comes from Anabrus simplex, assembly GCF_040414725.1. Classification (NCBI taxonomy): domain Eukaryota; kingdom Metazoa; phylum Arthropoda; class Insecta; order Orthoptera; family Tettigoniidae; genus Anabrus; species Anabrus simplex. Next base: position 74,988,281 of record NC_090272.1, on the reverse strand, counting down.
CACGGTTTTTGTTTTTCCTTCAGTAATCTGTTTGTATCTTAATGGAACTGGTAATCAGTTGCCGACTAATCAGCAGTTTGAACGCAAATAATCACGGTAGAAATGGATTCGCCACTGATGTTCATCATTTTAGCAAGTAATTTCCTGTGCTGCTGTTCGTCGTACAACGAGAATACACTTTTTGTTTTCAAATGGCTATACAGACAGGTACGTGTTTTTACTATGGACTAAATTTCGAAATTATTCACGAACATGGCCAGACACACAGCTCTCCAGCGTGTCGAGCTCCTGTTCTCCAGCGCGAGCTCTCACAGCACAGTGCAGTCCCATGGAGCAGTTTCACTTCACAACTCTTCGTACACGCCGCTCCTTGCGTAATCAAGACCGTCTCACTCTCCTCTGACACATTCCCGAATGACCTGTCACTGACTGATTCCCTTCGGACTGTCTCCTGACCGTCTAGCGACTGACTCACGACTAACTCGGGCTTACATCTTCACTCTTTACATATACCAGCAGTAAAGTGTCACAGTTTCCACTTCCAGATCACTCCCTGTGACTTCTCCATTGTTAATCAGCTTCCAGCATTTTTTAAGGACCTCGCTTATCGCTAGCCACAACGATTCGCTAGAGTTATTGTTTTACTCACCACTGGCCCCACCTATATTGTCGCCAATGCGCTGGCATTGTAGACTTCCGTCAGCCGTCGGGCATCATTGTTACAATAAATTGTGCCTTAAATTTTGGACTCGTACTTCGTTTTTATCATGAAATAGGTATTAGAAAGTCGGAAGTAATTTTACTTTCCTTTTCATTTATATAATTATTCCCGTTGTTTAAATGTCAATGAATCCGTAAATTAAGATTTTTGGTTGCTATTGCTACGTAATGAAGAGAAAGAAGCGTGTAATTTTTTTTAAAGCTATTACTTTGATCATGAAAGGATGACTTTGAATTAAAATGCATCCTCTAAATTGCTGGGATATCGTCAAGCAGATCTTTCGGTCCAAAAGCCTGATGGAGCCGCGGTAAGCCACGTTGGGCAGGGTGCACCACGGGAGGTTTCGCCTGCGTTTAGTGGTACAAGTTTGGGAGCAAATACAATGGTTCTGAGGACAAAATTCCTTGTCTTAGTTTATCCTAATACAGAATATTACAGTCCTGTATTTCTCAACACACCCACACACACGATAGGTGGACACCTAGCTGAACGATACGATGAAGACAGTATCTGACACCATCAAATGTACACCACTGAAGTATCTATCTGTTTTTCCAACATCCATCCTCCTTTTCTTCGAAGGTAAACAGCCTTGAAAAGTGTTGCAAATATTTGTATCTTCCGATATACCGAGACACCAGGAAGAAGATAAAAATCTGGAAATCCCTCATGGAAGGATGGCGAGAGGCGGCTTGAATCCCATTTGAGCATGGATCAGTCTTTGGCTACACCCTGACCAAGTACGGTTATTCTCTAGCTCATATAAAGAGTTTCAGCTTACCACGAAAGTTTTGACTTCGCTGAACCGAGTACGAACGAATCACGACAGATACAGGTTCGGGAAGCGTAAGTAGGGAAATAAGAAGCGCGCTTCCTGTTCCTATAGTGACATCTCAAACCATTCAAAAATACCTCCTCATAAGAGTACACAAGCAAGACAAAGTCATCATTGCTAGATTCTGGAGTGGGAACGAAACTTTGGCCAATAGATACTGGGCTAAAGAAGATCAAAAGAAATGCAGAATCTGTGGAGAAAGTGAAGAGACAATGGGACATCTTTTATACGAGTGTTCGGGACAAGGGGAGAAGAGGGAAGAATTCGTCGTAAAGAAGACGCAGTGAACGAAAGAGGAAGTGGAGAAACATGGACGAGAGACGAGGAAAAACCCTCTAGAGTTATTGTAATGTTTGTATAATATATCTGGGCATCAGAAATAAACTATTTTAAATGAAAAAAGTATGATTTTGATCTTATGCGATTCGTTTTAGTCGTGTCTCCTTAGAGGTACCCTATTGTATGTGTGTGTTTCGCAGGAATGAAGATAAAACTATGTGATACTATCGTATGTGCAAGAAGAACACGGCGATAAACAATGGTAAGTGATCGTACAACAGTTCAGCCGTCCACCAAACTTCTTATCTTATTTGCTCTTGATAGTTTACCGTGGTCAGAACTTCGATTACAACTGCCTTGCAGGTTGCAAAATATGCGCCTCAGCTGATTCTCTCTCTTGTGCTGTAAAGTCAGTGAAATGTCACGATAGTTTACCCCTGACGTCCAGACATAATCATTGCGTATTAGTTAAACACTCTAAGTGCCAAAGTTCATTCACTGTGCTCTGTCAAAATTGAAAGGCAAGAAATAAAAGAAATAAAAACAACTACTACTACTACTACCTACTTAGAGCCCTCCATGACCTGCATTCAGCCACCGAAGAAGCCGCTATGCTGGTTGGTATACCGGAGCATCCACTTCTGATTGCCGCTAATCACCACCGAAGAAGCCGCTATGCTGGTTGGTATACAAGAGTTATTCGGTGTTGTTGATGCAAGCCCAATCTTTGATGTTTTGGAGCAATGACTTCGCTCTCTGCACTTGCCTTCTATCTTCCATTGTATCATCAAGTACAGCAGGCTGTACTTTCTTCCTAGTAGAAAATGGCCTAAATAATAAGCTGTTTTCCTGGCTATGATGATGTTTTCCAGCCCTCACTCAGCTCTAGCTCTCCTTAACAATTCATTATTTGTTAGAAAATCTGTCCAGGGTATTCTGAGCATTCCGTGTATTTGGTTGAATTCATCATGTATTGGTCTCTTGCAGTGAAGAAACCCCAAAGCGTACTTTCGGAGGGTGTTTTACCCTCTCTTCAAAACGTTCTTCTCTGACTGGTTCATGCTTAGTTCACCTGACAGCTCTTGCTTTGTAACATTCAACAATTAAATGTGATTCGTCACTGAAAATGACTTTTCAGTCATTTGAGGTCCAGGATTTATGTTTTATTTTGCTCATACCAACAGAGTTTTTAAAATGTATGACATATGCCAACAAATACTTCTTTATTCGCTTTATTGCCTTCCACACACAATCAAGAAGCCTATGCCGAACTGGTGAAGCGTCATTTTCAACCCCAGTACCCAATAAATCTCTCTGAAGGTCGTGACTCTTTTTGAAGGGTGAATTTTACTGTTTCTAAGTAGATTTTTGTCAGTTCTTGCACTGTCTTTGCGTTTTAGTCCACACCTGTTTTTCTCTGCAAGACAATGAGGCAGAATTACTACATGCTGAAAGAAGATTTGAGACACTAGATTTTCGCACACCAGGCGAGCTGGCCGTGCGGTTAGGGGCGCGCATATATGACCTTGCATTCTGGTGAAAGTTGGATCGAACCCCACTGTTGGCAGCCCTGAAGATGGTTTTCCGTGGTTTCCCATTTCCACACCAGGCGAATGCTGGGGAGGTACCTTAATGAAGGTTACGGCCAGTCCCTTCTCACGCCTGGGCCTCTCCTATCTCATAGTCGCCATAAGAACTATCTGTGTCGGTGCGACGTAAAACAAATTCTAAAAAATAGACAAGATATTCACACACCAACAACAGATGTAATGTCTCTTATTGTCATAGAGTTGTGTTCCTTAAGATCAACGATCCTTTTTCCTGCTTCTTAAATGAAAATCATTCGCACAAACTTTTCTTATTGAGAATGCACAAATAGCACACGCCATTCCTGCAAATACAAGCACTCAACTGAATTGGAGGCGACCTACCATTGTTTTTAATTGTTTAAGAATAGTCAAAGCAACTTCAGTAGTCTAGGAATTGGGCAGATAAAACTGGCTACAGCCAAAGCTTAGCAACTTCAATTCTTTGTCAAATATAAGCTTGTACTAATTACTTTTCATACGCCTGTACATTGGTTTCCTTCTCTGTCCAGCTTGCTTTGGTCACATTCCCCGACATCCACATTAATGCAGCTTCCATGTGTTCCTTCTCCCGTTTGCCTTTTGCCCAACTCTCTTTACCGGCTAATAACCTAGAACAAACAATGTTTTAGCAAATGATTTTCTCTGATTTTCCTTAAGATCAACGATTTTTTTCTGCTTCTGCAATGAAATTTATTCACACAAACTTTTCCTACTGAGAACGCATATATCATAGAAACATTATATAAAGATATGCTTTATTTTCAATAGTTTCCTAGGTACACGTAGAATTGTGTAATTGTCAATATTGTCAATTTCCCTTTACAACTTATTCTGCGTTTTGCAGCTCTTTCAGACAGATGCTGTTTTGCTAATCGGAGCTGATCTCTCTCTTCTTTAATGTGCACACAAGCATTTTAAATGCGAGCAAGCCAAGTCCTCTCTTGTTTGCACTTTTTCCCTGTAGACTTAGCTTTTTAACCAACCCCAGAAACAATAATCCAGCAGCGGAAGGTCGGGTGACCTTGGTAGCCATGCAACATCACACGCGGGGTCGATACAACGTCCAGGATGAATTAGATTGAAATACTGTACCGCTGGTCATGCGGAATGCGCAGGAGTTCCATCCTGCTGGAAGTACATTCGACCCCTTGTAGCCAAAGGGACAACCTCCAAGTACTTCGGCAACTAATTCTGTAGAAATTGAACATAATGTGCTCCGGTAAGACAGTTTTCTAGTTTTGTGATTACCAATGGTACTGCATCACACGTTAATTGAGAAACGACCGGGCGAGTTGGCCGTGCGATTAGGGGCGCGCAGCTGTGAACTTGCATCCGGGAGGTAGTGGGTTCGAACCCCACTCCCGGCAGCCCTGAAGATGGTTTTCTTGGTTTCCCATTTTCACACCAGGCAAATGCTGGGGCTGTACCTTAATTAGGGCCACGGCCGCTTCCTTCCCACTCCTAGCCCTTTCCTGTCCCATCTTTGCCATAAGACCTATCTGTGTCGGTGCGACGTAAAGCAAATTGTAAAAATAAAAAATAAAATTGAGAAACGACGCTGAAAATTACTTTTGACAGTAGCGTTAGGATTTTCATGCGCCCATGAGTGATAACTGCGAGTGGTGTTGATTCCGCTGCGGGTAAATGTTAATTCGTCAGTAAACAAAATGTGTGGAATCAATTCGGCATTAGCAAGTACCCATTCACAAAATTGCCGCCGCCTGATGTTCTCTCTCTCCTCAAGATGTTGCACACGCTGGTGATGATAGGAATACAAGCCACCCTCATGTAACGTGCGCTAGAGTCGGGTGCGCGGAATACCTAGCTGTGCAGAAACTTGTCTACAACTACTCGTAGGGCTATGTTTCGTTTTCCACTTCATTTACATCTTGTTCACCCTGTCATTCCGATACAACACGGACAGTGGGAAGAGAACCATATTCACGCAGTGTACCGAAGACCATGTTAAACACCTTACGATGGGGTATTCTTCGTCAAGGAAACCGTCGTTAGCGTTCTCGAACAGAAGCATTTCCATTGCAATAACCGTGAATGTACACCATATCGGCATATTCTTCATGTGCAAATACCCTTGGCATCACTGCAACAAACGAAATGTACAAACTGTGAAATACCATACTTTCTGCTAAACAATCTAATCAACAAACGTCACCATGACAACCGGCTCGGCTACCGTGGCAACATTAGTAAAATATTACACAATATGGTTTGTATCTCGGAAACTACTGAAAATAAAACATATGTTCACATAATGTTATCGCTTTAGAATGACTAATACTATCACCTCTTAACGCATGCCCCCTTCCTCCCGGGACACCCTGTATACCATATATTGAAGAGATATTAGTACAGAACGCTGAAAGATAATTTCGAAAATGGTAAAAAAATAATAATAATCATATGGCCTCAGCTACCGTGTGCAGACATTTCGATTTGTCGCCATCTGGCTGTCTGCTCGTCAATTTCGACGTTCCGTTTTACTCTAGGTCCGCTAGATTGCAGACAGAGTAAACCGGATCTCTCTTGGGCATCTATGACTGAGATTTAATTAATTTTGTCGGGTTAATACCAAATGTATCACCAGAGATCTTTTACATGCCGACATCGTACGACATGGAGTGTCGAATGGACTACTTTCCGCCCTTCAAAAATCCGACTACCTCTGTCGGGTTTGAACCCGCTATCTTGCGATTCGGAGGCCAACACTCTACCACGGATCCACAGAGGCAGCATTGCGAAAGTGGTGTTCTATCGATATCCAAGTGGGAACTTCTTAATATGCGGAATTTTTGTTGAAGGCTTTCTTTGCAAGAGTCTGTCTTTCGTCTTCTGTACTTCCAAGATAACAAAATTTCTTCACCTGACCTCTTACTTTAACTTTCTATCATTACATTACTATTAGTTCCGCTATTGTTTCTGCTCACTAAAATAGTATTCTTACCTTTACCGATTCTGCCATGACTACAATATCATCAGCAAACTTCACGCTACATCGTTTATGTAGTATTTTTTTAAGACTAGCTGAAGACAACTCGCTCGCTGGGTTTTTCTGTACATCCGTGCCGTTTTCTCTGTATAATACAGAAGTCATGCATTAAAAGGCCACTATTTTATGTTTCTTCTTTTATTTTTATTCTTCTTTCGGGGTACATTCCAAGTCAATTCATAAAAATACATTATTACACACCACATTTCATGTCTTGTTTAATGTAAAATTGCTTGGATTAATGAGAGTTATTTTAAAACTACGTATGCCACAGTTAGCAGACTCTAACACTATTTCAATCAAACCCAAACTGTTGGAGCAACGTTGACGCAAGGTGTGCTCGCAGATTCACGTCGACTTGTGACGTGCCTCCCAAGTTAAATCCCGCGTAGACCTGCACGTGAAGTGCAACTAATAAAGCCGTCTCAAACTTTAGAGGAGGGAGTTTCCTCTGTTCTTAGCGCAACTTTGAGACAACAATGGTTAACAAGCTGCTACTTGAGTGGTTTCATCTTAATGGCTAATAATGTTCTCAAACTTTCCAAGTTCAGATCTCAGACGGCACTGCTATGTACATCTCATTATGGTCTGTCGAATTCACTGCAAACTTCAATCTGCCTTTGACTAATCCCATATCATTAGTAAGTTTGCGAGATTATTGTCCTCAGAAACGGAAGTGCGTTATACGGCTGTGATTACGTGCTACGGACCCGAAGTCCTTCCTTACAGTAAGTGATGTAGTAAATGAATTAATTTACAGGTGTCAGAAATATTAACATATAACATTAGTTAGTAACAATATTAAAGGGAAATTAAACCTTGAATCTCAATTTTTTTAAATTTCTTTGTTTCTTCTGGATAAACATTTTCTCTCCATATCAGTATAATGCTAAACTTGCAAGCCAGATGTAGAGGGGTGCTTTAGAAATGCTTCAGCTCATCAGCATATCCATTAGTTCGTTCTAAATGTTTGACGAGAATCAATCGGCGCAATTCTATACGCTCATTGGTTGCTGGAAGCCCCGTAAACAGCAACACTTGAAGGTATATGAAGAATTTCGATGTCCTTCCACAAAAGAAGAAACAAGGCAAACTGATATTGTTATCATCAACCGGGAAAACGATACGGATATTGTGATTGATCCCACTGCAAGATTCCAGGGAATTGAACAGCGGCCTCGCTTAGTGTGCGTGAAGAAGAAGACACTGTATGAACCATACCTTCACGATTTCGGGAAGAAGTATGTGGTTGAATATTTGGAAGTCATTGGACTTATGATTGGCTCTAGAGGGACCATATATAAAGGAGACGCTGAACTTACTTAGACTTTACAAACAAACCCAGACATCGTTATCCAGACCATGGCGGGCACTGTGCTAAACGTTCACTGGGAATTGTTAGACACCATTTGTAGGCCTACTCCTTGACCTGAAATTCCATGTGTCGCATTTTATTCTTCCAGTTACATCAGAAAGAGAAATCCACCTGATGGTTGATAATTTCAATTTTGAATCATAACTCAAATCCCGCTTGCATTAATTAAGGCAGCAGATAAAAACGCATTTAAATATTGTTCATATGAACGGATTAGGAGGCGGATAATTGTCATTACTAATAGGGGTGGCTATCAGGTTGATTATATCTGCCTGAAACCTTTCCGATTCTTTGAACGTACTAAATAAATTGCATATACTGTATGTATATTTCACCGAGAATATCGCATAAACCGTTGATATAACTTGTTAGCTCTGCAAAGTAAAAAACAGTTCCAAACGTGGATAACGGTAATTTGTAACAGAAATAACAAAAACATTGTAAGTCGACGTATGTCAGGTGACGTGTACATTATAATCATATTGTGAAATAAGTTAGTTCTGCGTTAGACGAATTTTGTATAAGTACAAAGTTCCATCCATGAAAAATAATGTGCAAAATACCCCAAATCGTATTAGTTAGGAGCGTAATACTCCTTTTTAATAACAAGGTATGTAAATTAGAATTAACTCCATGGAATGCAATGCTGTTGAATTTCTTACAAGTCAGATTTAAAAAGCTGATTGCGCGGTGATTCTTCTCTGCAGTTCAAATACTAAACCTGGTTTGTGCAACGAAATTAACTGAGCTGAAACTATGTACACAAAAATATCGTTCATGCAGAAATTCTGACGGGCTCAGCTTGAAGAAGAAAGTGTTTTTTTGCAAGTAAAGACTAGGCACCTGTAATCCTAAAGTGTCATTCGTTCTTATACGGCGGCAATGGTTTTTCTAAATTGAACCTTCCCTGTCACATTCAGAAAGTCACAGGGACATAGTTCAAAAAACGTCGAGATAAATATTATCTCAAGTCTGGTGTTAGACAATAGATAGCAGTACGTAACTTTCTGAAGAGTACTTAGGTCCACAAAGTTCAAAGTACAGCTTCCATCTATAAATACACTCAGTATGGTTTATAAGGCCTCTTTATAATACCTGTTCTGATTCTATACAAATATCATGTAACATGGGAATTGTAACTTTTATTCATAAGAAATATCGAAATAATGTTCATTTCAAATTTCAAATTACATTTTTAAGAGAGTGATTTCGACTGTACTAACTTCGTCGTCTGCTTCCTGGAGTTTCGCAGTGTGTTGGGATCGGCACTTGATGCTGATTTGGATTGTCTTTTTCTTCTTCTTCCCATATGTTCGCAGTATGTTTGGGGTCGGCACTTGATGTGGATCCGTTTTGCGGCCGTATGCCCTTCCTGACGCCAATCCTATGTTGGGGATGTAGTCACTGTGGCGTGTTCCTGTGGTAGTTGCTAGTGTGGTGTGTTGTATGTAGAAGAGAAATGTATTGAGACGAACACACAAACACCTATACCCCGTGCCAGAATAATTGACCGTATGCAGTTAAAATCCCTACCCGGTCGGGAATAAGCCGAAAACCAGCACTCCGATTATTAACCTAAGGATTCGGGGAAATACATGCTTACAAACGAATAAATACATAAATAAATAAATAAATAAATAAATAAATAAATACATAAATAAATACATAAATAAATAAATACATACATTCATTAAATGGACAAATAGTATTAGCCTTTACTTCTCGGAATTAATGAACCGTTCTCTTCTAATGTAGTCTTTGTTGTATTTGTCAAACTGACTACTGCCTCGTGCTTATTCTAATTAAATATTTCTGGCTGAAATGTAACATTTATTACTGTAATTTATTTAATTAGGTCCGTCAGCTATTGGACTCAGACAGCCCGCATTCTTGTGGTCTAGAATAGAGAGAGAAAATCCACAAGGTATAGCTGCCCGAGAACAAGGGGTCCCGTACGGTAACAGAATAAAATTGATGTTAATATACGAGTACTTATTGCCATTCCAATTTTCACACTTTTAAGGATAAAATGAGCTTAACCGAGATCGATAGCTGCAGCCGCTTAAGTGCGGCCAGTATCCAGTATTCGAACACCGCTGTCGGCAGGGCAGATCTGAAGATAGTTTTCCGTAGTTTCCCATTTTCACACCAGGCAAATGCTAGGGTTGTACCTCAATCAAGGCCACGGACGCTTCCTTCCCACTCCTAACCCTTTCCTGTCCCATCGTCGCCATAACACCTATCTGTGTCGGTGTGACGTAAAGCAACTTGTAAACAAAGATGAGCTTACATATCTTTTAATTTTGCAAATCCTCGACGAGGTATACATTATTTTTCATTGCATATATCGTGCAAATGGTGATTTACCATTGACAATGAATTGCGTTAAATATCTAAACAGATAGAGCCTCCGTGGTTCAGGCGGCAGACCACCGGCCTATCACTGCTGGATACCGTGGTTCAAATCCCGGTCACTCCATGTGATATTTGTGCTAGACAAAGCGGAGGCGGGACAGGTTTTTCTCCGGATACTCCAGTTTTCCCTGTCATCTTTCATTCCAGCAACACTTTCCACTATCAATTCATTTCTCAGTCAAAATCATGGCCCCAGAGGAGTGCGACAGGCCTCGGCAGCCGGCACAATTCACATCCTCGCCGCAAGTGGGGGGCTTCATTCATTCCATTCCTGACTCGGCCATTGACTGGAAAACAGGTTGTAGGTTTGTTTCATCTATCCATATATACGCAGTAATAATAATAATAATAATAATAATAATAATAATAATAATAATAATAATAATAATTTCGTGTGGCTATTTCTCGCCGAGTGCAGCCCTTGTAAGGCAGACCCTCCGATGTGGGTGGGCGGCATCTGCCATGTGTAGGTAACTGCGTGTTATTGTGGTGGAGGATAGTGCTATGTGTGGTGCGTGAGTTGCAGGGATGTTGGGGACAGCACAAACACCCAGCCCCCGGGCTATTGGAATTAACCAATGAAGGTTTAAATACCCGACCCGGCCGGGAATAGAACCCGGAACCCTCTGAACAGAAGGCCAGTACGCTGACCATTCAGCCAACGAGTCGGTCATATATGCAGTATATATACAGTTTCCTTCCCAAGGTGCTTCTATATAACATAAACCACGCTACACAGGAGTGAAACATACCACTTTGTTTTCATGTATCATTTGCCTCCCTTGTATGTTATTAAACATCGAGCTGCCTCTCACTCTCGGTCAAAGCACCAAAACCCTTTGACGAGTGATACACATATATCCGGTAGACAGTGCCGTTTTGATACTCATGTGACACCTAACTGGCTTCAGTCATTCGCTCTGCTGACGATCACCATTTATTATTCGCTGACCAGTCGGTGGGGTTATATTATATAACTCGGGGTTACGAGAGTATATGTAACACAGTGATGTTGATATATGAATAAATTGTTTTCGCAACAGTATAAGTTACAACCATATCAACGATTGAAATATGTATCCATTACTGAATGATCCGTCACTAAAGAGCAATCTATCCCTTCCTTATAATTTGTTCAAAGTTTCTGATTATTCCTATTCTGGTTATTTGCAGACTACCGAGCTCGATAGCTGCAGTCGCTTACGTGAAACCGGTACCCAGTATTCGTGAGATGGTGGATACGAACCCCACTGTCGGCAGCCCTAAAAATGGTTTTCCGTGGTTTCCTGTTTCCACACAGGCTGTACCTTAATTAAGGCCACGGCCACTTCTTTTCCACTTCTAACCCTTTCCTACCCCATAGTCGCCAAAAGACCTATCTGTGTCGATGCGACGTAAAGCAACGTGTAAGAAATAATATATTTTCTGGCTGGGGATCTGAAGCTTCAGCATTGTTTAATTCTAGGCCTCTGCAGTCCTTTTCTGCATCAAGAACTCCACAACATCAAGCAACTTGGAGGAAGTAAAGTAAAATATTTCTTAGCTCCTTCACCTATTGTGAAATATTAAAAAAATTGTCATCGAAATAACTAATGAATATTTAGTAAATTTTTCAACATAGAACATAAACATTCAGAAATGACTTCGTTCCAAGGCAACTGATTTACTACCGGGCGAGTTGGCCGTACGGTTAGAGGCGCGCAGCTGTAAGCTGGCATCCGGGAGATAGTAAGTTCGAACTCCACTGTTGAAAGCCCTGAAGATGGTTTCCCGTGGTTTCCTGTTTTCACACCAGGTAAATGCTGGGGCTGTACCTTAATGAAGACCACGGCCGCTTCCTTCCCATTCCTAGACCCAACTCATCTTGTATAGTGAGGGCATTCACCTGCTGGACGATGGCATCGGTAATGCGGTGTGGCATTCCAGACGTTGCATCATCGGCCAACGACATGTGCCCTTCCCTGAAACGCTTGTGCCATGCCCTGACCCTTGCAACGGACACGCAGTGCTCTCCCTACATTTGTGCCAATTCTTCCATGAATGTTCGTTCCCCTCACTCCTTCCGCTGTTAGGAAACGCTCTACACCCCGTTTGCTTTCCTTTTGAAGCCTCCATTTCACTGTTGTCAGCACGACTGGGTGCAGTGGAGGATCAACGCGTGCGTGTGCTCCCTCTGTCGCCACAAGGTGTGCACTTATGTCCCTCCAGCGGCGATTTTAGGACCTTTGCGGTTTTATAGGGACTACACCTTCTTCCGAAGGCAATTGCATTACTATCCTTTCAGCGGTTTTCATTGTATAGCCTTCGGCTCATTTCTTTTGGAATAAACCTCATATATGCATTACTAATAATCTGGATGTAACTAGCGAACATGTTTAAATAATGTTAAGGTTTCTGGCTCGCTTCTACTATTCTGAGTTATATGTGTATGTATTAGTTGTTCTGTTATACACTGCTATATTTTATGATTACCAACAGTTGCCAGCAGTTCTCATCAGAAAACAGTGGAACATCACACACCTGAAAACTTTTAAACAGTTCTGTCATAACAATATGTGTAAGCATTGGGTATAATTTCATTTGCCGCAGTGTGCATGGTATTTCATGAATTGCAACTATTTCCATTGCATTTCTGAAAGGAAATATCGTACATGAAATTGAAAACTATTACAGTTATCCTAAAAAGCAGACTTTTCATGCTCCTGACATAAGAAACTAAATGATTAACCGATCCGTGGTATTCTGCGTATAATTAAGGAATTCGCAAACTGATTTAAGCATCGATAGCCTCTCCATTTACAAAATTGCATCCAAGTTACGCTGATAGAGTCTTCAAATCATAACGTGTATTGGTATGGTACTGAAAATATGTGAAATTCCTAGCAAAGAAATTAAAGAACTTCTCAGCTTTGTGAAGATTTATTTTTCTAAGATAATGGCTCACAAGAATATATCTCAAGTTACTGAATGAATACTTTAGACATAAATGTGAGTGACAACTGACCAAAATTCAAGAAATAAAAGTTTTTGCTCAATCTGTCTACGAATTCCTTAAAATAGAGAGCATATTAGCCAAGTATCATTTTCAATGGCCACCGTATGAATCCCGGACAATACATCCGATAATTCCTACATACGAAGTCACGTTTATAAAATTTGCGTTCCAGATCTTGTGGCTATATTCTCAATATTAGCTGCCACAACCCACTTTTCTAGCTTTCATTCACTAAAATAAAGATTATTTGTTAAGAAAACTCGTAAAGTGAACATTCAACGTCATCGTACTGAACTGAGTATCAATCTCCTCATTTTGAAATAAATAAAAATTTGTGAATAATAATCTTAATGTCGGTATTTAGAAGGTAATCATAATGAGTGTTTTATCTACCCGTTCTTGTATCATATTCGTAGCTGCCTCTGGTGGATCCGTGGTAGGGTGTTGGCCTCCGGATCTCAAGATAGGGGGTTCAGACCCGGCAGAGGTAGTCGGATTTTTGAAGGGCGGAAAAAAGTCCATTCGATACTCCATGTCGTACAATATCGGCATGTAAAAGATCTCTGGTGACACGTTTGGTGTTTACCCGACAAAATTCATTAAATCTCAGCCATAGACGCCCAGGAAAGATCCGGTTTACTCTGTCTGCTATCTAGTGGGCCTAGAGTAAAACGGAACGTCGAAATTGACGAGCCAGATGGCGTCAAATCGAAATGTCTGCAGACGGTAGCTGAGGCCATACGATAATTATTATTATTATTTGTATCATATTCGTATTAAATTTAAGTATTACGTTTTAAACAACGAAAAATATTTCTGACTGCCTTGTTGTTTTCGAGTAGAGAAAGCGATATCGACCAAATTACGATCGCTGAAGTTTCCTTATAGGTGGGTGCGTGGTTAACACTGTCTCTATGTATTACTTAACAAGAACAGGTTTAATGGCTGATTTAGAATCCATCGATCATTTATTGGGTGAACATTGTCATTTCAATGTTCCAATTGAATTTCATGTATTAATTTCGACTGGCGAGAACAAGTCGACATACTAATGTTACCATAATAAAGAAGAAGAAGAATCCACACACAAAAAAGTATACTAACTACATGAGTTTCTGAATTCCTCAAAATTGTGATCCCAAATATCGTGTCAACATGTGAAAATTAAAATCCACAGCCTGTTTCCGATCATTCGACCGGGTCAGGAATGGAATGAATGCAGCCGCTATCTAGCGGCGAGGATAAGAATTGTGCCGGCTGCCGAAGCCTGTCGCACACCTCTGTGGCAATGATTAATGAATGACAGATGAAATGAAATGATATTGGAAAGTATTGCTGGAGTGGCATATGACAGGGAAACCCGAAGTACCCGAAGAAAAACCTGTCCCGCCTCCGCTTTGTCCAGCACAAATCTCACATGTAGTGACCGCGATTTGAACCACGGAACTCTGCGGTATAGGCCGGCGCACTGTCGCCTGAGCCACGGAGGCTCATCGTGTCAAAATGTTTATAACTAAAATTATATTATTCTATACTTCGCGTTTTAAGTTCAGTTCAAGGTCTGTCTGTCTGTCTGTCTGTCTGTCTGTCTGCTTGCAATCAGTCACAATCAATCACTACTGATCTTCTTTCTCCCAAGTCTTGCCAGCCCAAACATTGCAACATTTTTGTAACGCTACTCGTTTGTCGGAAATCAGCCAGAACAAATCGACCTGATTTTATTTGGATCTTTTTTCAGTTCTTGAATCACGTAATTCTTGTGAGGGTCCCACTCACTTGAACCATACTCTGTTTGGGGTCTTACTAGAGACGTGTATGTCCTCCCATTTACATCCTTACTACAACCCCTAAACACCCTCATAACCATGTGCAGAGACGTGAACCCTTTATTTACAATCCCATTTATGTGATTACCTCAACGAAGATCTTTCCTTATATTAACACATAGGTACCTTCAGTGATCCCGATAAGGAACTTTTCCCCATCAAGGCAGTAGTTAAAACTGAAAGGTATTTTCATATTTCTGAATCTGAATCTCACAACCTGACTTTTAACCCCATTTGTCATCATACCATTGCCTGCTGTCCATCTCACTACATTATCGAGGTCATTTAGCAGTTGCTCACAGTCTTGTAACTTAATTAGTTTGTATGTACAGTAAAAACCCTTCCTATTAATAATGTTCAAGGATGTCTTTTGTCGAAACCACGCCTTTTCAGATTAACTAATTGCCTTTACTATCTCGTCTAGACAGCCCGCTAAACTGATATGCATCAGTAAAGTTTATATGTACGGATAGAGATTTTTAGATACCTTATATGAGCAGTCTGCTGCATTGAAAAAGGCTACATTAGCACTCTTGTGTGAAAGGTGATGTCGCTCTATTGGAAATTCACTCCTTAATGTAGGTACTTACTGCAGATAGTGTCTGTCACAGACGCTATAAAGACGAGAGCTAAGCACTGTATATATCAGTTGTTCCATCTGAACCGTGCGCCCCGCGGTGTGCTAAACGTTCCTTCGTTATCAGCCACTACACTGCGTGCTGTGCCATCCTAAAGGTGAAATACCACATTACACTAAGTTTTCTCATTGCTGCACCTGACAGCTCCTTCCTTTTGTCTCCTCTAGAAATAAAATCATCTCCAAATAATGGTCTGATAAAAGGCACTAGTAGCTTTCAGGGACTGCTCGTTCTTTATGCAAGGAGCACTGCATTCAAAGCTATAAGATTAGGTCTTAAAAAGAAACATACTTCTCCCCTATTATCACCTATTATTATTATTATTATTATTATTATTATTATTATTATTATTATTATTATTATTTGTGTGCAAGTTGCTTGACATCGCACCGACACAGATAGGTCTTATGGTGACGACGGGACAGGGAAGGGCTAGGAGTGGGAAGGAAGCGGCCGTGGCCTTCATTAAAGTACAGCCCCAGCATTTGCCTGGTGTGAAAATGGGAAACCACGAAAAACCATCTTCAGGGCTGCCGACAGTGGGGTTCGAACCCACTTATCTCCCGAATACTGGATAATGGCCTTACTTAAACGACTGCAGCTATCGAGTTCGGTATTTTCTTACTCTTATTCTTGTTCTTATTCGTTATATTCTTATTCTTATTCTTCTCTTCTTCTCTTCTTCTCATTATTATTATTATTATTATTATTATTATTATTATTATTATTATTATTATTATTCGTATTCTTATTCTTATTCTTAATCGTATTCTTATTCTTATTTTAATCGTATTCTTTTTCTTATTCTTATTCTTCCGGTGTCGCCTCTTCACAGAAGTTTGACGAGCATTATGGAGTTTTCTTATTTCATTTTGTGTCTTCCGTAGCAGAATTACCGTGTCGTCGTGGTCGTGCCATTTTTGCTACTTCAACTTCCAGGATAACCTACTCCGCCTACATCCACGTTTCTCTTCTGATTTACCTTCTATGATCTGTTGTATCAGGATGTAGCCTCTTTCAATGCAATAGGCTGCCTTTCTACCTTTTGCGATGGGGAGGACTTCTCGTTATTTCCTGGTAACACGGAGTACTCCTCGATAGTGTTTTTGAACATTCTGCAATACATGGGTATTCCAATGGCCTTCAGTAGGTTCACTTTGAAGTCGTTATTATTTATTCTGCGACACCGCAAAGCGGCACTGATAACAAGCAGCATTTCACGACAAGCCAGCCAGTTTCCTACCAGGAGGCTATGGTAGCACACAAGGTGCTTTAATTTTTAAAACATCTTCTTACTATGCCGATCCTGATAAGGATTTCTGTATTCAGATCCCATTCTCGTCTTAGTTCGCATCCAAGGTAATTGGAATTTGACACCTATTCCATGGTGTTTCCTTCGATTGTGATAACAACGTTGATCACTTTTTGCTTTAAAATTACCATATATTTTGTCTTCTGAATCTTTATGTTAAAACGAAACTCCTTCCTTACTTCACTGATGTGGATCAGAAGAAATTGAATTTCTTCTAAATTGTCAGCAAGTATTACAACGTAACCTGCAAGGTGTATCTAAAGTCCTTTTACACACTTTGAGGGCTTTCACAAAGGGCACTAGGAAAGTTTTGCAATACGCAAAAACGGTTGGCTGGACGCCCCTGTTATGCTGAGGGATGAAAAGAGGGGTGAAAACCGATCTAGAAGACAGCAAGTTGTTACCAAGCAGTGCGATTGAAAGCAAGTTAAGATATCAGTGTGGTCTAAAGGTGAATATCGCGCAATTATCCGCTACAATTTTGCTCTTGGATTAACTGTTGACCAGTGCCTGGAGGAAATTACTCCTGTACTGGGGAAAGACTGTCCACAACGGACACCAATTTTCCGCTGGTACAAAGAGTTCCAGAGGGGAAATTTTGGGGTTGAAGACGATCCTCTTTCTGGGCGACCGTCTGAATCGGTGACTGAGGAAAATATTGAATCTGTGAGGAAAATGTTGCAGCAAGAGAGGCGGTTGACATATCGGCAGGTAGAAGAGACCCTCCACGTCCCTGCACCTGCTATTCATTCAATTCTACACCGCCATCTCCACGTTAGAAAGGTTCGTTCCCTTTGGTTTCCCCATTCACTTTCAGAGGAACAAAGGTGACATTGAGTGAAATGGTACCGAAAAATGCTAAAACAGTTTGAAGATGGGACTTCGTGTAACGTCAATAGCATCTTTACAGGTGACGAAACTTGGCTTTATTATTACGATGTCCCAACAAAATCCCAGAACAAGGTGTGGCTGTTTGAAGATGAGGGTACTCCTGTGACTGTGCGAAAGTCAAGGTCAGTGAAGAAAAGGATGATTGCAGTATTCTTCACTAAACGGAGCATCCTGACTCGGGTTGTACTAGAAACACAAAGGACAGTTACTGCGAAGTGGTACAGTGAGACATGTCTGCCTCAGGTCATCCAGGCTCTCAATCAGCTCCGTTCAAGGTCACGGCTCAACACTTGGCTCTTGCATCACGACAATGATCCAGCACATCGTGCTAATGTAACAATGGATTTTCTTGACAGATCAGGGTTGACTGTGCTTGATCACCATCCATGCAGTCCTGATCTTGCCCCATGTGACTTCACACTCTTCTGAGAAGTGAAGAAGAAGCTGAAATGGCGGCGTTTTGCATCCGACGAGGAGCTTCTGGTAGGATGGGATCAAAATGTAACCGAAGAAATGTGGCAGAGTTGGTTCAGTGACTGGTTTCGATATATGGAGAAGTGTATTCAGTGTGGTGGAAATTATTTTGAAAAAGCCTAAAGCGTTCACTCACATTGCAAAACTTTCCTAGTGCCCTTTGAAAATAATGTTTTGAACGAGAATCCATGTCCGGAAACGCACTGTTTCCCTACTGAAAGCAAAACATCACCACGCGTTTAGATGTATCGCGTCTTCGGCGTCAGTGAGCGGACCGAAGTACGTACATCACTGGTACAGTGCTTCTGCGCCCACTTTCAAGAACGGCTCAACGTGGCGAACAGCCACTAGTACCTGTGTATCATGTTCCGGTGCACTTTTACAGAAACACCTGGTAGCAGAACATCCCCTGCTGCCACAGTCCACGCACTCGTTCCACTCTCTTCAGTGACTCGGCAGACATGGAACATTTAAGCGTACGAAGGTTTATTGCCTGTAGTCGGGAAACGGTAAGTTTGAGCACATGGATTCCTATTGATTCCTTCATTACAGATGAAGTCAGATGCCACCAGAGTAATAATTGTAGTTTTCTTCTGGATAATATGAAACACCAGTATTTTACAATAACTTCAGAAATAGTATGGTAAATCAGCTGGTTGCCAATGTTCGGAATCAATAATCCAGGGAGCGAAGAAAACCATCAACATCTGTCCACGAAGAAGATCTAAACAAGAATCTTCATTTAATTTATGCCAATGTATATTGAAACGCCAAGTTTTGTTCTTTGTACTATGATAGGAGCATCAAGAGAAGGATATTAGAAATGGCCTATAGTTGTAAAACACGTTTCCAATTTCTAGGACTTCATCCTGGAGGATATTCTGAAAATTATCACGCAGTGTAGAATATGCAAGTCAGTTATGGGATATTAATTTCACTTGAATGTGAAATATTCATATTTAATATTATTACCACTGTAGTTATGTACCGGATACTTCAGATACATCGCCTACAGGAGAATGAGTGGTCTACCTCGTCCACAGAAGTAGAGATTTTCACTGTGTTGCACGAAACGTTCACACCCAAAAACGTGACGTCGAGGAAGTTACCGAGAGTTTCAGGGGCTGCAGATTATCGGGTTACCCACTTTTCTGTAACGCTACGTGAGGGCTGTATATATTGCTCATGATACAAACAGCTCTAGCGTGTATGTTCCGGAATATAGCGAAAAGATTAGAACAGCATGGCATGTTTCATAAGGCAATTCGTCCATTGAAGACACGGCAAAAGGATCCGGAGGAATTAAATGTGGTGATAAAATAGCTATTGCTTAAGCGAAATTCATACAATAACTAGAACATTGGGAATACATCATGATAAATTTATTAAACATTATCTGCACTGGCACCCGTTCAAACAGCACTCAACTCAATACCTGCAATCGAATGGCCCTGTCCTGCTACTGAACAAGTGAGTAGTGAACACCTCAACATAAAATATGTTATTACTTCAATGCCATAAATGTACGCATGTCGTGTATTATGTTTTTTGATTTACTAGATTACGTCACAAAGCTCACCCGTTTTATACACCGTGGACATTTTATAGGGCAATTTGTGAGATCACAATTACGCAACATTGTCTGCAATTGTGAGTAAAATTAGGGCGGAAACAGCAATTATCACGCGTGCGACGTTAACAAGAGTGTGAGAGAGCTTAATTTGAGGAACTATCATCACCATTGTACGTACTTATTCGTCAAACGAATATAAATACGTCTTTTGGAACATCAAGCGACCGATTAGTCAAATTCTTGGCCCACCGACTCTATTACAGTGATAGCACACACTAGCTGCAGCAGGAAAGGGTCGTAAGACAGCACCATTCTTCGTTTTTGCTCGTATTTTTTTCTGCGATTTTGTCTCTCAAATTCTAATCTTTTTCTATCCTATTCAAAATTTTCAACACCATCATATACGAGTTGGGGCCATTTTGACTTATTACTGTCTATAATTTCCCACTTGACAGTGTCATTTGACATTTTTTCAGATTGCATTTCAAAATATCCTTCTGTCATTTTAGCTGCCCTCTATTATTATGCAGGGTATCTTTAGTTGGGAATACGTGATTTGCTTTGTGATGAATGTTAATGGCATACGAACGATATACACAGACCAGCGTAGCAGATCATTATATTTGCCTTTAATGCTTGTAGCGTTGGATTCCTCGAGGATACTGATGTTCGCCCGATGTTCAGTATCCTCCGCAAGCATCGTTGATGGTTGCATTGTATTCGAAACAAGGAAAAGACTATTTCTGAATATTTGTTCTGATGAAATGTGCAATAACATTTATACATAATGTCGTCATAAACTGATATATGTTGTGTAGCGTGCTGTTTTGATTTACAAGATTATGTATCGAGATACACTCCCTGTCAAACGTTTATGAGGCTATTTGTGCCTTCAAATTTTTACAATACCGTCTGCAAACAAAGCATAAACATTGTACAACATCAGCTTTCACATCAGCAATATGAGATCTGAATATAGAAATCCATCTCTGGGTCGGACTTGCAAGAAGTTGTTAAAGTTAAAATTTAATTTAATTTAATTAAAAATTAAAAATGAATTAAATGAATTAAATTAATGAATTACATTAATTTCAAATTCAATTAAAATTAAATTATTTTTGAAGTTCATTAATTATTTTTTATTTGTGTTTGTAGTAAATATTGTCCTGGATTTTGGGTTCTTCTCTACGAATCGCTCACATAAAAGTATATACATGGAAATCTACTTATCTAATGGTAATGAGAGAGACTTATATGTTGTAACCACATGTATTCGTAGTGTACTACTCAAGTTACAATTATTTTCAACCACCCAAAAGAAATTTCTTATCATTTTTCTAAAGCAACTCTTTCTCAGCCCAGTATAAACGTAGAGCAAGAAACGTGGGCTTGTTTTGAAGCACTCAGTCGTGGTTACCAGAAACTACAACAACTGTAATCTTGTGCTACCATGACCTCCTGATTTGAAACTGGCTGGCGTCTCGTGAAAGGCTACTTGTTACTGGTGGCGCTTTACGGTGTATTGCAGAATGTTCAAAAACACCAACGAGGAGTACTCCGTCTTACCAGGAAATTACGAGAAGTCTTCACCATCGCAAAAGGTAGAAAAGCAGCTTATTGCGATAAATGTATCCTGATACAAGAGATCACAGAAGGTAAATCAGAAGAGAAACGTGAATGTAGGCGGAGAAGTTTATCCTGGAAGGTGAAGTATCGAAAGGACCATAATATGAAAAGTATTATTATGTTCAAAGCAGAAAGGGGGCTAATTTGAACATTTTTTGTAATAAAACACACGACTATGTGTCTAGATATTTTGATTTTCCTTTCACTTTCCATTCCATGTCGATGCGCTTGTCATAATTGTTTTATTCATAACATTAGATTTTAATAGTAATTAACCCTCGAATAATCTAAACAAAATAGAAAATATGTCACAGATGAAGGTGAAATTGAAAACAAGTGACATATTACGCAGTTCATAACGTGTGCTACTACATCCATACTTCTTTTTCCGACGAGTATTCGAGAGATATTGCACGGATTTAAAGGTCCCTTCATTTTCATCCAAATTCCAGGCAGTGGTGAGAGAATTATTCTAGGTTTCGGTGTATTTTACGGCTAATGTAGGAGAAGAATGAACTCAGAAGTGAATCCAGTGCAAACTCGGGCGAAGAGGGATTTCCGGCGCGAGGACGGATGGTGACTGTTATAGCCGTACAATTGGCTCGTCTGTCAGCTAAGGAGCTCTCCTCGCGAGATATGTGAATGCTCTTGTGATGGACTCAGCGAGAAGTGGTCGTAAGAGAGAAATTGACTAGGCAATAGAATTCCTCGCTCTGTCACAGTCTGACGGATATAAAACCTTATTAATATAACAGAGAACTCCTTTAGGATGGGTTTTACGTCACACCGACTGGTGACGATAACACAGGACAGGACTGGACCGCGGCAGGAAGTGACCGTGGCTTTAATTAAACTGTATCCACAGAATTTGCCTATTGTCGGATTTTTTTACTTTGGACACTCGAGTTTAAGCTTTAATTACTAACGAACGGAAAAGCCTATTGCAAAGCGAGTCATACCAATGTTTTCCTTGTTAAATTCTGCATTGGAAAGTATAAGACAAATTGTTTTTGAAGATTTTATTTTTTTATTTTTTATTTTTTATTTTATTTTATTTTTTTTCATTTGTGGTTGTAGTAAATATTGTCCGGCTTCTCTAGGAATCGCTCACGTAAAAGTATATACATGGAAAACTACTTAACTGATGGTAATGAGTGAGACTTTTATATGTTGTAGCCACATGTATTCGTAGTGTACTACTCAAGTCAAAATTGTTTCAACCACCCCAAAGAAAGTTCTTATAATTTTTCTCAAGCAACTTTGTCTCAGTCCAGGATAAACGTAGAGCAAGAAACTTGGGTTTGTTTTGAAGCACTCTGTCGTGGTTACCAGAAACTACAACAACTGTAATCATACAGTGTGATGCTGAATTTACGAAGACTAATATTGAAGGGAACTTGTGTGCGCAATTGGACTGTGCAATAACAGCAGGCAGGGTGGTGAAATAGGGCACAGCGTTGCCGTTTCCAGTAGCAAACACAACGCGCAACAAACACAGCTATATATTTACTTTCAAACTTTGATTTTATTTCCTCGTACAAATTCCACTTCCCATCACTTTTTCTCATAAGGACTTTGGACGTTCAATTTCAGTTTTACAAATCATTGGATTCCTTATTTAGAATTGTCTCACTGTATAATTTATATAATGTTTACTTACATTATTCACTTATCCTTACCATATTTAATTCTGTCAATATTCTTCTTCTGGAAAATCGGAAGTGACGTCATTCATATTGATTATGACTGGCTCGAAAAGAGGGACATTTCCAGACAGTCCATCTTTCTCGCATTGGTAGTCTTCCATATTTAGCGTGTGTTTTTACATTTTCAGAGTTTCAAAGGCGTAGAAAATGACATATCAGTAAAATTCCCCATATATTCCAACAGGGCTATATCATCAACGAACGCTAAGCAATCTATTTCCACTCCGTTTTTCTTTGTCCCAATCCTTACGGGTTTGTAAAGGTTTCTTTCTTTTAACGTCTTTCGCCACTCCTGTATTACCTTCTCAAGTACGAGTTGAATAAAAGAGGTGACAGCACATCTCCCTGTCGAACGCCTGCCTTGATCTCAAAGGGTTCAGAGAGACATCCTTTGAATTTTACTTTGGATTTGGTATTAGTTAGTGTTGGCCTTATTATCGCCAGCAGTTTCTCATCGACTCCCATTTCTGCAGGGATATTATTATTATTATTATTATTATTATTATTATTATTATTATTATTATTATTATTATTATTATTATTATTATTATTATTATTATTATTATTATTGATACGGAGTTATCCGTGGAATACAGACGTGAAAGAAGGTGCGGACTGGAATGGGTCTAACTACAAGGCCGAAAGATTAATTAAAATTTAAATAAAGGTTATTTCAATAGACAACAAGATTTAACAAACTTTCACTAGGTGAAATAACCATTAAAAAAACACAGGTACAATGATAATTTTACAAGCGAAAACACAAGTTTTAAGGGGATCATTACAAGATCTGGGCTACGAGCCCCAAGATCAATAATTCCTGAGCTTTCAGCTCACAACCACAATTTACCAAAGGGCAGGAAACCCCTAATTAGATGGAGCACTTGCTCCCACCTAGTAATGTCAAGCCTCCTAGAGGCACCTTTCAAAATACCAGAAAGAGCTGAACCGCTCTCAATCTTTCAAGCCTATTAAAGGCAATACCAGACTTTACAGTAACTTGCCATCGAGGCACAACTTACAAGAATTAAACAGGGGTATCTAGTACCCAGCCTACAGGGCCTTAAAAGAAAATTAATAGGTTAATTAAATTGCCCAAAAATACCAATATGAATGGAGGCGTTGCTTGCACTCCTACATGAAACCGTATAAAACCTAAGGGGCACTAGGCCGATGACACAGGGGCTATTCCCAAACTAGAGAGGTGACTCGTATGAGAAAACTTTAATACCTTAAGAGTAGAAAATCGGTTATGAAAACGTAGTCACCTCAACTCAAAATGAAGGGGAACTCGAGAAGGTAAAGCACTCTCTATCTCCGATTTACAGTTGAAGTAATAAGAAACTTTTACATAAGCCGGCACTAAGTTTCATTTTTCGAAAGGTAGGTTACATTGAAAAAGTTTCGGACCTTTCATGAATGATTAAGACACACCCACAGTCGTTTATTGGGTAGCTTACAGTTACACATCAACATTGGGGAAGAAAGACGCCATTGGCTGAAAATTAATGACAGAAATTTACGATTGGCTAATTTCAAAACTGGCGGAAAGAAAGATATTAATATTGCCAACCCACAAATGAAAGAACAACATTTAGTAAAGAACAAACTTATGAATACAAAATATCTTCAAGAAAAGTTCCTTCACTTCGCACCAGGGTGCATGATCATAGTTTTTGGTAGAGACATCTGTGAGAGAATGTCCACACTTCTTGATAATTAGTAAACAAAAACAATTCGAAATTAACACGGTGACATCAGCTGATAAACGGTTGAATTAATTCAGTTTTAAAGTTCAGTTTCAGCTGTAGAGGAGTACCTTAAGGCGGAAAATTCAAATGTGCGGCGTATAGGTGTACCAACCGGTACAATTATTATTATTATTATTATTTCGTTATGGCCATTCAAGGAGCGCGTCTACACTAAGCACAATGTTTCTTATTTCATTCTCAATATCTCTTCATTTATTTACTGAGTTCCTCTCTGTGTCCATCCTCAATAATTTCTTTTAGGTTTATCTGCAAATTTGTGTTTGCTCACTAAGCTTCTATTATTATTTTTTTTCAACGGTTTCCGCCTGGATGAGTGGCTCAGATGATTGAGGCACTGGTCTTCTCACCCCAGCTCGGCAGGTTCGATCCTGCCTCAGTCCGGTGGTATTTGAAGGTGCTCAAATACCTCAGCCTCGTATTCGTAGATTTACTGGCACGTAAAAGAATTACTGCAGGACAACATTTCGGCACCATGACATCTCCTAAAGTAGTTAGTGGGAAGTAAAAAGACAATAAGATTATTAACATTCAATTGTTTCCTCGGTGATACCAAATTATTCTAGGTTTTCGTTATATTTCAGCTGACCGATTGTTGAGGTTTCTCAGGGATAGTGTTAGGTTTTAAAGTTTCTATGTCAGACTGCTTTTATGTATTCGGTTTATCCGTAGAATTTTAGTCGCTTTCTTATCCGTGATTTCTTCTGTGTCTTGATAAACTTCCAGTGGATTTTTCATCAATTTTTGTATTTTGCTCCCAGGATTTTTCTAAGAATTGTCCTCCCTTCTTCCAATGCCTTTATTTGTTAGCTGCCGCTAGTTGTCAGGATTTTGGATACATAAAGTGCCTCTAATTTTATGGCCGTGTTGTAATGTCGTAATTTTAGATTCCTTGATATAGACTTTTTGTTGTCTCTGTTCCAGGAGATTTTTTTTAATTTCTTTGCATTTAGCAGTTCAGTTTTGGTTTTCCTGATTTATCACTGAGAAAGGAGACGAGCTGCTGGACTAAGTGGTATGTTCCGAGATGTCAGCGGACAGATGGCGTAGTAGGCGAATAACTTTGAGCGGTGTTTTTCAAAAATAGGGAAGATCACAATATGAAGATAAAGTTGGAATTGAAGAGGACAAACTAGGACAAATATTCGTTGATAGGAAGGGTAGTTAGGGATTGGAATAACTTACCAAGGGAGAAGTTCAATAAATTACCAGTGTCTTTAAAATCATTTAAGAAAAGGCTAGGAAAGCAACAGATAGGGAGTTTGCCACCTGAGCGACTGCCCTAAATGCAGATCAGTAACTTCGTTGTGAGGGGGAGCGGGAGAATAACCCACTGCTACACCGTGTTTTGCCAGAAAAGTGGGGGTTTCAAACATAATTAAGTTGTTTCGTCAGGTTACCGGTGTGTAAAAGAGACCACAATAGATGTACTGTTAAGCTGGCTATTGTTGGCACACCACTCATGATGTGTTGTTACGATGTAGCTTTGACCACATCATCGTCCTCCCTCCCTCGTTTAATAGTCAATTGGACAGTTTTACTGAGCAGCGAACAACAAGCACGCCGCAAAATTTACTGCAGCTCACCATCAAATAAACAAAGTAGCTATTAAATATGTATCCATATACTGCCACCCTCCGCTTGTGTTCATGAATAAATCGCATCTTATTATAATTACCTGCGCTATTTGTCCAGATGATGCACAAACGCTGCTATTGATTTTCCTCCTTTGCATTTCTAAAACTTTTCTTAAGGGCAGAAAATATATATTCTCATATTTTTACCATCCAAAGCATGAATGATTCGTTTCATGTAAGAAGTATAGAAAGTTACATTAAAACAGAAGAATAAAAAAAAGAAATGACGTATGACTTTTAGTGCCGGGAGTGTCCAAGGACAAGTTCGGCTCGCCAGATGCAGGGCTTTGGATTTGACGCCTGTAGGCGACCTGTGCGTCTTGATGAGGATGGTATGATGGTGAAGAAACATATTGTATACCCAGCCCCCGTGCCAGCGGAATTAACCAATGATGGTTAAAATTCTCGAGCCTGCCGGGAATCGGGCCCGGGACCCCTGGGACCAAAGGCCAGCACGTTAACCATTTAGCCATGGAGCCGAACATTAAAACAGAAGATTGAGGCTGTGCGGTTTGGGTCACGTAGTTGTCAGGTTGCATACGGAAGACAGTGGTTCGAACCCCACTGTCGGCAGCACTGAAGATGGTTTTCCGTGCTTTCCCATTTTCAAACCAGGCAAATGCCTTAATCAAGGCCACGGACGCTTTTTTCCTACTCCTAGCCGTTTCCTATCCCGTCGTCAGTGCGACGTAAAGCAAATCTTCTAAAAAAAGAAAAGGAAAATGTCAGCCGTAGTGAGGTATTACGGGATTGGCGGTAGATTATAACAAGCAGTCAGAGACATGTTGACAATTGGTTCACGCTAAGAAGTGATGGTAAAATAAGTTCTGGGTACTGGGCTTTCATCGTTCACTTGGTTCATAGTACAGAGTGACCTAAAATTTATTAACATTTGACGAGGAAATACTTCACGGAATATTGTAGGTAGAGACGTAATAATCGACACACATGATTGACATGACATGGGGTTTTACTGACACCAAAACTAAATGCACAAAGTGACCAACAGATGGCTTTCATAACATACAAAATATGCCGCGATTGCAGGCGCATCTGACGACCTGTCTCATGACAGTCCAATTTATATCGCACACGGGTCTCATGTGGCATCAATGACGTGTTGCTGTCCAGCGCCATCTATTGTCCTGTGTGTGCACTCGTTTTTGTATCAGTAAAACCCCATGTCATGTCAAGCACGTGTGGCCATTTGTACCTGACGTGTTGCTGTCCAGCGCCATCTGTTGGTCATTTTGTGTTCTCTATTTTAGTGTCAATAAAATCTTATGTCATGCCAATCATTCGTATCGATTATTAACTCTCTAACTTCAATAATCCTCGAAGTAATACCTCGTCAAATGTTAACGGACTTCTGAGTCAGCCTGTATACATGGATCAGTTACTGAATGGTATACAATGGTGGGGGTGGATTCAGTTAGGTGAAAATTTAGTAAGCAGCTTAGCCAATGCCGATGATGGCAGACTGCGCTGAAAGCTGAAATCTAGTACCTTGGAGCCTGAAATTAGCATTTCCAACACTAAAGTGATATAATTAGCGAAGTAACCGAAGAAGAAGGAATGTCAAGTTGGAATAGAAAACCGGAACTGCAAGATCATTTCAATTATTTAAGGTATGTATTTTCATTTTATTTTTACAATTCGCGTTACATCGCACCGACACAGATAGGTCTTAAGGCGACGATGGGATAGGGAAAGAAGCGACCGTGGTCTAAACCCTTGGGAAGGAGGGTGGATGACAGGAGTCATCCAGTCAGCTTTCGACAACGGTTGTTTAAAACTCTGAGCAACTACGCATGCACGGCTTTGTGCACTTCTCTGGCGATCTCCTATCTAAATACCCATTTGAGTCTCAAATGCTGGGCTGTAACACTGATTTCGCTGTTAACCGGTATATTTGCTTGGAGGATCATCGTCATCCACGCGCCCACATTCAGGCCTTGGTAAGTTAACGCTGTTTGAGCGCAAACTGTCCTCTTCTCTGCGGGAATCTCCACACAGTACATTGCAAGTTACTTATTATCAAAGAGAACACATCTGTGTTACCATCGTTGTTTTACTGAAGTACTGTAAACCCACAGTGAGGAGGACAGACTTTTTACAGAATGTTGTTTGAGCGCTGCTGAAACCTCTGATTGAAAGGAGAGCGAAAAGTCCTCAAATTTCCAATGATATAAGAAAAAGAGCCCAGTTGCTCCTTGGACTAACAACCGGATCGTCGGCCAAGAAACGCCGAGGTAATAGAGGCCGCTGTCATCAATGTGAGCAAAGCCGGAACAAGAAGGTGGTATACACATATTTTTTTATTTGCTTTACGTGGACCGACACAGGTCTTATGGCGACGATGAGATAGGAGAGGGCTATAATCGGCCGTGGCTTTAATTAAGGTACAGCCTGCATTTGCCCGGCGTTAAAATGGGAAACCGCGGAAAACCATCTTCAGGTCTGCCGACAGTGAGGGGTGTGAACTTACTATCTCCCGGATGCAAACTCACAGCTCTGCGCCCCTAACCGCAAGGTCAACTCGCCCGGTAAGGTGGTATACAAAGTGCCAAAACTGGACCTGCCCTGACTAGGGCTATTTGATGGACATTTGTGGTGATTGTTTTCAAGAATAGGCAAAGTTAAACATCTTTATTCACGGAATGCTACACATTATTTGAAAATTATACATATTTAGCACCAAAAAATGTCAGTGATAGTCAGGAGAAAGTATTTTCATGTATTTGTTGTTTTTTAATTAATATCATATTGTTTGAATGATCAGATATATTGCATTAAAATAAACGGTATCTGGTATTAGGTACAATTAATATAGTTAATAAATGACTAGTAAACTTTCTGCAGTTAGTAAGTTACCCATACAACGTGAGTTACAAAATGGATGGCAGCTATCTAAACCCGTTACTGAATTGCACGCGCCTAACGCAGGGTTAATGAAGGTACAGCCCCACCATTTGCCTAGTGTGAAAATGTGAAACCACGAAAAATCATGTTCAGGGCTGCCGACGTTGGAGTTCGAACCCACTATCTGCCAAATAAAGTTCACAGCTCCTCGATCCTAACCACACGGCCATTTCTCTCAGTGATATGTATTCTCCCAGGGTGATAGCACGTGAAACCGAATCAAGGTTACAAAGCTAGTGCAATGCGCTCACAGTTACGATCAACGGTGTTTTCCAAGAGGGATATCAGATACGCAACGAAATAATTTTTACACCGGTCTGGTTTGATACCAGCTTTGCTATACGAGAGTGAAAGTTTGGTGGACTCGGGATAACTTATTCATAGGTTAGAAGCAACAGACGTGAAAGTACGGAGTATGATTGCGATACAAACAGGTGGGAACAATGGCAGAGAGGTACTCGGAATGTAAGGAACCATGTTTTTCATTTCAAGCAATCACCTCTGATCTGCACTAAGGGCAGTCGCCCAGGTCGCCTATTCCCTATCTGTTGTTTACCTAGTCTTTTAGAAATTAATTGAACATCTCCCTCGGTAAGTTATTCCGATCCCAAACTCCCCTTCCTATAAACGAATATTTGCCCCAATTCGTCCTCTTTAATTCCAGCTTTATCATATTGTGATCTTTCCTACTTTTAAAGACACCACTTAAACTTATTCGTCTACTAATGTCATTTCACGCCATCACTCCACTGACAGCTTACAACATACCACTTAGTGGAGCAGCTCGTCTCCTTTCTCCCAAGCCTTCCCAGCTCAAACTTTGCAACATGTTCGTAACCCTACTCTTTTGTTCGAAATCAAACGGAACAAATCGAGCTGCTTTCCTTTGGATTTTCAGTTCTAGAATCAAGTAATCCTGGTGAGGATCTCACACACTGGAACGATACTCTAGTTGGGGTCTTACCAGAGACGTATATGTCCTCTCCTTTACATCCTTACTACAACCCCTAAATGCCCTATAACCACGTGCAGAGATCTTTATTTACAATCCCATTTATGTGATTACCCCAATGTATATATATATCCGGCTAAGTTAAGAATAGATTCGATGGATCGAGCTTATTATAACTACAAAGACGCACACACGCGATACTGTCATTTGTGTACACTGCTTCATTCACAAATTATATACACATTGTACACACGCATTAATAAACCACCATTTTGAACAAAATACTTCTACGAAGAAGAAGAAGAAGACGACTGCTACATTAGCATGTCAAGCGATTGCCAACACAACAAAATCACGATATGAGTTCACCCATTCGGCTGACGACTTCCACTACGCGTATCGCTAACAACTCAACTCCAACTCCCAAGACTGCCTCTTTATATACATTGCCTGGCCTGGCTTCTAGAAGAGTATGACACAACAAGTTTTTCTCGTAGTTTCTAGAGTCTCCAATAACCTATTTACAAATGTATCGAAAGTTCTGTAAAAAGCTAGTGACAAAGATACGTTGTTCTGGACTATTACCCTGTGTTACACAATATTACATTGGATTTATACATCACATTTATTAATATGAAATTATATACTAGTAATTGCTATTTGCTTTACGTCGCACTGACACAGATAGGTCTTATAGCGACGATGGGACAGGGAAGGGCTAGGAGTGGGAAGGAAGCGGCCGTGGCCTTAATTAAGGTACAGCCCCAGCATTTGCATGGTGTGAAAATGGGAAACCACAGAAAACCATCTTCAGGGCTGCCGACAGTGGGGTTCGAACCTACTATCTCCCGAATACTGGATACTGGCCGCACTTAAGCGACTGCAGCTATCGAGCTCGGTACTAGAAATTGCGTGTTCTTACATTAAATAAAGTGTTATTAACATACATACAGGAGATGTGTCGTGACATAATCTCACATGTTTTTTACACAAGGCAATACACAAATACTGAATGATACGACCATGATACATAAGTACGTAAATAATAATAATACCTACTAATCGAGCTCGATATTTCCACTATTTATCCAAGGGTTAGAGAATTGTTTCCAAGTCATACTGGTCCATTACACTTGCATCAGGCTGTACGCATGAATAGGCTTCAGTGGCGGGGTCATGTGAGGTAATGAAGGAGGAAAGGTTATGTAGGAAAATAATAGTCTCGGCCGTGGAGGGTAAGAGAAGTATAGGGAGACCAAGTCACGGTGGTTAGACTCTGTTTTTAATGTAAGATGAGAGGTATGGGTCTAAACGAGGCTACAGATCTCGTTACAAACAAAGTGTTGTGAGTCGTTTAGTTAACTTTCAGAGGCTTGCAGACTGAGCACTGAAAGCAGCTGCAGCACGAGCAGCAGGAGTAGTAGTGAGGTAGTTCCTTAGGTAGTTCCTACTATACTATCCATCAGGTCAGTGGCCCACAGGTGTGTCTCACTGGTGTCTATGTCTAGCAGTAATTTGCGTGGTCAAGCTATTTGTTTCATCTGGAACTCTCTAAGCCACGTCACGTACCACTAGGAGCACTCGTTCTTTAACAAATGAGACACTGGGGAGGCTTTCCGCTTCCAACGTTTATCCTTCCTGTGTCTCCTTTTAAAAGGACTAGCAACCTGGTCCACACAGGAGTAAAATCATCCCGTAGAAACCTTACGTTTTTGACAAACAGCAGACATATATTTTTGATATAAATATGTACTATAGCTGGGAGTCATCTGAAAACCTGCTTCACAAAATGTGTGACGTGATGTTACCTAGCAACCATGGAGGCTGTGGTAATATTAGCGTTGGTAACGCACACAAAACAATATACATGAACAGTAAGCACAAAATATTATATACGTAGTTACACAATATACACATTATAACAGCGAAAACAATCATGCATGCAAAAGGGTTCAAAGAGTTAGATTTAAATTCTGTAGCCATCGTATGGCATCAGTAGAAGCCACCAACAAGTCCTGGATGGATCCATCGTATGCTCTCCCAACGCATTCGGTGACAATATGGTCGATAGTATGCTTAACTGCACCACAGTCACAGGCTGGGGAAGATCTCATACCCCAATTAAACACCATTGATCCGTATCTCCCATGGATAGTACGGACTCTGTTGAGGATTACCCATGTCTTGCGGGGCAAATCAAAGACAGCTGGAAGATCCTTATAACTGAACATTGTCTGCCATTGAGTCGGAGCTACGCTGTTCCACTCTTCTTGCCAATCAGCTTTTGAATTGAAATTCCTCCTAACACGTTCCTGTGTTGTTTGAATAGGAGGAGATCTTGATTTGAGGCGACTGAATCTGACGTTAACATTTTCATGGATGGGGAGATCAGGATTTGTCAATATTTTGTTTTATTCTCTAACCAAGTTATTCATTCTTCTAATTCTAGAAGGTTCTATACGGCTGAGCACCGGCAACAGAAAAGAGGAGTAGATTTTACTGTGCCACTTATGACACGCATTGTTTCATTCAGGACCGTGTCCACCTTTTTAGCATGAGAGCTGTTGATCCAGACTGAAGAACAGTACTCAGCCGTGAAAAGCACCAGCGACATATCTTTAAGTACGCAAAGTAAATGCAGAGGCTGTGGTGTGTAATATTGATGGATGGCCATGACTGATACAAACATTAACAAACAGGGGCGTTAGAATATGAATGGTCGATGTGATCTTGCAGGCTTTGTTTTGAAGTACTGATGTATGGCCATGGCTGAGAGACGTACAGGAGGCTCTTTTATGAAAGAGTCAAAGAGGCCTCATTTCATTATACTCTAGAGCAGGGGTTTCCAATTTGTAAGGGCTCGAGGGCCATATTGGAAACCTTTGCCATATTCGCGGGCCACACTTGAATAATAGGCCAATTTTCAAAAAATTATGCATATAGTAGGCCTACAGATGCACCATTATGAAACAATAATATGCATAATTCAATTGAAATAAAGGTTTGATAATTTTAATTACTTAGGTAAAACATTATTTTACAATAGCATAAAAGAGTGAAATTTGGAGCCGGGCTGAGTGGCTCAGATGGTTAAGGCGCTGGCCTTCTGACGCCAGCTTGGCAGGTTCGATGTTAGATCATTCCGAAGGTGCTCAAATTCGTCGGCCTTGTGTCGACTGATTTAGTGGCACGTAAATAAACTCCTGCGCGACAAAATCCCGGCACTTCGGCGTCTCCGAAAAACATCAAAAGAAGTTAGTGGGACGTAAAAACCAATCATTATTATCTGAAATTTGGATTTTAAATTTTCAAAAATGAAAAGTAATCCATTCAGATAAAGTGAATTTTTAAAAGCAGAAAATAGTATTAAAGAATGAACTAGTTCGGAATTGGGTATATAACGAATATAAAAATGAATACACTTTGAACGACCTAAAAAATACTCTTTTGTAACTATTCTTCACATTATTTATTAAAATGCTCTCGCGGGCCGTATTATATGGCTTCGCGGGCCACATGCGGCCCGCGGGCCGCCAATTGGAAACCCCTGCTCTAGAGAATTGGTTATTTAATTCGTGGTATTTTCATAGGCACTGAGTCAGTTTCGATTCTCAATGCATTGAATCCTACACTTGTCGACTCCAAATTCCATACAGATGTTCCCCGAAAACGATTCCTTAGGTGCAAATGAAATAATCTTCAATGATACGATCATTTGATTTTCCCAAAGGGAAGTGCGACGTCATTTTCCTTTACAGTCGAACCTCGATATCTCGAACCTCCATTACTCGAAATTGGTTACACGAATTTCTCGATTTCGAGAAGCAAATACTTCATCTCTTGAAGCAAACAATACTCCGTAACTCGAATTTTGTACAACATTAACTGTGCAATTTGGCATTTGTGGTTTGTGAGGAACAATTAAGAAGTAAAGAAAATATCACTGTGATGTTGGCAGCTAACATGACGGGAACCGAAAAACTAAAATTTCTAGTGATCGGAAAATCGGAGAAGCCTCGCTGTTTCTCGGCTGTGAATTCATTACCGGTCACGTACGAAAGCAACCCCCGAGGTAGCGGATGTCAAGCTCCATTTACGAATCCTGGATGCGTGGTATTGGTGAGAAGTTTCAACGCGAAGAGAGAAAAATCCTTCTTTTCATAGACATCTGCCCTGCTCATCCCAAGGTGCTCGTTCAGGATTCAAAGGCAAAGCGTGCGGTCGTCTTGCCACCGAACTTAACTCCAAACTACAACCTATGGACCAAGCGCTGATTAAATACTTGAAGCATTTTTATAGGAAGAGGGATGCTCAGAGAATTCTGAGACGAATTGAATCCGAGGAGTTATTAGTGGACATGCTCAGAAACGGTATTGGTTATACCTCGAAATTTTGATAACCCGAAATAAAATTTAGCTTCCTAGATAATTCGAAATATCAAGGTTCCACTGTACTTGTTAGCAACCAATGTCGTTCTCACTATCTAGGTGTTGATGTCTTGCAAGTATCTCTTAAGTCCATCGATCAGTACCTTTCTTCCACAGCCTTAGGAACTCTGATTCCACTTTAAACTCCGGATAGTTCTCCGACCGTCTAAATCTTTATCCTCGTCATTGATTTTATCTCTTGGCTAACCAGTATAGCAGATCTTTATTCCATTCTTGGAACCATCTCAACTGGTCCGTCCTTGATCTTGTGAAATTAAAGATTTTATTAATGAGTCGGTCATTATCTCACGGAAGACGAGCAGGGAGAACAGTAATATGTTCCTTTAGAATGGTGATGTTATTGGCTCTATGTAACTACAAGGGGCAATCAAAAAGCGACCTGCACTCATCCCACCGACGCACCAGGTTGAAGATCTCCGTGCGGTAAAACACCGCGTCCTGCTTCGTGAAGAAGTCCGTAACAGCCTCCTGCACATCCTCGTCCAACAGGAAGCGTCGAAACTTCAAGCCTTTTTCGAGGGGACCGAGGGTGTGATAATCGCATGGTGAGTGATCAGGAATCTAGGGAGAGTGCTCGAGTGTCTCCCACTTGTTTTGAGCGAGCTCGATAGCTGCAGTCGCTTAATTGCGGCCAGTATCCAGTAATCGGGAGATCGTGGGTTCGAGCCCCACTGTCGGCAGCCCTGAAGATGGTTTCCCGTGGTTTCCCATTTTCACACCAGGCAAATGCCGGGGCTGTACCTTAATTAAGGCCACGTTTGCTTCCTTCTACTTCCTAGGCCTTTCCTATCCCAACGTCGCCGTAAAGTCATATCTGTATCGGTGCTACGTAAAGCAAATAGCAAAAAAAAAAAGAAACACTTGTTTTGCCATACCGGCGACTTGCGTCTTTTGTCGAAACGCGACCTGCACGGAACCTGGTGCACGATTCCACAACGGTGGTTTTCGACACGCATGCTGCCCCATACACAGTTTTCATTCTCCTATGAATGTCCACCGGTGTTTGCTCTTCGACAGCCAAGAACAGAATAGCAGTACGCTTGTCCTGTTTGGACGCATTTGGTAATAACGTCGCCATAATTCACGTGGGTGCATTTACGCACGCACCTCGGCACGAGACAACTGCCGCACTGACCCCTTTACCTACATGTCCGTGCTTATACACCCGCATCGGAGCCACGCTGCCACAACGCCCTGAAAAGAAAAATTTTTGGTCACGCCTTACAAAGTAGAGCGCCGGTAGTTCGAGTTAACTGAGGCTGAGGCTTGCACCAATTCTTTGAAAAAAGTTCTTATTACACGGGAATAAGAACAAATCAAACTGCAATACCTTAATAAACATTTAATGACCACAAAAAGCGTTAAACAATACGGTACATACCTGGCTAACATTACCAAATTTAAAGATAACAAAAAAGTAGCATACGAACTCCTCACAAAGGTCTGTCAGTCTGTAGTAAAGGTGTAGGTATAGGGTTGTTTGTGTATGTACACTGCAAACAAAAAATGTACACGTGGAACTACTTATTGTCGAAAATTGAATTCGAGTTCAAAATCTAACATGCAAGTGTGAAAAACGTATTCGTGGCAAACGTATAAACTGGGTTTTATTATAATATTGTAGACTAGTTTTCGTAAGACTGGCTCGATATTATACGGAACCTCGAATTATCCGTAGCTTACTTTATATAATTTACTATTAAAAAATGAAATGGCGTATGACTTTTAGTGCCGGGAGTGTCCGAGGACATGTTCGCCCCGTCAGGTGCAAGTTTTTTGATTTTATCTCCGTAGGCGACCTGCGCGTCGTGATGAAGATGAAATGATGATGAAGACGACACATACACCCAGCCCTCGTGAAAGCGAAATTAACCAATTATGGTTAAAATACCCGACCCTACCGGGAATCGAACCCGGGACCCCTGTGGCCAAAAGCCAGCACGCTAACCATTTAGCCATGGAGCCGGACATTTACTGTTAGATCTTAATCTTTTCTGCCCGTCAGATCGTATTATTATTATTATTATTATTATTATTATTATTATTATTATTATTATTATTATTATTATTATTATTATTATTATTATTATTGTTACCATATTTTTGTGGTAGGTAGAGGTAAAAGAAGGTGCGGGGGTGAACGGGTCTCAAACTACGAAATTAAAGTTAATGAAAAATTTAACAAGGTTATATTCTCTTTTCAAAATCAAGAAATAACAAGCATGGAAGGTACAGAGTAGCAAGGCAACAAAAGAGCAACAACAGTATTTACAGGCTTTGGGCTTCGAGCCCCGAACTCACAATTCTTGAGCAGTTAGCCCAAGCTTACATGTACATAAGGTTTAACAAAGGGGCAGAAAACCCCAAATCACGCCCAGGAGCACTTGCTCCAAATTACACAGTAAGACCTCCTACAGGCACGCAGAAACAAATTTCAAAAGAGCGATCCGCTCTCAAAATTTTAAGCCTATCAAAAGGCCACACCTAACTCGACCTTCAAGCTGTCCTCTAAGGACGTAAACACAGGGGTAAAATACCCAACCAACTGAGGCCTATTAAGCGAGAAAAGGATAATTACATGGCCTCTAAAATACCAATGTGAGAGGAGGCGAACTGCACTCCTAATACATTTTGTTTTAAAACCTAATCTGGCTCTAGGCCACAAATGCAAGGGCTAATCCCATACTAAAGAGGTGACTTTAGAAAAAAAAAATTTACATTACGTTAAAGAAGAATAGGTTGTGAAAAAGTAAGTTCACCTCAAAACAATATGAGTGGGAGCTCGAGAGAGTTAAGCACTCTCTATCCCAATATGTAGCTTAAAAGAGAATAGATACTAAGAGTCTTTACATTTTAGGGAAACGTTACATGGTGGAAAAGCTTCGGTCCCGCCCCGAGAGTTAAACTGCTGAGCTAGCAAGAAAAGAAGTTATTATACGGCCATTACCTGGTTGTTGAACTGCTGTCCGAAGAAAGAGGCGCTTCCCGCCCCCTTCTATGTACTTTACACACTGAAAGATGGTAGAGAAGTGGCGCAGAGACCCTAAAATCAGCAGTTTATATACTCTCGCGGAAAGTTCGAGGCGTTTCAGGAAAGAAAACACCCGCCCACAATCATTTATTGGTTAGGGTTAAGCAGCATATCCAATTTGAAGAAGAAACACCTTATTGGTCGTAAATTAATTAAAGAAATTCGGGATTGGCTAAATTCAAAACAAGGGGAAAGAAAGGGGAATACCGCCAACTTAAACAATACCAGAAAGAAATTTAACAAGAAACAAACTTTTGAAATAAAAATTTCTCCAAAAAACAGTTCTTTCACCTTGCACTAGGGTGCACTATTGTAGTTCTTCAGTAGTGTCCTCTAGAAGAGAAAGTTCACACTTCTTACTACAAGCAAAACAAAAATACGTCGAAAACGACCCAGTTCAGAAACTTTAAAATTTCCAAGTAGTGACATCTTCTGGGTAAATTGAAAATTAATACATTAGATAAAGTTCGGACTTCCTCCAGCAGAGGATTTTCAACTGGCGCAAAGTTTGAATTAGCGGCGTGGAGGTGTACCGCCCGGTACAATTATTATTATTGTTATTATTATTAACGGGCAAGTTGGCCGTGCGGTTAGGGGCGCGCAGCTGTGAACTTGCATCCGGGAGATAGAGAGTTTTAACCCCACTGTCGATAGCCCTGAGGATGGATTTCCGTGGTTGCCCATTTTCACATAAGTCAAATGCTGGGGCTGTTCATAACTAAGGCCACGGCCGCTTCCTTCTCACTCCTAGCCCTTTCCTATCCCATCGCCGCCATAAGGCCTATCTGTGTCGGTGCAGACGTAAAGCAAACTGCAAAAAATAAGATATTATTATTATTATTATTATTATTATTATTATTATTATTATTATTATTATTATTATTAAACATGGACAAAATATGAGGTGATATGCTCTCTCATCGTATAAAATTTAAAACAATGGGTGAGGGTTTCAAAACAGTGGCGGTTTATTGCTGGACAGTACAGAATATTCTGCACGGACATGGCATTAGTCAGCAAGAAACCTTTTCTTCGTTTTCTGTTACTTATTTTCCTGACGCAGTCTTTGTCATTATATGTTAGATCAAAACATTCATTAAACGAAAATGATCTCTCTCTCTCTCTCTCTCTCTCTCTCCTGTTTTAATCACACTCTCGCCTGCAGATGGATTTACGTTTTATTTGGTTCTGCTGTATCTGTTCGGATGTTTACAGCGGGGAGTAGTTCTATCGGCTTCTCATTTCATTACCATCCGAATGTGGCTGCTTCTTCTTCTGTAATGTAACGTTGGAATAACAGTACTTCACTACTTTCCCGAGAAAATAACTTGCTCAAATAACTCGAATGCAATCTGTTAAATAAAAGAAGTGTCAGTAACAAAGATATTTGAACAACGAATTGTCAGCGAAGTCAACAGAAAGCTAGGAATATTGATTCTGATTGTCCAGAGACTGGCGTTCAGAATAACTGGACGGAGTAAAGAGATATAGCAGTAAATTATGTTAAACAATGTAAAATATCCTGTTCTAATAATTGTTTTAAGAATTGTACCGGGCGAGTTGGCCGTCCGGTTAGGGGCGTGCAGCTGTGAGCTTGCATAGTGGGTTCGAATCGCATTGTCGGCAGACCTGAAGATGATTTTCTGTGATTTCCCATTTTCACACCAGGCTAATACTGGGGCTGTACCTTCATTAAGGCCACGTCCGCTTCCTTCCAACTGCTAGCCCTTTCCTATCCCATCGTCGCCATAAGACCAATCTGTGTCGATGCGGCATAAAGCAACTAGAAAAAAGTATTATATTAAATGTTGATTAGTATTAATGTCCGGTTCCTTGGCTGAATGGTCAGCGTAATCACCTTCGATTCAGAGGGTCCCGGATTCGATTCCAGGCCGAGTTGGGGATTTTAATCACGTCTTATCAATTCTTCTGGCTTGGGAACTGGGTGTTTGTGTTCTTCCCAACACTCTCCTCTTCACATTTGGACAACATATGACACTACTAACCACGACAGAAACACCCAATAGTGATTAAATCCCTCCATATATGGTTGGTGTCAGGAAGGATATCCAGCCGTCAAACAGGGCCAAATCCATATGTGCTCCACAGTTCGCACTCGCAACTGCACAGCCGTGAGAAAAGCTGTAGTAGTAGAAGAGGAAGAAGAAGACATTTAAAATTGAGCCATAGAACTGAATAACTTTCAATCATTCATCTGAAGATCATGCTCTTGTTAATAATGACGAAGATAATATTGTTGTTTAAAGGGTATCTAGGTCATCCTCCCGTTCATCTTCTTTTCCCTCTTATTCTCACAGATACCAGGTGTATGCATTCGTTTTTTGCCGGTTTTTTGGTAGAGGAAACACGTTATTTCCAAGGGAAAGTCATTTTTTTGTTTATTCAGAATATTGGCCATCGGTTTTTACACACTTCGCCCATCTTTCAGGAAAGTTATGAATGCCATGCCAGAAAAACTGCTTGTCTTTTGCGGCAAACCATTCGTCGAGCCATTTTCCAACTTCCTCTAAATTGCTGAAATGCTGTTCTACGAATGCGTGCTCCATTGATGCGAAGAGGTATTAGTCAGATGGTGCCAGGTCGGGGCAGTACGGCGGGTGCGGAAGGATGCCCCATCCAAGCTATTTCAAGATGTCTTTCACTGGTTTTGCTGTGTGACACGGTGTATTGCCATACAACAAAATCACTTCGCCATGTCTTCTGGCCCATTACGGTCGTCTTTCGATCAATGCGTGATTTAAATTTGTACCGGGTGGTACACCTCTACGCCGCACATTTAAATTTTCCGCTTTAAAGTACTCCTCTACAGGACAAACAGTGAACTTAAAACTGGACCTACTTAAATTTTTCCTCTGAAGATGTCATTGTGTGAATTTCGACTTGTTTTGTTTCCTATTTATCTAGAACTGTGGACATTCTCTCATAGATGCCTCTGCAATAAACTATGATCATGCACCCTGGTGCGAAGTGAAGGAACTTTATTTGAAGAAATTTTGTATTCGCAAGTTTGTTCTTTACTAAATTTAGTGCATTCATTTTTGGGTTGGCAATATTGATCCTCTCTTTCTGCCTGTTTTGATTTTAACCAATCAAGAATTTCTGTAATTAATTTTCTACCAATCACAAGTTTCTTCTTCGATTTTGGTGTGTAACTTTAAGCGACCCAATAAAATGAAGTGGATGTGGCTGTTTTATTCATGAAAGGTCTCGAACTTTCTCCGAGGGTGATTTTCACGTCTCCTGGCCACTCGATCTACATCTAACCCAGTGTATAGACGTGTAGCAGGAGGCGGGAGGTGCCTCTTTCATCAGGCAGCAGATCTCCAGTAAGGTAATGGCCATTTAACATCCTTATTTCTTGCTACCTCAGCAGTTTAACCCGCGGGAAAGGTCCGAAACTTTTGCCATGTAACCTACCTTTCTGTAATGTAAATTTCTGCCGGCTTATGTAAATATCTTTAATTGTAAATCAGGGATAGAGAGTGCTTTACCCTCTCGAGCTCCCCTTCAGTTTGGTCTGAGGTGACTACGTTTTGGTAACTGATTTTCTTCTTTTCCTTAATGTTTTAAATTTTTTCCTTATACGGGTCGCCTCCATAGTTTGGAAATAGCCCCTTTTTCATCGGCCTAGTGCCTTTTAGGTTTTAATAAGTTACATATAGGAGTGCAAATTCTCGCCCCCATCCATTTGTATTTCGTGCCATTTACTTAACCTATTCTTTTCTGCTAAGGCCTAGTAGGTTGGGTACAAGATACCTCCGTTTCATTTTGTAAGTTGTGCCTTGATGGCAATTAATTGTAAAGTCGGGTATTGCCTTTAATAGGCTTGAAAAATTGAGAGCGGGTCAGCTTTTTTATGCATTGTAAAAGTGCCTCTAGCAGGCTGGACATTTGTTAATTACGGAGCTGGTGCTCCTGGTACTAGGGGATCTCTGCCCCTTTGTAAATGTATGCTTCTCTGTAAATGTTGCTCTAGAAACGCAAAAATTGTAAAAATGAGGGCTTATAGCCTATGTGTGTTAAAAAATTTGAAATCTTGGATCTCTTTCTAAGTCTTGATTTTAATTGCTTGGTCATTGTTATCACACTCAGTGAGAAATTGTTGATTTTTAAATATAACCTTCCATTTCAGTTTAAATTTTTTCTTGGCATTTGTAGTTAGACTCATTCACCTCTGCTAATCCACCAAACCACGGTAACAAAATTAATCATTTGTTGGCGATAGCGTTGTGCATTAACGGTTTCGCCGGGCTTCAAGAGTTCATAATACACAATACCGCTCTGGTCCCACCAGGCACAAAGCATGGTCTTCTTGCCGAAGCGATTTGGCCTTGGTGTAGAAGGACCGACTTCGTCAGGTGACAACCACGATTTTCTCCGCTTCTGGTTTTCAAAATAAATCCATTTTTCGTCAACCGTCGCAATTCGGTACAGAAATAATTTTATTTCGTGGCATTGAAGCAGCATTTCACAAGTGTTTTTCCGGTTTTCCATTTGTCGTTCATTCAAATCGTGTGCGACACATTTACCGAGTTTATTGATCTTCCCCATTGCTCGTAAACGTC
This sequence comes from Anabrus simplex, assembly GCF_040414725.1. Lineage (NCBI taxonomy): Eukaryota > Metazoa > Arthropoda > Insecta > Orthoptera > Tettigoniidae > Anabrus > Anabrus simplex. The sequence goes on along the minus strand of NC_090272.1, from coordinate 74,945,674 downwards.
TGCTTATAGTTTCTTGTGACACATTTAATGCTTGTGCCAATTGCTGTTGAGTTTGAGTTGGGTCATCATCCAGTAACGCCTGCAATTGCTCGTCTTCGCACTTTTGTGGTCTACCAGAGCGTGCACTGTCTTTCACATTGACATCACGTTCAAATTCTTGAAACCATGTCTCACAAACGATGACTTTCCACAGTCGTTTTCATTTGATTAAATATGAAAAACAATGCGTGGTGTAACTGTACTTTTCCAGACACAAACGTCGACATGATCACTGAACTATACAACACAGACGCTAGTGTTTGGCGGACTCAAGTTGTGTGTGTTGGTAGGTTAATGTCAGACGAACAAACTGACGTATGTGTCAAATTCATACACTGCGTACTGTTCCCTGGCGCCATTTCTTAGTGAAACCAGAAAAGACTTATGCATACACCTGGTATGTCGTCAAGCGTAGAAATATCATATGAATTTCCAAATAGCAGGATTTTACTGTTCTCTTGCCTCTAGGAATTATGTGGTAGGTCATGTATCGATAGCCTAGCTCAGTTGATTGTCATTTAATAGTGCTTATATGTGAGAGACCCGTACTATTCGCACGTTAAAGAGCTCATTATCAATGTAATATATCAGTATCGTGCCCCAAAATATCGTTAAACTGATAGCAGTTGAAGGTTATAGTGCAGTTTTGAAAATACTTCTGCCTAATAGCTTGTGCCAATAAAGTTAGGACTAAAACTCGGAAGATTTCCATCAAATTTCCTATATTGCAGAATATTTTAAAAATTCTGAAGTTATTCTGAATTTTTTGAGAATTTGGCAGCATAAAGTTACGTACGCGCTGCTGGGTTTCCAGTCGAGGACATCGACTGCCCAAAGCCAAACTGAACTTGCACGCTCCATAAAAACGCATTTCAATCTAGACTATTCACACGACTCTTAGTGGTACAAATATAGATTTAAAGCAACTTTGGCCTGTAATATTGACGTTGATCTCTTCCTGTATGTAGGCCTATGTTACTTCTAACATCACAGATCCATTTCTCATCGATCTCCAGACCAGAAACTCCCGATGTAGTTCCAATGTGTCGCCGCAGACAGGTGGAATGCAGATGCTCACCTGGTCTCCTTCTAACCAACACACGGCCATCACTCGCGCCGAGGCAGAACCGGTTTTCATCAGAAAACACAACGAACCTCGACTCCATCCTCCAATGGGCTTTCACTTGACACCACTGAAGTCGCAGACGGCGGTGGTTTGGGGTAAGTGAAATGCACGCCGCAGGGCGTCTAGCTCGGAGCTGTCCTTCACGTAACCTATTTCGAACAGTTCGTTGCGCCCCTGTGGTGCCAAATGCCGCTCAAGTTGGTGCTACAGACGCAGCCCGCTGCGCCACAGTCATACGCCGAATACGGCGGTCCTCCCTCTCGGTGGTGCCACGGGGACGTCCGGAGCCTGGTCTTCTTGCGAGCGTACCTTCTCGTGCCCACTGCTGCCAGCACGCATCCGCAGTGAAGACATTCCTGCCAAGTCATTCTGCAATAGCGCGGAAGGAAAATTCACCTTCACATAGCCCTATTTATACGGCCTCGCTCAACCGCAGTGAGCTGTTGATACTGGGGTCTTTGTCATCGTAAAGGCACAGTACAGCCCGTATTTAAAGTAAACCTGATGTGCAATGTTACGGGGCCGCTACTAGCGCTACGCTAATGCGACTTGCGACAAATTTGAATCAACGTTATCTTTCAGATGTATAAACACCCCTACCAACGTTTGTTTATCTAGTACAACTCCTCCTTTGTGGTTGGATTTATTTTTCTCCTCCAGTGTAGATAACATGTCTGCATTCGCTAGATCAGACGAGTAGAAAATATACCTTCTACCTTCCACTCTCTTTAACAGGTTATGATGAACCTGAACGTAAATTTCTAAAAAAAAATGTTAGGAGTCTAGAGATGGTAAATGAATTATGAATGCATTATAGAAAGCAATCATCACCTCACCTCATCTCGCCTCATATCCCTATCTATTCTGACATGGCAGCTTCCTCGGCTAAATCACTGACACTCTTCTTCTTCAGTTAATCTATAGGACACCACTTTCGATGTATCAGATGCCTGGAAAGAAAAATGGCAGCAGACATCCCCGTTATCCCATCATCACATCATGAAGAATCCCTGCAAGTTGGCACCCAGGCGACAGGGGAGGACGCTGAACAGAGTTCGGGCTGGCCAAGGTAGATGTGGAACCACCTTGTTCAGATTGGGATGAAAGACGTCATCACAATATGATTGCGGAAAAGAGGGGCAGACAATGGATCACATTGCACTTGAGTGTTCTTTATGTGCTTACAGAGGCTCTATAGAGGACTTCTACTATGTTTCAAGCAAAGCTCTTCTTTGGCTCTCGAACTTCGTTATGGAACTTGAGTTGTAAAATTGAGGTGGTTCTTGTACGTGTTGTATACAGAGGGTAACAGTAAGATACGGCCATACTTTTAAGGCAAGAAAATATCGTATATGGACATGGATATTTAGGGAGATCAGCGATCCGGAAGGTGCAGCTCCTCCGCAGTCCTTACTTAATTTTTGTCCTCTCGAACTGGTACCGTACTTCGAAACTTACCCACTATCCACAAAAATGCAGCCACATGACCTTAAGCCTATGTAAATTTCTTCTACCGACATCATATTACCTACTCGATAAGCCCATCGCCGTAGTTACGCAACAGCGTGACTTAAGTGTAATATTCTATAACAAATTACAGTTCAAGAACCATTTACAAACATTTATACAACCAAGACTATGAAATTACTATGCATTCTCCACCGTTTCACAGAAATTTCTGATCCCACTGCATTTCGCCGCTCCTTCCTCATGATCATTTAATCTCTCTTCATCGGGCGAGTTGGCCGTGCGCGTAGAGGCGCGCGGCTGTGAGCTTGCATCCGGGAGATCGTGGGTTCGAGCCCAACTGTCGGCAGCCCTGAAGATGGTTTTCCGTGGTTTCCCATTTTCACACCAGGCAAATGCTGGGGTTGTACCTTAATTAAGGCCACGGCCGCTTCCTTCCAACTCCTAGGCCTTTCCCATCCCATCGTCTCCACAAGACCTATCTGTGTCGGTGCGACGTAAAGCAACTAGCAAAAAAATATCTCTCTTCAAATACTGCTCTCCGATTTAGAAAACAGCCGGCAATGGGCAAATTAGACAGAGCAGGTTGCTTTGCTGCAAGCTCAGATATGTGTCTACACAGCAGGTATTGAGGTCAATAAATGAGTCACCGCTGCACATCAGGGCCAGGTAGCTGACCCGAGCTTCCTCCACGGAATCTTAAGAGGGCATAACAGCTCGGAACATCTTGTCTCGCTCTTCTCTGTCCATCCCTTTTCGCTCCACATTTCCCACAATCAGCACTCAATAAATACCTGAACGACCTTTCCTAATCCGCCTTCCAACTCTTTTTAAGATTATTAATAGGAGACAAGAGATGATATAGAATGAAATAAAAGGTATATTCCAGAGGGGTCTAAATAATCTCTTACGAATACGTTCATGTGAAGTGGTTATACCACCATCTTGACCCACGACGACTTGCTATGAACATGGACATGATCTTGGTTTTCGATTTGGACAGTTGTTATTAGTAGGCTGTGTACCTGATCCTGTTATCTTTTGTTATGTTTGTTATATTTTATTATAAAAGTTAACTTTTGTTAATAATAGTCTGTTAAAACAATAACAGAACGTAACAATACACCACGCGAAACACTTTCTCCCATGAAATGTTCAAAATACCCTCCGTTAGCATTGATATGTGCATCAACCGGCCATCGCATTGAATCCCGGCTGCTCTGATGTATCCCTGAAATATTGCATATGGTTTCGCAGCCTTCAACAGTTCGGACACATGTGAAATGCGCTCAGTGTAGTTGTATCTTGTGCCTCGTGAATAAATAAATAAATAAATAAATAAATAAATAAATAAATAAATAAATAAATAAATGGGTCCTTAAACTCTTTATTTTCATGTTAGAACTCATTTTCAACAACTCTACATAGGTGGTGGTGGTGGTGGTGGTGGTGGTGGTGGTGGTGGTTGTTATTGTTTTAAGAGGAAGTACAGTTAGGGTTCCGACACTTCGAAAACTCTACCGGCCAAAGAAAGGCAAGGGCCACGAAGTGCGTGAAAATGAAAGACTCCCTAGACCTCGAGTGCTGTAATACAGTCAAGGTCGGAAAAGAACAAGAGTTGACCGAGGTGGGTGGATTAGGATTAACGAAAGTGAGGAACCTAGCACAGGTGGAAGTAATTTCAGGACTCAGTCGAGATGCCCGTGGTGACCAACCCACGCTCCCAAGTTAAAAAGCTCCTGGGGCCCGTTTAGTCACCTCTTACGATAGGCTGGGAATACTATGGGTGTAATTCTACTGCCCCAACCCACTGGGGATCAAATTTACATAGTACATCAATCATGGGAAACACACAGGAACAGAACGTAACAATACACCACGCGAAACACTTTCTCCCATGAAATGTTCAAAATACCCTGCATTGATATGTGCATCAACCGGCCATCGCATTGAATCCCGAGTACTCTGATGTATCCCTGAAATATTGCATATGGTTTCACAGCCTTCCACAGTACAGACACCATGACTCTCTGCATCATGTTCAGGGATTCGATAAATAAGAGTTTTCAAATCCCCCCCCCCCAAAAATAAAAGTCTGGTGTGCTCAGGTACTGAGAGCGTGTAGGCCAGGGAAGCGTTGCCGACGCCATAGTTCATATAACATATTTTCTTCTTCTCCATGTGAGGAGTGTGTCCTTAAACTTTAAACGTACCTTATTGCTACGCCCATTATAATAACATTCTATATAAGATAAATAATAAATGGAGGTAGCTGGGGGTGAATTCCATCGTTAGCCATATATCAAATTGTTCTTGAACAACAGGCAAACACTGGAACTCTCCCCACTTCGAGATTGGTGAGTGAGAATATTGTTGATAACATTAAAACCGCCACAAAGTGACCCGTGACCATTGTCGCCAACACTGATGCATTGTGGATACATCCCTGTCAAGCCTTAATGCTATATCACGAATAGAATATCTACCAACTCGTTGCCTTATTACACGGCCTTGTTCATATTCAGTAAGCTGCTGATTCTGCTTTCTTCGTCTGCTACACACATATGAACATGATTCTGCGAACTTGGTCTTTTTCAAAGTTCACGAACCAAGATCGTTTGCGAGTGTTGTCTCACGAGCCATGTTCTTGGCGAACATGGATTTCTGTAGAGTTGGAAAACTTAGTTCGTGGATTTTCCAGCGACGAACCATATTTGCGCATGTGTAGTGAAGAGTACAAACATGGTCTTCCTGTCAAGTGTCATTAAACCGGTGTTTTTAATAATATGAGACTAGGCAATGACAGCAAGCTATTAATAAGTGCAGTAGTCAGGATGGCAGACACTGCGACCTTCATGCATCCTAGATTCTTGACAAATTTTATAGTATTTCAAAGGCTTTCCCTGTCTTTGGAAAGTGAAGTCAAGAGAATATTCTTACCGTCCGTGGATCGATTCAGTTAAGAGTTCGAAGAAGGTGTAAGTACGCCGCGGCTGGTGTCAATGGAGTTACACGAGTCTCCACTCATGGGCATGGACATTCGACGAGAAATGGTTATATCTCATTTTTTACTTAACATTATGCTCTTATTACTATAGCAAGAATTCATTCCACTTAACCATGTAAGACTACTCTAATTCTTATTTCAACGAAATGAAAATATCGATAGTCCGAGATTCTTGGAAGGATATTTCAATATAATTAGCCAAATGTGAATGGAAATAAAATAACAATAATGTTTACATTACAACATGATTGGAAAATAAGAATGAAATCAACATTGCATGCTTTGTTGGTTTGAATCATAATATAATTGATCACTTGTTGATAATGAACTAATTTAAATTCAAACTTGACTTGCAACAAATCCAACATGGAATTTGATTAAGGCTTATTTATCACGACACATTAAATTATTTTTTTCATTGTCCGCCAATCATAGAATTAAAATGAGAAATGTTTAGTATTTTCACTCGTATTTGTCACTCATTAGTTCAAGATTTTATCTTTCTATATTCCATCAGCGTTATGACTCGTCGCATGAATTAACTATCTAACAACTTGAGTATCCCTACTAACCTATATTCAACGCTGTCACTTGTTAATAACGTGATCACATGCTATTCAGAGACATTGCAACTAATTCTAACAAGCAAATTCAATCAGAGCAGGAACAGCAACTCCTCGAAAACTCATATCCGCCGCACCTAAAATACACAACATATAGCTGATACCATCATTAATAAATAAGAAGACTTGGAAAACGATTCAGCAGCATCCAGCTTCACCGAGATTATTTTCCTGAAAACTACAAAATCCATACTATAAAGCAACTACTTAAATAAATACTAGGCATGTACTGCTTCAGGTGACAATAACATCACTCAAGTGTGAGACATCTCATTACCTTCATATTAACGTCATTTACTGTCGAAGATCCTCTATCAATGATTATCCGTTCAAATATGTAACATTTACATCTTCACCATGCCATAGATTAATATTTTGATGACCGTACACGCGTTTCAATACTTATTATCGTCTGAATATTGTGCAAAAAATCCTATCATCAAATCTTATCGCTTGTCTATTTATGGTGCCACTTCAACTTCGCATGATGAACATCTTAATTAATCATTCTCAACCTTAAATTCATTGAAACTCTCGAAGACCGTACTACACTCCCGTAATGCTGATTTCCAACAAATCATATATCACAGCAACTTCATTTTATCACACGAACATTCTATCGACGACCCTATCAGTTATAATTCACAACACCTTACATGCGCACCATGCCTGTTCATAATTATCCATCCCAAAAATATACACAAGCATTTCTATCCGAAGAACCATCTCATCATCAAATACGTGTTATAATCATCCTAGTATTAATCTGACGGAATACTTGCATCCTACACAAATCACACGCGTACACGAAAATTATAATATAAGAAGACCTTAAAATCGACACTTAAATCACATCACCTCATAAGAATTATCTACGCAGTAACTAGTATGTCATTTCAGTTATGAGGAAAATATTTCCTACGTTCACAAACGATCGTAAAGACATCCCAGAATAATTACGACTAATGCGTGCTTTTAAGAGTTGAATATTGCACGGGACAAATAATTCCAGTATCTCATTATTGCAAACTTAATTGCAATTACGGATATCACTGAATATTTGCGACAATCACATTATGTTACTCATGTACTGAAACACTACCGATAGATATCTCACGTGTAGTACCCGGTATACGCTTATCGATCGTCATTTGTTTGTATGTTTTTTTAATGGAAGTTACCTAGTTAAATGATGAAGTTAAAGATTTAATATATCGTTACGACAAGAAAGACAACAAGATAATTGTGATGCCTCACTACTGTTATGTCCCAATGACCCAAAATCAAGGTCGACCGTATTAATACCATCAACATCCTAAGCAAGATCCTTTCCGTAAAAAGTGATTGCATGCGATTCGTAGGCAGGACCTACGAAATAAAACTCTGACTCCTAATATCAAAATCTGCTCGAAACATTTTACAGTTGAAGATTATCTCATTACTGAAACTGGTAAGTAAGCTAATTAGTACTAATTAAGAAATAATTTTATAATAAGGTAAGTAGTGACATTCTGAAAAGTTAGTATGACCTATTTCAATAATTCGCTCGAAACATTTTACAGTTGAAGATTATGTCATTACTGAAACTGGTAAGTAAGCTAATTAGTACTAATTAAGAAATAATTTTATAATAAGGTAAGTAGTGACATTCTGAAAAGTTAGTATGACCTATTTCAATAATTTTAGACGAAAGACGAAGACTTTAGGAGAACGCTGTACCTTCGATATTGTTATGGTGTGGCATCGGTACCTTCGAAATAACTCAGAGAGCAACAAGATATAGAAGTAGGAAAACAGCCATAACACCGTGTGCGCTACTGTACCGGTACCCTGAATCACACAGTGACATATAATTTGACACTGGAGCACCATTAATTTCAGACTACCTGAACAGAAAATAATTCATTAGTTCCAAATTTGAAATCTTTATATTTGTCTTATGGTCCGAAACAAGATCCTGGAACTCGTGCACTACAAGGAAATGAAATACAGTCGTACTGGATGTAGCCCCAGGCACTGCTGTCACACCAATGTCATGGCTTATGTACGCCTCCAACCTGCAAAGAAAAGAAAAATACCGTATTAGGAATGTTTTCAAAATGCTATTTGTACTTTAAGAATTCAATCTTAACAAAAACGCTATAAGAAGGAGTTGCTGCATTTATTCCTTACCTTTCAATCAACTCTTGCTTTTTTCCGGATATTTTTTCGTCCCTTTTCTTCAATTCTGCTTCCAAATCCGCAATCGTCATTGCACCTATACCATTTCCCGTCCTGTTAAAAACATTAGCAGAATATGGTAACTCCATTTTAATGCATTTAAAGCGAAAGTTTCATTTCGATGATCACAAATGCAGGAATACTCCATATAAGTCTCATGTAAAACAATCGAGCAGCGGAAAGCGCATACCGGGTATTACCATTACGCTGCCTAGCAGACAAGTTTTGCGTGATACATCCCTATTATGTCATCCATGACAAATAAAAGAAAATTCTACGTTACTACTATTCTACATGACAGAATAGAGGAAAGACATCGTCTTGGGGTACTTATCGTTGACGGATTCTTGTAGCTTATCTCCATCCTCTCATCGGGCTGAATTTTTATGTTATTCCGTTTCACCATAGTTCCAGGCCTGTCAGGACACTAATCTTGTTCAAGCCCTCATGGTTGATTTGGTTATGGTATTACAGTAATAATCTTCCACCTTCGTGGGCATTCTGACCTGAAACTTGTACAGTCGGAATTATTACAACGATATATAACACACAATATCTCATTGTTAATCCAAAAACACTCGCCTTGTTTCTTATATTAAACGCTAGATCTTATTATTATTACTACAATTTCCTTCTCTATTCCTCTCACAATATCTTCTCAAGTCTTACCATTCCAACTAGTTTCCTTCTTACAAGTACCTAGCAGTTCTTTCTCTCGACCTTCAACCTCAATATTTTTACAGTAACCTTGTTCATGTGAAACAAAATCCTATTTAAATATTACAATAATAACATTGGTTCGCATTTTATAATTTCTGACAAGATCGCTAGTTTTCCACCTGTTTTTGACATTTGAGGAATTTCTTCTATGACGTCACTCTCTTGACGTGTACAATCGAATGTTTCATCAACGCCTTCTTGATCACTGAACTTGCATCGTTCAAACCTTGTCCACCGCCGCACATGCCATTGCTGGACCCGAAATGTCACATATAAAACTTGCTCTATTCTCCCGCTGACATGTGATTTTCCATTTACTGATTTCCGCTTATTCACTAGAAGGTGGTTTTTTGAATATAATTATCTCGTGACCACGAGGTTTTGAGCTTATAAATTTACCTATTCATCCTATTTCCACCAAAATTTCCTCTTCAAATGAGCGAGTTATCTCGGCCGACAGACACAGTTGGACTATAGGAACTGGACGTATAATTGCTGGACGTATACTTCCGTGTAACTTTCGTTGACCTTTTCCTTACCATAACCTTCAATGGCTCTATAACTGATCTGGACACTATTAGAAGGTTATAATATAGAGGCAGATATAAGCAGGAGGTGGCATTACAGGAGCTACTGATAATGACGCGAGAGAAGATGCCCGAGGCAGCTTTAGCGTTTTTAACTTCGAGAGTTAATTCGTTGAAACAAAGTTTCCGTAGGGAAGTGAGGAAAGTTAAAGAGTCGAAAAGTAAAACAGGTTCGTCGCAAGAAAGTATCCATGTACCAAAATTATGGTACGTCGGTCTTCTTTCATTTCACACCGACCAAGAGGAAATACGAAACTCGAAATCCAACATTGATGTTCCAGTCACTAAGGAATGGGAGCCGGATGATGACAGCCAGTACGAGGAAAGTCAACTACTGGAATCGCAGATAATAATAAGGCATTGCATTTAAATACTAGTATTTATTAAATTGATTCTAACAGTGATTTAATACATTCAATACATTATGTTTCATATTGTTCATTTTATATTGAGGATGCCATTCGGATCTGTCAGGCACTTTTTCTCGGGCATTAAAATAATTCACATAATCCAATCTGATCTGCTTTATAATTAATTTCTATATTCCACATCTGGCATTCGCATAAAATTTTGTGATTATTTTTCACTTATGACTTTGAGGATGTTTAAAATATTCATATGTGACCACTTGTCTTTCTCGTAACCATTCCTTACACCACCTGCTCCTTTTCTTCCTCCAACTCGTCAAGCACAATAACATCAGTCGTAACTTTGAAAAGCTCATTTCCACAAGTGTGACACCGAGCTCTTCGTGCTGGGTGAACGTGTGTGTAGCGAAACAGAAGCGAACTTGGTTCGCGAACTAACTTCAGAAACCAAGTTCGCCAAGCCATGTTCGTATGTGTGTAGGGCGCTTTAGAAATATGCCTGACTAACACCTGCCTTACAACGTCAACACCAGACGATGACTAACGCTCACGAAGTGTATAGCACGTATTTAAAGCAAACTTGTTTTGCAAGGTTATAGTGACGCTACTAGCGTGCAACTATGGATAGGCACACTGATCTCTATACATGGATGGCTGGTAGCATGGGTAGTAAGATGGTAGCGAGCGCACGGTGCAGTAGACCACGAGGAGCGCGCTTGCTTTGTTTATGCTTAGTTCAGTGACGCCAGGTCTCCTGATTGTAGTTCCACGGGTGTTCTGTGCTGTGTTATTGCAATATCCCACACATTTACAAATGAAATACATCAATGAAAAATCACTAGTTTAGATATTTCACTCGCTGAATTGAAACCACATGTTACTTCTGCATGTTAGTAAAATATAAACAAACCAGGGAGCCATGCCTATACTACTACGATTAACACAAATACGAATTCCTAAACGTAAATAATACGAATACACAATGCATTTAAACTATCAAAGTATGCATGTGTGGCAGATATAAATTGAGTACTATTTGGAAGAGGTACAACGTTCTCTCCGTCAGTTCAAATTACAATATTTCCTAACATTGTATTGATTATGTAGTAAACAAGTGACTGTCGGCATGCCGAAGTGCACTTCTACGGCAAATACGCCGCGAAATACTTGAATATCCAGCGAAAAACACACAGTAAACTATCACTGTGCCGTTACAGGAGAAGTAGATGTGGTTCTGGGCTTTTAAATGACCTGCGGGCTCGTATTAAATGGCTTCTACAAGCTTTTAACAAGCCGGAATTACTAAAATAAAACCATTTTCTGAAAGAGGAAGAATAGGGCTATTTTGTATTAATAAAAAGAAAAACCGAGTTTTTGGCTCAAAATACGAAACATTCAGTCATAATTCCCCTTAAGAATGCATAATTTCGTGGCATACATATATAAAATTTACAGCAATGTTTCCAGAAACGGTTTTTCACTCGTATTGTATTACCGATCGCTAATTGCATGTATTCAGCACCTAAGTTAATATGTGTGTCGTCGGTAGATGCGGAGTGGGTTGTTGTCCCATATGCTCTGTACTCTGACCGGCCAACCGAGCAGAGGAAAGTTGGCCACGGCTCTACCGTGGCTCTACGCCTCTGCATTCGGGAGACGGTCCTGGGGCACAGTGCTGCACTTCTCGCCTGGCCTCGCCCGTCGGCTGTCCTGAGAATGGTTTCCGTGGTTTTCCATTCTTCTGCTCTAAGGCGAATGCCAGGACAGTTCGTAGTATAGGCCACGGCCGCCTACCCCGTCACCTTCTCCGCACATCTCCTTCACCGTAACAAATCTCCCGGCGAGAGACGGCATCACCGTCTAAGAGGCCCGCCTCCCCCTTCAGGGGAGGAATGAAAACGTTTAGTAGTTAGTTAATATTTGTCGGCTGTTATTATACACTCATTTTTATTGCCATCCCGGAGATTTACTGACCTCGGAATGACGTGTCGGTGTTCCCAATGTCCTTATGCTTTGGGTGAACATGTCCCTATATTTTTAATTATTCCAATGCGCCACTAATTGCGATTTAAAATTGATTACATTATCATTGCTTCCCATAAGGAGAGCTCTAGGATGGGTACAGCAACATGGCGAACCGCGCACTCAACTTGGCGTACTTTCTCCTGCAGCGGAGAGCTACCATCAGCGATCCATGTATAGAGATCAGTGGATAGGCATCATCTTTCAGATGTGCAAACACGCCTTCCGAAGTTCATTTAACTAGCACAGCTCTTTCTTGGTGTTCGGATTCCATTTTCAGCCAGTATATTGTGCCCTACTGCACTATTAAGTTCCGTCCAGGCGAAGGCCGGTCTCGAACCCAGAGTACAGTAGTGAACGAACTCTCACAGACGTGAGCTGGTGCACATAGTCTTACCTGAACACTGTCCTCTTCAATCAGCCGGTAGAGCGCTCTTCTCAGGATAACATGGGTATAATGGGGCAACATAAAGATAAAACACTAGGACATGTGCCTCCTCAGGTAAGAATTCGACTAAATAAAAAAATTTAAAATAAAATATCTAACAGAAAACACCGCTGCATTCCAAGTTTAACAAATAGGGATTTATTGCATAAAATGGAATTATTTACAAATAAAAGATCATTTCAATATGAGATGGAAAAATGACGCTGAGCCGATGACTATCATTTCACTGCCTTCACAAAAACACGTGAATCTGCAACAAGCATGTAACCATAGTGTAAGTCACGAAGTTTAGAAAGATGGATATCTGCTTAATGACACAAAAACAATGATTCCCTTAAAATTTTACAATGCCTCGCGCCGTCGAACCCCGGTGCAAACAAAAATCACCACAAAATTTACAATGACCTGACACGGTCACGAACCCTAGTCCTATGACAGGTAAGGTGTCCAAGATACCTATGCAAACAATATCAAAGATCCAATCAACACATACAAGGGTGTCAGTATAAATGGGCCAGTGTTAAAATCTTACGTAAACAAATAGGACATAAAACAAATCTCTCTCTGCTTTCAGAACAAGAAGGTCGTTTCTTCCCCTCTTAGCACACTTGAAATACTGCAGACGACCCACACACCCGCCTGTGACGTCAAGCTCAATGACCTCCATTCTCACCCCTCCACTTGCGGCAGTTCCCTAATTTACGAGCTCAAACGGGAAGACAGGCTAAAGTCTTGCCTTTCAAAGAACACTTCACGTAGTCAGCTGTTAAACCCCTCATTTAAATATACCTGGGCTATCTGCCCTTGTCTCCATACTTCAGCAATCTCGCTCATCTTACTTATGCCTCTCATGGGCTAAATCCTGGTGCTACAAAACACTAATCATTAAGCGATCGTCACATTGCCATACTTGGCATTTCCAAAATATACTCAATAAACTCTCAATGGTTGGGCTCTCTCAGGCCGACTGCAAATCTTACTTTTGCCTCTTATGGGCTCCAATCTCTTAATACCTGGACTCGCTCGCTCTATCAATGAATCTGGGTGAATTACTGGTCACGACTTGGTCATAATTATACACTTCTACGTCTGCAGAAACAAATGCCTGAATGTGATCTAATAAAAGTACCTATCTGTAGACTAACCTCCTATGCCCAACTGAGTTCGATCAGACCCTTACACAAACATGTACTTCAAAATAACGCAATCAAAATGAACTATAAATTCGCTAACAAGGACTCTACAAATAACATCTACCTTAAAGTACGGGGTTCGAATTTGAGGCCTAGCTCTATATTACACGGGAAACTCTCCTATTAACACAAATATGCTGACTGACGGCCCCCATATTCCTATCTAAATTTAAATGACATGCTTGAAACAGAATTGGAAAGCTCTGACCTTAAAATAGAAGACATAGCGGAGCGGCCATCCCTGTGGACCACTGGATCTACCACATTCTGATAGACTGCCGGGCTTGCATCAGATACTGTTGACCACTTGGAGACATTCTTGCTGGTGTAGCGTCTTCGTACAGCTCCCTCTGTAGTCGGGAGGTGTCCTCTTCGATGTTGTGCTGGTCAGGTGCTCCCAATGTTCCTGGCTCGATGCCCGTTGTTGTGTTGGCTTCAGCTCCTGGTTGTGGCTTCTTTGGAATGATGCTGTCAAACACTCGTTCTGACTTGATGCTGGGGTAAATCTTTGCAGAAATAGCAGTACAGGTAGTCGGTGTAGCTTGAAGACAAAGCGTTGTTCTCAGTACCAACACGCCGTATGACGATTCGTTCCTGCAGCCTCTCGTTCCAAGAATGACCCTGATATGCCCTGGCGGCCTTAATTTATAATTCCGGGTGGCGTCATCAAGCCACTTGGCTGCGTGCAATCTTAGCGTGCCCGGGAAAATTTTCCCGCATTAATTATCATGAGCGCAACTTAGCGAATGCATTAATTAATGCAGCCCTAATGCCTATCAAAATAAAGCAGATATAAAACAGGTTGCAATTCTTGTCTCAAATCCAATGCAACTCTTCTGTAACCAAAGATATTAATTTATTTCATTCTTCCCTCCTAGAATAAGTTTAGCCGGGAACTGGAAGAGCGTACCCAAGCTTCATCAAGAGGCTTCGCTTTGGACATAACTCCTTCTAATGGGTTCTGGAGATTTCTCATAATGACGCTCGCACTCACATCACATAAGAACGCTTCTTCTGGACCCCTTTATGACATATACTGTAAGACATCGGCTTCGTGGGTGGCCTAGTATTATTCCAATATCCAATACTCAAATTGATATATTTGCACCAATGAACAGAATGGTTCATAGCCCCCCGTGAACGACAAAATAAAATTTTGTCAAGAATTTTATTTTCCCAAATTCCACGATCATTTTCTCACTGCAATTATATCTGCTGTCAATATTCAAAACTTCAGGGCCTGGGACTATCTTCAGCTACCGACATGATAGCCTCCCTATCCTTCCTAACTTGGTAATAGGCATCCAGCAGAGCTAGAAATCTCCGGTGGTTACTCTCGCAGTCTTGACACTCCGTTTCTTCGCGCTGCTCAGATAGCTGTTGCTGGTCGCCTGGAGAAATCATATTCACTTCTTCTTCTGCTTCTTCTTCATCATTGGGTATCTCTGGTTGTTCTTCTTCGCTGTCATTTCCATCTTCTTCCGGAATGATAACCTCCTCTCTGGCAATATTTTCGGTCTCTTCGTCCTCAGGTTCTTCTTCCTCTTCTTCGCCTCCTTCTTCTTCTTCTTCTTCTTGATTGTCTAATTGATATTGGCCGGGTGGGAAAAAGGGCTTAAGGTTTGATGAGTTAAAGACCTTAGTCACTGTAGCGTCCAAGCTTTGTACCTTGTATGAGTTATTTTCATAACTATGAATTATTCTATACGGTCCAGTGTATAGCTCCGCGAACTTATGGTAGTATCTCTCTGTAGGGTTAGAGACAGTGGGTGTCTTAACTAACACTAACTCGCCCACTTGTAAAGGTCTATGAAATTTTTTATTCCTAGTTCTTCGCAGCCGCTTCTCAGCCTGTGCTTTTAAGTGTTCTGCCACGTTATTAACACATATCTCTTGAGCTAGTTGCGGATCCCTAGGGCACGGAATTACATTTTCCCAAGGACGTTTATTCAGCTCATTATTGTGAATCCATGCTGGAATCATACCGGTCGATTCGTGTCTCGTTGTGTTAATACACTCTGTAATAATGGGCACTACAGTGTTCCACTTATAATGTTCTCTAGGGCAGTATATCCTGCAATACTTGGATATCTCCCTCATGATACGTTCACTCGGGTTAGCTTGCGGATGTCTGATGCTGGATAAGACATGCCTGATCCCTAGTCTTTCTAGTTCACGCTTAAACCCTGCAGCAGTAAATTGGCTCCCATGATCACTTAAGATGCTCTCAGGCTTACCCATAATGGGTATTATCTTTCTTTTGATCTGCGATAGCGTTGAACGAGTATTCGTCTTTTGAATAGGGCATAATGTAACAAATTTACTGAAGACGTCCATACAGACAAGGATGTACTTTAAGCCCCTAGTAGCAGAGGGTAACGGACCGAAGAAGTCTATTGCGAATAATTTACGTGGTCCCGTATGTATCAGTGGTCGTGGCGGTTGCTTCAGAAGGTACGGATTTGGTTTCACCCTCTGACAAATGTCACAGGTACGCAGGATTTTCTGTACCATCGACCTCATTTTAGGCCACACGAAAGTTTCCTGCAGTGTTGCTACCACTTTATCAATTCCTGAATGTCCTGTAGAGTGATGAGCTATCCATATCAAGTCAATCTGTAATCGCGGAGGTACCACAATTCTAAATTTCGTATGATTCTCATCCACAAATTTATGCAAAATGTTGTTAAAATAGTGATAATTTACCGCTTTGCGCTCCGCTTCAGCGTACTGTGGAGTCCCGGGTTGGAGTTCTTTCCGAAAGTACTGGATTAGCCGTCCGGTCTCTGGGTAATTTTCCTGTTCCTCATGAATATTCCGCAGTCTCTCCAGTATATTTTGATCCTCTTGGTCTAACAGAGTTAAGTGAATTGTAAGTTCCTCCGGATTAGGATTTCTGCTCAACGCGTCAGCTAGTATGTTCAGTTTCCATGGGCAATGTTCTACCGTGAGGTCGAACTGCTGGACGTAAAGTGCCCATCTACTGACCCGTGCATTAGCCATGTCCGTCTTAAGAATGAAGGTAAGTGCTTTGTGATCTGTTCTAATCACTACTGGGAATCCGTACACATACTTTCTCCAGTGAGCTAAGGCAGTAACTATGGCTAACATCTCCAACTCGGTGGTCGTGTATTTCAACTCGTGTCCTCGTAATTTTCTACTCATGAAAGCCAAATATGATATTTTATGCTCCCTCTCGGGTGTTTCCTGGTACAGCACTGCTCCGACTCCAACTGCAGAAGCGTCCGTCTGTATGATGAACTTCCTATCGAAGCTAGGGTATCCCAATTTTACAGAATTTTCTAAAAGTACCTTAGTGTTTACAAAAGCTTTTTCTTGCTCTTCTCCCCATTTCCATCTATTATTGGTCTTCAACAAATCTTGAAGAGGCGCCACTGTATCCGTGTAACCGGGACAATGATTGGAGAAAAAGTTCGTTAAGCCCAAGAACTGCCTAACATGTTTAATCTTGATCGGCCTAGGAAAATTTTGTATCGCCGCAATTTTAGCTGGGTTGGGTCGAATGCCTTGACCGTCGACTACATGCCCCAGGAACAATACCCTGCGCTGACAGAAGTGTGATTTTTCAAAATTAACCTTGAAATTGCATCTCTCGAGGTCCTGAAATAGTAAATTCAATTTTTCCATGTGTTCTTCTAGGGTTTTAGTGCAGATTAAAATATCGTCGATATACCGAATCGTAAACTCCTTTACCTCGGGACTGAGGTTCGATTCCAGTGCCCGTATCAAAGCAGCACAACTTGAGACTAGGCCAAATGGAAGACGTAGGAAAATATACGTCTGGTTATCAAATAAAAATCCAGTTAGCATATTTGTACTTGGATCTAAGACGATATGGTGAAAGCTTGAAGTCATGTCGACCGTACTGAAAAATTCCATATCTCCGAACTTCTTGAGAATATCCTTAAGGTTTGGAGGTCTCTCATACTCGGGGACTAGGCGTTGGTTCAAAGATCGTGCGTCAAGGCACACGCGCACCGTTCCATTCGCCTTGGGCACAGCACATAACGGATTTAAAAACGGACTCAGGGACTTGGCGATTATCCCGTTCCTCTCCATGTCTTCGATTACCTCCCGGACCTGGGGTAACATCTTCTCTGGAATTGGATATGGTCGCTGTTTGAAAGGCTCCCAGTTATTTACACATAATTTGTATTGGTAATTCGGGATCTTTCCAGGCTTCGAACCAAAGACCGTCTCATGCCTCATCAATAACTCCTGCAGCCGTCCCTTGTCTTCCGGACTAATCTTTGCTTCTTCGATTTTACTCGGCAATAGTTCTAGAAATTTTTCTTTCTCTCGCTGTTCTTCCAATTCGGATACCATAATCTCGAACTCAGGAATAATTTCCTCGTGATCCTGTAGCCACCTTTCTGAATCAAGTTCTTCCGTCTGCATGTCCATTGTCCAAATACGTTCCCCGGGTTGGTAATCCTGGTTCTGGTTTAATTCTACTCGTTCCTGGTTACCATTTAATTTAAACAGGATAGAGTTCGTACCCATGTCAATTACAGCTTCATATTCTCTTAAGAAATCGGCTCCTAATATAAGATTGTACTCCATTTTAGGCAGCACAATACATGGATGGGACACCATTAAATCTCCAATCTGGATGTCAAGTAATACCTGCTCCTTACAGGACGTTACTTTGTCAGGTATAATCCCTTTAACTTTGACCTTTGAAATTGGTATAGACGGGATACGAACTCTACTTTGAATGTCCGAAACTAAGGCCTGTGATACTACACTGACCGTGGCTTCAGTGTCAGCCAGACAGCGTACGTTTAAACCGTGAATTCTGGTATAAATTACAGGTAATTCTTTCGGTCGGGGCAAATTACTTTTATTAGGATCCTCTAATAGATCATCAGGAGTGATAACCCAATTATGAATAGCTATAGTCATCCAACCGGCATCCTCGCGAAATATTCTATCTCCTGGCACTAAATTTCTCGTTTTTTTTTATCCTCTCTCTCGATCTCGGCCAAGCTAGGTGCATTTGGGTTGAGACCCCTCGGCCTGGCGCCATTATGAAATTCTTGGTATGCCAAGCTCGCAGCTCCAGGAGAGTTAGCAGCACTGTGATTCCGGATCGCTTCTTGCCATGTGTCGCGTGTTGACATCTCCCCCGACTCTCTCCCTCTTGAGTGGTAGACGCCGTTTTGTCTCTCACCATTTCTCAGGCGCAGTGAACTCTCCCTCGGCCTGTCGTATCTCGCTCGGTTCCCATTCCATCGCTGGCGGTTGTTTCTAGAGTTGTAACGTTCACCGTCTCGTCTCCAGTACGGCCGGTCATTCCGCCGCTGTTCGAATGAATTTCTTCGGTGTTCTGGCCCTTTCCATCGTTCCGGTTCCTCCTGCCATGTGCTCCATCTTCGAGGTCGCCAGTTCGCATCTCCTCTGGGTTTAGGATTTTCGTCATCTCGCTCCCTCCGGGTCGGTGTTTGAGTGCCGGAATTTTGACATTCCTTGTGGCTTCTTTCTTCCATCTGCGCTTCTGCCTGTATGTTCACATTATGGACCGTCTCTATGGCCCGTATCCGTGGTTGATGTAGTGCAGACGTTTGGTCCCAGAGCCTCAGCATTTCTTCCGCGGCTACCGCCGTCGTAACATTAGCCGCGATAAGAGCCCTCTGTACCTCTACTGGCAGCTGTCTGATGATGGTTGTGACGATTTCCAGCTCTTCGGGCTGATGATCTAGCTCTTGCAAGCGTAAATATTGGGAAATGAAGAACTCGCTTAGTCTAGTGGGTGTACTATTCGCATATCTTCGTGCGTATAGCTCCATTCTGAGCGCCAGCTGATGTCCCTGATTCCAGAATTTATTCAGGAATGCTCGTTTAAACTCATCATAATTCCTAAATGATTGCCCAAACGCTTTAAACCAAGCTCCAGCAATCCCTCCAAGATACTTTTCTGCCGTGCGTAGTCTGCGCTCAGGTGGTATCTGTCCTTCTTCCATGTAGGTCTCTAACTCTTTCAAGAATGAACGGGGTGTGACCTCTCCATTCCCCTCAAATTTCTTCTGTTTCTCCTCGGGTGCCCTAATCCAATGGTAACCCGGGAATACACTGTCTTGACTGAATAGGGTTGAATTTCCTATTCTTGGCTTAGCCCTAAATGATTCTCCTAGTATCTCATGTCCCTCTTCCTGACTTTCATTCAGGCTGTCATCTCCATATTGGCGTTCCATCGGGCTATGAGTCCTACTCAGTTTTCGCTTCTTTACTCCGTTGTCTTCCTCAATTTTTAACTGGTCCAACTTGTCACGTATATTCTCCATTTCATTTTCTAACCCTAGTATACGTTTCTCAGTTGACCGTTGTTCCTGCTCACGGCACTTCTTCAAACCCTGGACCTCCGCGCTGATTTCCTTCCTAGTTCGTTGCAGATCCAATTCTAGCCCAGCAATTTTAGCCTTATTTTTCTCGGTCGTCCTTTCATATTTGTCTACCACTTCTTGAGTCCTAGCCTCTAGTTTTTCTTCTATTCTGACTAGTTCTTCCTGAGTATGATCCATGCGGACTACGACTGCCACCAAGTTTTCTCTGAATGTTCCTAATTCGGACTGGGTCTCCTTATCTTTTTCTTCCATACGCTGTTCTATTCCCTCGATACTATTCTTTACTTCCTGAATTTGCTTCTCTACCGTTTTGTGCGATTCTTCCATCTGTTGACTTAACTTCTCGGTCGTGGTAACACAGCACAGCCGTACATTCTCTATTTTGGTATCTAATTCTGCTATGGTTTCCCTAGTTGCTTCATTTTCAGAGCCCAATTGCTCCAAACGAATGCTAGTGTGTTCCCTTAGCTCGGTTATTTGGTTAGCTACCCGTTTTTCGGTGCGTACTATTTGTTCGGTCACGTGTACTTTAAGTTCTTTTATCTGATCCGAGTTCCTAATTTCTTGTTCTTTAAATTGAGCACTGACTTGGTCGTTCAAACGTTCACCAAGCGCCACAAACTGTACCTCGCTTTTGGCACCCTGTTCCGTCAATAGCTCACGATTCCTAGTCACTTGTTCGTTCAAACGTTCACCTATATCTTCCCTAAGTTCCTCTTTAAGCGCCACAAATTGTTCTTTCATCTGCTCACTGAGTTGCCTCAGCACCTCCCCCATGTCTACCGACATTCAACTCACTTATTATAAAGTCCGGCGGGAAAAGCCGCTCCGTATGTCCTCGATTAAATTTCAAATACTATAAATTTCCTACTCTTTCTAATTTATCAAAATGTTCCTACTGCTAAACTCTCGAACTTTCAAAGCCTAAATTGGCTACCTCAATCTAATATCATGTCATTCAAGATAGGGTAACCGTCAGTACAACACTATGATACAAAATATATATACAACATAACATAAAATTCTCCCACAAAATGTCATAAACCAGCAAAAACTACCACATGCACAAAACCAAGCTATCCGATTATACACCTGTAAAACACAACACCATGCAGGTCAAATCCCCGCTCGAATATCATCCATCACTTCAAGAAAACCACTAAATCAGCACATCCTCGCTAAACACCACCAACAGCAATATCCATAAACTAATGGTAAGATCAAAGACAGAACATCACAAAATACCTCTCTGAACTGGCAGTCATTCAACCTCACAAGTTTAACAACATACTCCAAATATATCACCAAGCTAACAGTACAGATCACAGACCAAACTTGGTATACCTGCACAACACGTAATAGAATGCAGCTGTCATAACATATGCCTGAAATCAAGCCTTGCACGACCTTTATTTACCAAATATCAGGTCCTGCCTTTATAGATACACATTATGACCTATAGCCCTATTTCATGGGGAAAATCAACAAAATACCACTTGGTTGTGTGAGCTCGTTTACACAAATATCAAGCATCACCTGACGGCATAATAAAATAAGCTGTATGACCCTCCTTACTGCAATATCGGGTCCTCAGTTAGCCACACCAAGTTCACAATGTAGACAAAGGCGCTATGGTCCCTTTTACTGAAATATCGGGCCATTCGTTACTCGTCGTCATTAATACCATGGCGCTATGGTTAGCCCTTTTTTCAAAGTTATCGAGCCCCATCGTTGCTTGGCCATCTATACTATGGCGCTATGGTTAGCCCTTTACGGAATTTCGGCCACCACGTTGCTCGGCGCCATGAATACTATGTGCCCTACTGCACTATTAAGTTCCGTCCAGGCGAAGGCCGGTCTCGAACCCAGAGTACAGTAGTGAACGAACTCTCACAGACGTGAGCTGGTGCACATAGTCTTACCTGAACACTGTCCTCTTCAATCAGCCGGTAGAGCGCTCTTCTCAGGATAACATGGGTATAATGGGGCAACATAAAGATAAAACACTAGGACATGTGCCTCCTCAGGTAAGAATTCGACTAAATAAAAAAATTTAAAATAAAATATCTAACAGAAAACACCGCTGCATTCCAAGTTTAACAAATAGGGATTTATTACATAAAATGGAATTATTTACAAATAAAAGATCATTTCAATATGAGATGGAAAAATGACGCTGAGCCGATGACTATCATTTCACTGCCTTCACAAAAACACGTGAATCTGCAACAAGCATGTAACCATAGTGTAAGTCACGAAGTTTAGAAAGATGGATATCTGCTTAATGACACAAAAATAATGATTCCCTTAAAATTTTACAATGCTCGCGCCGTCGAACCCCGGTGCAAACAAAAATCACCACAAAATTTACAATGACCTGACACGGTCACGAACCCTAGTCCTATGACAGGTAAGGTGTCCAAGATACCTATGCAAACAATATCAAAGATCCAATCAACACATACAAGGGTGTCAGTATAAATGGGCCAGTGTTAAAATCTTACGTAAACAAATAGGACATAAAACAAATCTCTCTCTGCTTTCAGAACAAGAAGGTCGTTTCTTCCCCTCTTAGCACACTTGAAATACTGCAGACGACCCACACACCCGCCTGTGACGTCAAGCTCAATGACCTCCATTCTCACCCCTCCACTTGCGGCAGTTCCCTAATTTACGAGCTCAAACGGGAAGACAGGCTAAAGTCTTGCCTTTCAAAGAACACTTCACGTAGTCAGCTGTTGAAGCCCTCATTTAAATATACCTGGGCTATCTGCCCTTGTCTCCATACTTCAGCAATCTCGCTCATCTTACTTATGCCTCTCATGGGCTAAATCCTGGTGCTACAAAACACTAATCATTAAGCGATCGTCACATTGCCATACTTGGCATTTCCAAAATATACTCAATAAACTCTCAATGGTTGGGCTCTCTCAGGCCGACTGCAAATCTTACTTTTGCCTCTTATGGGCTCCAATCTCTTAATACCTGGACTCGCTCGCTCTATCAATGAATCTGGGTGAATTACTGGTCACGACTTGGTCATAATTATACACTTCTACGTCTGCAGAAACAAATGCCTGAATGTGATCTAATAAAAGTACCTATCTGTAGACTAACCTCCTATGCCCAACTGAGTTCGATCAGACCCTTACACAAACATGTACTTCAAAATAACGCAATCAAAATGAACTATAAATTCGCTAACAAGGACTCTACAAATAACATCTACCTTAAAGTACGGGGTTCGAATTTGAGGCCTAGCTCTATATTACACGGGAAACTCTCCTATTAACACAAATATGCTGACTGACGGCCCCCATATTCCTATCTAAATTTAAATGACATGCTTGAAACAGAATTGGAAAGCTCTGACCTTAAAATAGAAGACATAGCGGAGCGGCCATCCCTGTGGACCACTGGATCTACCACATTCTGATAGACTGCCGGGCTTGCATCAGATACTGTTGACCACTTGGAGACATTCTTGCTGGTGTAGCGTCTTCGTACAGCTCCCTCTGTAGTCGGGAGGTGTCCTCTTCGATGTTGTGCTGGTCAGGTGCTCCCAATGTTCCTGGCTCGATGCCCGTTGTTGTGTTGGCTTCAGCTCCTGGTTGTGGCTTCTTTGGAATGATGCTGTCAAACACTCGTTCTGACTTGATGCTGGGGTAAATCTTTGCAGAAATAGCAGTACAGGTAGTCGGTGTAGCTTGAAGACAAAGCGTTGTTCTCAGTACCAACACGCCGTATGACGATTCGTTCCTGCAGCCTCTCGTTCCAAGAATGACCCTGATATGCCCTGGCGGCCTTAATTTATAATTCCGGGTGGCGTCATCAAGCCACTTGGCTGCGTGCAATCTTAGCGTGCCCGGGAAAATTTTC
This sequence comes from Anabrus simplex, assembly GCF_040414725.1. Classification (NCBI taxonomy): domain Eukaryota; kingdom Metazoa; phylum Arthropoda; class Insecta; order Orthoptera; family Tettigoniidae; genus Anabrus; species Anabrus simplex. Next base: position 74,921,610 of record NC_090272.1, on the reverse strand, counting down.
CCGCATTAATTATCATGAGCGCAACTTAGCGAATGCATTAATTAATGCAGCCCTAATGCCTATCAAAATAAAGCAGATATAAAACAGGTTGCAATTCTTGTCTCAAATCCAATGCAACTCTTCTGTAACCAAAGATATTAATTTATTTCATTCTTCCCTCCTAGAATAAGTTTAGCCGGGAACTGGAAGAGCGTCCCCAAGCTTCATCAAGAGGCTTCGCTTTGGACATAACTCCTTCTAATGGGTTCTGGAGATTTCTCATAATGACGCTCGCACTCACTTCACATAAGAACGCTTCTTCTGGACCCCTTTATGACATATACTGTAAGACATCGGCTTCGTGGGTGGCCTAGTATTATTCCAATATCCAATACTCAAATTGATATAATTGCACCAATGAACAGAATGGTTCAATATAACGTCTCAGCTGGGGAGAGGGACATGATATTATTTAGTGCATAAAGCCATTGGGTGTGACGAAAACAACCTCCACGATAATACACCCTGGAGAGCGTACTGCAAGAGCAAGACGGCAGAATGTCTATACAAATGGAATCCGAACTGGGTCTTGTGCCTCTTTCTTCAAGGTTATAAATGTCATTATTGGTTCCGTATTGAATTAAGATTACATATCAGTTACAAAGTTTATTCCACCTACTCAATCATCATCATCATCATTATCTGTTTACCCTCTAGTTTCGGCTTTTCCCTCGGACTCAGCGAGGGATCCCACCTCTACCGCCTCAAGGGCAGTGCCCTACAGCTTCAGACTCTTGGTCGGGATACAACTGGGGAGAATGACCAGTACCTCGCCCAGGCGGCCTCACCTGCTATGCTGAACAGGGGCCTTGTGGAGGGTTGGGAAGATTGGAAGGGATAGGCAAGGAAGAGGGAAGGAAGCGGCCGTGGCCTTAGGTACCATCCCGGCATTCGCCTGGAGGAGAAGTGGAAAACCACTTCCAGGGTGACTGAGGTGGGAATCGAACCCGCCTCTACTCAGTTGACCTCTCGAGGCTGAGTGGACCCCGTTCCAGCCCTCGTACCACTTTTCAAATTTCGTGGCAGAGCCGGGAATCGAACCCGGAACTCCGGGGTTGGCAGCTAATCACACTAACCACTACACCACAGAGGCGGACTCCACATACTCAATAATGTACAATAATTGTAATGTCTACAAATACATTACAATATGTTATCAAGGGACTAGTTTCGACCCTATATGGGTCATCATCAGCCTAACCGAGATACACTTATGGATTTGCCGAAGTCCTAAGACAGAATTAGCAAAGCAAAGTCACCTCCGTACAGGCCATGAAGGTCCTTGGAAGAGTGGAAGGTAAAGGCTTCCACCATTGTTAACCTCGGCACGTGATGGGGTAGAGTGATTAGCTCTACGCCGGCCGCCTTTGCTCGCAGGAATTAACCTGGTACTCATTTTCGGTGTAGGCTGAGTGAACCTCAGGGCCATATTCACCTCCAGAAGTGGAAATCTTGTTTATTAAATTTTACGACTTCCTGACGGGGATTCGAACCCGCGTCCTTCCGGGCGAACCGAGCACGCCTTTACCGCCTCAGCAAGGCAGCCCCTTCCTAAAACAGAATTACATTGTGAAAAATAATTTAAAAGAATGATCTGTGTATGTGATGCGATAATGTAAAAATAAAATGGTGGATTGATGACTGTTATAGATAAAATAATGTTATACTGATCAGTGACAAATATTTTTTTTAGGATTTACGTCAAATACAATTAGACTGTAAACAATTATTACAATGATGATTAAAATATGCCCTTGTTAGTGAATACTCTCAAATTGCACTTCAAAAACGTAATATGCCACTGGAATTCTTGTGTCTCTCCCGGCAGTACAGTATAGTATAGGGAAGATAGTAAGGAGAGTGACGTAGTTTTCAAATCATGAAAACCGAAATTTCACTGATCCCTGATATATTATACCTTCGTGTTCGACTCCATGGCTAAATGGTTAGCGTGCTCGCCTTTGGTCACAGGGGTCCTGGGTTCGATTCCCGGCAGGGTCGGGAATAACCATCAGTGGTTAATTTCGCTGACACAGGGGCTGGGTGTGTGTGTTGTCTTCATCAACATTTCATCCTCATCATGACGCGCAGGTCGTCTACGGGTGTCAAATCAAAATACCTGCACCTGGCGAGCCGAACATATCTCCGGACACTCCCGGCACTAAAAGTCATACGCCATTTCATTTCATTTATACCTTCGTGACGTTGGTCGGATTCCCTTATGCTGCTGGAAATTTTCTGCAGCTATTTAATGCAAGGTTAGAAATAACGCAACCAAATTCCTCTATCTTCTCTTCTAACCCAAAATTAATTTCTGCCTGCGGCTCTCTCATCCCCACTGGAATTCCCTGTACTACTCTTCGTTGGAATACATTCCCGACTAGGAGTCCTATGTAAACTCGTTCCCTGATGGTTTGCGTGTCAATAAAAGAGTGGATAGGCCATCATTGAAGTAGCAGCTGCATGGGAATGGTTAATCAGCATGCAGACACAAAAAAACAGAGATTGACTTTGATGTTGGAGTGAAAGTGAGGTTGCTTTACTGAGTTATCTCTCTCATTTACACAATCAGTTCTCCTGACGCAATGCCTATCGGTGGCGAATAAACAAATCAAACTCAAATTTGCATTGTCAATACATTTCAAACAAAAATCTAGATAGCAATGATATCGCATCATTTTAATATTATTTGTGCTGATTGATTCCGCTTTTGTGATAGCACCGCTATGATACGAGAGATGGCGAGAATTTTTTTTTTTATGTCAGCAGTTGTTAGCTTCCTATTTGTGGTGTATTTTAACTTCCAAGTCTACGATAATTTAACCAGTGTCCACTGATTTGCACTTAGTGTTGTCACCCAGGTAGCAGATCCTCAATCAGTTGTTCACCGAGTCACTTTTTAAATGATTTAATAAAATTGAAACCAAACCCCATGGCCCAGCATTTCCGAAGGGTGATGGCCTACCGAGTGACTGCTACTCAGCTCGAAGGCCTGCAGATGATGAGGTGCCATGTGGTCAGCACGATAAATCTTCTCGGCCCCCGTACACTGCGGGGCCGACATGTGATTTCAAATAAGTTGAAAATGTATCAAACATCTCCTTTGGTAAATTATCCCAAACACTAATTCTTCTTCCAATAAACGGAGCATGCAACGTGCGAGCTGTTTCATACCAAAATTAAGTCATGGGTGCAATATTTATGATTTTCTTTCACTAAAGCCATTTTTAATTAGCTATAACTACGCGTCTTTACATGACTTTAAAATTGTACGTACATTGCAATGATAAACGGAGTCAGGAGTTTCAGTGGGTGCCGACAGATGGCAGATTGTATTCGATATATCGATATCGATACATATTGTGACGTCGCTGCGGCCGTGGAGGAATATCGCTGTACACTGCTTTTGTTGTTGTTGTTGTTGTTGTTGTCAAATAAAGCGTCAAAATGAAATAAGCAATTCAACGCCGTGTATTTATTGAGAAGAATTATTGGCTCTCCACCACACAAAGAGCTTACCGACGTGAGGACGCTGTTTCTAATGTTCCTGATCGAAAGACAATTCTAAGGTTAGTGGAGAAGCTGGAACGAACCGGTTCATTATTCAGTGAAAAAAGTGAAGCATAATTCGCCATTAATAGCGCCACGGCCCTCTGTAGATGTTCGTGAGCGATTGCTCGCTCCCCACAGAAGTCTTTAAGCCGTCTGTCACAAGAGATTGGCTACTCAGTGACAATATGCCAAAGGGCAGCAAAACATGCAAAACTCTGGCCATACAATGTGACAGCTATACAGAAGCTAATAATAATTTCGTGTGGCTATTTCTAGCCGAGTGCAGCCCTTGTAAGGCAGACCTCCGATGAGGGTGGGCGGCATCTGCCATGTGTAGGTAACTGCGTGTGATTGTGGTGGAGGATAGTGTTATGCGTGATGTGTGAGTTGCAGGGATGTTGGGGACAGCACAAACACCCAGCCCCGGGCCATTGAAATTAACCAATGAAGGTTAAAATCCCCGACCCGGCCGGGAATCGAACCCGGGACCTTCTGAACCGAAGGCCACTAAGCTGGCCATTCAAGGAACGAGTCGGTCAGTACAGGAGCTGAAAGATCCCGACAAAGTGAAGCGTGTGCAAATACTGCAATTGGTTCCTCAACTTTGTGAAAGGAAACAGAGGCATATTGAAAATGATGTGGTTTACTGATGAAACATGGTTTCATCTCTCAGGATACGTAAATGCCTAAAACACAAGGATATGGGCATCAGAACTTACTCATGTGTTCCACGAGACATCACTTCATCTAGAAAAAGTTGGAGTGTGAAGTGTAATATCCGGTTACAGGGTCACTGGACCAGTTTTCTTTGACGAAACTGTTAATACGGATGTGTATAAGAACATTTTCACGGAATTCGTTGATCAGCTAGACGACATCGAATCTACGCATGGATATTTCCAACAGAATGTCGCCACAGCTACACTTCCAATGTATCCATGGCACATATCAGCAGATTCTTCGTGAACCGTGTTATCTCTAAAGATTTGTGGTCTCCAAGATCACCAAACTTGACGTCATCAGATTATATTATGTGGAACCATCTCAAGAAAAGAGTCTACAGAAACAAACCTCGAACCATCCAAGACCTCCGGAGAAATATCACGACCGAAATAATGAATATCGACGTCGACATGCTCTGACGTGTATCTGAAAACATGGTGAAGCGGGCAAAAACGTGTCTCCAGAAGGAGCGGGGGCACTTCCAAGACGTCTTGTAACTGTCGATATTTCTCCCAGACGTGACATCTCAGTTCAACTTGCGTACGTTTACCCCATGGCACTACAGCCCTTGAAGGGCCTTGGCCTACTGAGCGACCGCTGCCCAGCCCGAAGGCCTGCGCATTGCGAGGTGTCGTGTGGTCAGCACGACGAATCCTATCGGCCGTTATTCTTGGCTTTCTAGACCGGACCCGCTATCTCACCGTCAGATAGCTCCTCAATTCTAATCACGTAGGCTGAGTGGACCTCGAACCAGCCCTCAGGCCCAGGTAAAAATCCCTGACCTGGCCGGGAATCGAACTCGGGACCTCCGGGTAAGAGGCATGCACGCTACCCCTACACCACGGGGCCGGCACTGGGTACGTTTATATTGTCTTATTCAGTCAGAGAGTAGATTGAATTAAAACGTGGGATGTCTTACTGAAACACCCTAAGCTCTAAGTCAAATGACGTGGAAATTTGATTACATTTTGGTTCACGCTCTCCGTAATTTTAGATCTTTCGAAATTTAGATATTTTCTTTCTTTCTTTCTTTCTTTCTTTCTTTCTTTCTTTCTTTCTTTCTTTCTTTCTTTCTTAATCCATTTACCCTCCAGGGTTAGTTTTACGCTAGCACTCAGCGAGAGCTCCAACCTCTACCGCCTCAAGGGTAGTGTCCTGGAGCCCGAGACTGTGGGTGGGAGGAAGGAGGAAGGAGGACCAGTACATCGCCCAGGCCCAACCTGCTATGGTGAACACAGGTCTTGGGGGGGGGGGGGAGATCGGAAGGGATAGATAAGGAAGAGGAAAGGAAGTTCCGTGGCCTTAAATTAGGTACCATCCCGGCTGGGGACGAATTGGGAAACCACGGAAAACCACTTTGAGGATAGCGCAGGTGGGAACTGAACCTTCCTCCACTCAGATGACTTCCCGAGGCTGAGTGGACTCCGTTCCAGCCCTCGTACCACTTTTCAAATTTCGTGGCAGAGCCGGGAATCGAACCTGGACCACCGGATGTATCACACTACCCACAATACCACATAGCCGGACACATTTACATCTGCTTGCCGAAATTACTTCCTAAACTGTACAACTATCTGAGTGAACGATGCATCTAATGTGTAAGTAAATGGCTGCAGTTGTTTTTTAATTATAGTGTACTTACAGTAGATAAATTAATTGTCCAGCATTTGTAATATAAGATTATTATCGAAGTTTAATTTTTGTTTGTTTCTAATATATCATAATGTTGTTGTTATATTAATATTACCGGGCGAGTTGGCCGTGCGCGTAGAGGCGCGCGGCTGTGAGCTTGCATCCGGGAGATAGTAGGTTCGAATTCCACTATCGGCAGCCCTGAAGATGGTTTTCCGTGGTTTCCCATTTTCACACCAGGTAAATGCTGGGGCTGTACCTTAATTAAGGCCACGGCCGCTTCCTTCCAACTCCTAGGCCTTTCCTATCCCATCGTCGCCATAAGACCTATCTGTGTCGGTGCGACGTAAAGCCTCAAAAAAAAATATTAATATTAAGCTTAAGAGAGGGCCGCGAGCCCTAACTTCTCTATTAATAAAGACATTATTATTATTATTATTATTATTATTATTATTATTATTATTATTATTATTATTTGAATAAGATGATAAAAATTTGAATATTATCCGTTGAGTAGTTTATCAGTCAGATGTGTACAGTATATTTACTGAAAATATGAAAAATATTTCGCTATTAATACTCACACAATGAATCAGTGCAACTCCTTCATTGAAAAAAAGCGTACTGGTCTTCAAATGAGAAGGCCCGGGTTAGATTTCCAGCCGGACTGAAGGTATATGGTTCATTCTTCTAGCTCGAAGTTCGGGTGTTTGTGTTCATCTTAATAAATTTATCTTCAGCTAATACTATAACACACCACGCGATCAGCCAGGACAGGAACACGCAGTAGTAAATACAGCCCCCCCCACCCACATAGGGTTGGCGTCAGGAATGGCAACCAGTCGTAAAACTGTGACAATCCTCTGAAAGTTACGACCTAAATAAATTTATAAAAAGGCTTCGAAGAACAATACTCATAGTATGAATTACTGGCTGCTAACCAAATACTGTACTTCATGTACAGTAGTTATATTTGCTATGGCAAAACTACCAACGTACGCCTCTGCGGTGTAGTGGTTAGTGTGATTAACTGCAACCCCCGAGGCCCGGGTTCGATTTCCAGCTCTGCCACGAAATTTGAAATGTGGTTTGGGGACTGAAACGGAGTCCACTTAGCCTTGAGAGATCAAGTGAGTGAAGAGGTGTTCGATTCCCACCTCAGCTATCCTCGAAGTGATTTTCCGTGGTTTCCCACTTCTCCTCTTGGCAATTACCGGAATGGTACCTAACTTAAGCCAGAGCCGCTTCCTTCTCTCCTCCTTGTCTATCTCTTCCAATCTTCCCATCCCTCCACAAGCCCCCCCCCTCTACATCATAGCAGGTGAAGTCACCTGGGCGAGGTATTGGTCCTCCTTACCAGTTGTATCCCCGAACCAAAGTCTTATGCACCGGTGCACTGCCCTTGAGGCGATAGAGGTGTGATCCCTAGCCGAGTCCGAGAGAAAACCAACTGTGGAATGAACTCTTTGAGTGCCAAGGGATGATTTTTCAATCCTCTGTCAACTCGTCGAAATTGCCAGGAATGAAATTTCATCTTTTTCATTCCTCATGCAGACTCGTTTAGAAACGTCGTAGTTCATCCTTTTCCATTAGAGGTATTACATATTCTTATTCATATCAGTATATTCTTATCAAGGAAGATTTGTAGCCTCCAAATTTACCACTAGGAGCCGCATGAATTTATTTCTTTTCGTGTGACGAATATTTAAAAATGTGAAGGTCGTGTCAGCACATCATTCGCACATATCTACAGCGATGGCGCACTTACGGGCAGTGTTGCCAACTTAGCGGATTTTCCGCTAAATTTGACGGAATTAGAAGGCTGTCGGCGGATAAATATATCGTTTAGCGGACAGCGGAGTTTTTGGCGGAATTCTAGATTTATTATAGTGTTTCATCCATTTTACGTTTTTTTTTTTTAATTTATACTCCAGTCTGTCTTCCAGCTATTCTGTATTTCTTGTCAGGAGCTAGCAGTCACATGAGGAAAACATGTTTTTTGGATTTAATATTATGAGATGATATCATAAATTGTAATGCGTCGGGAAAGGGTATTTATCTCTTAGTTGACGAATGACGACAGATAATGAAACTGTGAGAGAGTAGCAATTATATTTATGCTATTAAGGAAGACCGTTTAATGAACTGGCTTGTTTTGTGTGTAGCCCTTGAGGTAGGGGATTCACCTAGTTTGCACCCGGTAGTAAAACGCCTACAAGTTTTAGCTAGCCGGCTCGCAGGAAGGAGGTTAATCCCAGTGAAACTCACAGATCAGGTGAGTGCAGATATTTACTTTTTTTATTATTATTATTATTATTATTATTATTATTATTATTATTATTATTATTATTATTATTATTATTATTATTATTATTATTACCCGTTGTTTGACATCGGATTTCTTGGCGGAATTTTAGCGGATTTTTAGTAGTATTTAACGGATCTTGAAAATATAAGTTGGCAACACTGCATACGGGACGACGCATTTAAAAACGATGATGATCTAACTGTTTACATACATAGTTTAGGGAATGACAATGATTATGTCGAGTCAGAAAATGAAATGGACTGCATGATAGTGTTGAAAGCACTTCCAGCGAGGTTGTGGTTAGTAAGAGTGATTCTGAAAACGATTTTATTAGTGGAACACCGCCAACTGCCGTGGTGAGAGATACTTCGGAAAGTAACGAAGATTTCCACGGTAATATTAGTTTTAACAATATGACACGTTGCCATTATTACGTGAAGTTACCCCTGATAATGATTTTCCATACCAACCATCTTACTCTTTCCTCGAGTTACCGGGACTGAAACATGCTCCCGTCCCATGATGTTGAACCTATAGCTTATATTTTGAATTTTTTTGACATATTATCACTCCAAATATTTTTTTCCAAAACCACAGTCAAGAAATAACGTCAATTAGTGTGTCATACTGATTTTTGGAAATAAATATTTGCTTTACAATGCGTATTTTCATTTATTGAATTTTAAATTTTTAAATTCATGATTTATTTTAACTACAGATGTCTTTATTTATAAAGTGCCATCAACTCATAGGGACATTCCTTTTATATAATGAAAGTTTCACTGAGAATGGATATAAATTGAGAGAGTGGTGAATTTTTTTCTACGGAGTTGTAAATTGGACAAAAAGTGGGTGGCATCCTGGGCTAGGGCCTACCTAACAAATACGCGCGGCACTGAGAGGGTTAAACGGATAATGAAATGGAATGAAATACGAAGAATCTGTCTCTACAAATGTGTGGAATCTGAAGCCTTTTGTGTCAGTTCCTTTAGGAAGCGTCAAGTCTGTATGGTATGAGTAGAATGAGTGCCAAAAGCCCGGATTAAATGCCAAACCTCTCCGCAGTGAAGGCGTTGGTGTTATTCGACACGAGAAGGCTATATGTCGACACCTGGCTTCACCCTCTCCCTATCGCATTATCATCCCACAACCAAACGCGCAGGTCGCCTATGGTAAGCTTCAAATAGAAATACCTGTACCAGGCGAGCTGGACATGTCCTCGGAAAATCGTGGCACTAAATGCCACACGATAGATAGATAGTTCGTTTAGCAAATGAGCCAACGGCCGTAGCCGTGTTGAAACAGCGGATCCCGTGAGATCTCCGAAGTTAAGCAACACTGGGCGTGGTCGAGATTTGGATGGGTTGCCACGCGCTGATGGTGGGGGTAAGAGAATGGAGGAGCGGAAAAGAACTGGCCACCCTACCGTACGTAAACTCCGGCTCAGGCACACCTCTGCGGAGGTTCGGACCTGCCTTTGGACAGAATACACCCCTACGTTACCTTTAGGAAATGGAGAGGTTTTATTAGAAACACATGAAAATAGAATAATTCTATGTAAATTTTATTAAATGTCAGAAATATATTTCTAGAATTAGGTTCTTAATAAATAAAACATCAAGGTTATCACAACACTTTAAACTATTTCGTAGGATTTATTTATTTATTTATTTATTTATTTATTTATTTATTTATTTATTTATTTATTTATTTATTTATTTATTTATTTATTTATTTATTTAAATTATTTATTTTGTAGGATAAAGGATATTACTTTATCTCTTCTCTCAATCTTTGCAGGTCATATATACCATATTTTCATTCTAGTAAAACAGTTTCTACACTGATCCGCAAACCTCATTCTGTATTTTATACTTTGTACACTTCGACCCTTGATACAAAGCGGATCTTGGCACCGTAATGTATTGTGCTAGAAGACGTGATGGCTGTTTCAATAAATAATGTCTGCAACTTGCTAGGAGAATGAGCTCTGAGTCTACCCGCCATCACATAATGAAATATTCCTCACTTTACATTCAGATCACGTCGTGCCGTACAAATGTGTGATGTCAGCTTCACGGTCCTGGCTCCCTTGCACAGTGTCCTAACCCTCAGAGGTTAACTCTTTCCAGGGCAAGAAAACACTGATACAAAAGAATAATCCCATATTATTCGTTTATATATATATATCAATAATACCCAGACCAATTTTAATTATTAGAGACGGGAATTTTATGCACTAATAGGTTAGAATGCAAACTTACTGAAGCGAGAAGCAAGTGTAGTCTACCTTCACAACGACTTTGCTATGGGGTTTGCATAAACGGTAGGGGTACAGTCCATCAGAACCCTTATAATACATGTTACTCTTCCTACATTATGGAACAGCGGGTGGCCGGTATTTCCTACAAACAAAATTAATTTGCAATCTAACCTATTACCGCATGAAAATCCGGGCTTTATTAATTATTATTTAGTGTTCATTCTAATTATTGTAATTAATTGGAGTACTTTCATATACGATGCACTTGTAGGTGGGCTATATGATAGATAAATACATAAAGAAATATCACGTCTACGATCATGACAAGTATTTAATAAACCTGTTTATTTATTTATTTATTTATTTATTTATTTATTTATTTATTTATTTATTTATTTATTTATTTATTTATTTATTTATTTATTTATTTATTTATTTATTTATTTATTTATTTATTTATTTATTTATTTATTTATTTCAATTAATTACAGTGTAAGGTATGATTAGCTCATTGTCATAGCTGCTTGCAGAAAGGATGAACACTTGGGCCGGAGAAAAGATCAAATAGTTATGCTACAAGTAGGAAGAAGGAAATTATCTATTAAAATGGGGGCGAAAGTTAAAGTTGCGACACACAAGAGAACAGTGAAGTTTTGTGGGCACGTGGTCAATATGAGCGAATATACGGCAGTTTGAAAAATAAAATCTCCTGTTATATCACCAAACTAAAGTCGACCGCAGAATGTGTTGAGGATGCAAGAAAAGACGGGGGAGGGGGGGGGGGAGTTGGGATCAGTCTAAAAAAATCTTGAATCTTTAATTTTAATTTAATGGCGCATGGTCTACGGAGAGGTCTGATGGAGGTCTTCCGATTCGACACTCTGTAGACGACCTGCGCGTGTAAAACGATGGGGTCTTGATTAAGATGAATTATAATAATGTTGAAGAGGATACAAATGTTCCAAAGAAAGATGAATAATTAACCATTTAAAATCCCCGACCTGGCCGGGAATGAAACATGGGGCCTTTTTACCAAAAATCAGCTTGTTAAACATTTAGCCAACGAGCCGAACGGATCTTGAATAAGGGAAATGTTTAGAATGAAGGTAGACTAATTCAAGGGCCTTTCAGGGAAAAAGGAAGTACAAGGACGAAATCCATTTCTTCCGAGTAACGAAGGAGAAACCTCAGCGAGAGCATGAGAAATAAATTGTGTGGAGGAAAAGAAAATGTTGACCAGCAAATTAATTGTCTCTTTTGGTCCACATCAGACCAAAGAACGAGACGGTGAAAGAATGAATGAAGTAATTTATTATAATGTAGTAAGTAAATAATAAATGAACGAATAAAAATAAATAAATAAATAAATAAATAAATAAATAAAGTATCCTCTGAAAGGTAAAGTATCGTCAACACCAAAATGACTCGAAATTAGATAAGGAGCAGAAGCCCCTGTACATAGTCTAATGTCCGATTTAAATTTATCAGACATTTTTATCAGCCCTGTTGATCTCTTATAAGAGTTTTATATCGACCAGCCTACAAAGCAAATGTCGTACAAGAAGAATAGGAATTTGCACTGTATTCTACCAAAAAAAGTGGGGTTCCCTATTTTAAAGTATTTATTCTTACCTAATGTACATTATTCTCTTCCACAATTCTAAATTTTCGGCTGTATTTTACCCATTTCCCCATTTTAAAATACTGTGGTCAGAATAACTCAAATTCCCAAATTGAGGCCTTGAAACCATAGACAAAAGTTTAAATGCACCCAAAGTCAAAAGAGAACAGTCATTTCACGAACACTCATTTCTTTAATACACTACAGCAACTATCACCTGATTTTGATAAAAGAGCGTGATTTTCATTCAGTCCTTAGACACCGCAAATTTAGAAATGTGCTATTATTATTTATTAACGTTTCTACTGTTAAAAGTAAATCGTATCCCAGTTTTTAACATTAAATGATAAATTATAGTACTGTACATCTATCAAGGATATTACGGATTGGAATAGATGTGGTAGTTACGTAGAATGAAAAAATGCAGCACAGGATAGTGTGGCATGGAGAGCTGCATCAATACAGCCTATGGGCGGATGACGCAAACAGCATAACATTATTATTATTATTATTATTATTATTATTATTATTATTATTATTATTATTATTATTATTATTATTAATGTTTACATAAGTAGTATTACTTTATTGTATTTAGGAAGCAGTATGTCTTTTGATTTTGTATATTGCGTAGTATATTACGTATTTTCCGTATAGGCCTACTAGTATAATAAAGTAGGGTAGCAATTAAGCTCAAATATCATGTTACTTGCGTATTCCAGAACTGTGGTTGCCTAGTTGTACTTTCTTTTAAAACAATAATCATCACCACCACCACCACTTGCAGAACTGGTTAAATGTAAGATAAGGACAATTGTCCATAACTTCGTCAGGTAAAATAAATAATCTATCTATCTATCTATCTATCTATCTATCTATCTATCTATCTATCTACCTATCTATCTATCTATCTATTTATCTATACATTTGGTGGAATGTAGACCAATCTAGCAACCCTGGGAGATAGTACAAACCTACGTACCTGCAACTAAGAAACTTAGGAGATCGTAAAGCTGTCTCTTGAGACGGATACAATAATCTTATTATTCCATTGTTTATGTTCGAGTTTGATTTAAATCAAATTTAGTGGAACAGATTTTTTTTTCTTTTTGAGGCTGATACGTTATGAACGCAATGCTTCAAAGAGGGTGACTGATTTAAAGTTTCATTTTTCGTGCGGGGAGCTTTGGCATCATGTTGCTTTTTAGTCTTCTGTAAAGTTCAGAAAATAATTAAATGGCGTATAGCTTTTTTTTTTTTAGTGCCGGCAGTGTCGGAGGACATATCCGTCTCGCCAGGTACAGGTCTTTTGATATGATGCCCGTAAGCGACCTGCCTGTCTTAATGAGGATGAAGACGACACATTGGCTACACCCAGCCCCCGTGTCAGCGAAATTAAACAATGATAGTTACTGAAATTCCCGACCCTGCCGGGAATCGAACCCGGAACCCCTGTGACCAAAGGCCAGCGCACCCATGGGACGATATGAATTAAAATGTAAAGTACGTAAATGGAGCACCATCTTTACATACAAAGATACTGTTAAAGGATTAACCATGTATTTTCTTACTCTAAGGCCGTACTACAAATATTGTACTTCAAATACAACAAAGCTATATGAAATATTATCCTGTTCAAAGGCCAATGTATGACTGATTTTACCAACGAAAAAGAAGTAAGTCCGTTACAGGTTTTTATTCACAACCATTATACAAACTATACGATCAAATAACTTGCTTTCCAGAGAGCTCTTTTTTTTTCTTTCAGGGACTAGAAGGTATATTAAGAAATGTTTATTTATTGAACCTTGATGTCTGAAAAGGTTGCCCTGTCTACGTAAAGGAAATATGTCTCATTGTGTCAATCTAATTTTGAAGTTTCTAACGTCGTAATATCGCTACTCCTTTTAAAAGGTATGACGTAGAAAGAACGTGAGGCGGAGGAAGAAACTGTGTAATCTCGGGGAGTCTGTAAATAAAGAGGAGAACCGGAATTAATTAAAGTAGAAATGGCGATGAAGGAGGAAATTAAACCAGAAACTCAATAATAAAGTAGATATTTCAAAAGTATTTCAGTAACCTGCTGTTCGACAGTTGAGCAGTACATCACCCTACTCTCCGACAATGGAGTTCATTACTCATATATTAAGGTTTCGTTTTATTGCTCATTTTCCATCTCAATTATTTCGTTGTCAAAAAATTTGCAAAATTCTTGACGACATTAGTATCATTAAACATTCCATACTTAGTCCTACAGCTTAAAGCATAAATGCACGCAAAGCAGTTCTTACTTGTACCTAGAGAATCATCGTGAGGTGCAGAACGGAGTACAGAACTGTCTGATCTGTTGCCAAGGCCACTATAGTATAATGAGCACAGGTACTGCGAGGATGTTCTAACGGACGAGTGTGGTGCTCGTATGTAAAAGCAAGACATGATATTACCTATTCAGTCACTGGCCTCGCGGGGTGGATGGGGGGGGGGGGGACACGGCTTTTGAGAGGGGTCCATGACTGTTTCTTTAATCAGTAGGTGAAGAGTGATTTTACATACTGATAAAGCCACAGCCCACAATAGAGTATCATTTTTATTACAGAGGGTTATTCCAAACTTGACGGCCCCGTGGTGTAGGGGTAGCGTGCCTGCCTCTTACCCGGAGGCCCCGGGTTCGATCCCCGGCCAGGTCAGGGATCTTTACCTGGACCTGAGGGCTGGTTCGGGGTCCACTCAGCCTACGTGATTAGAATTGAGGAGCTATCTGACGGTGAGATGGCGGCCCCGGTCTAGAAAGCCAAGAATAACGGCCGAGAGGGTTCGTCGTGCTGACCGCACGAAACCTCGTAATCTGCAGGCTTTCGGGCTGAGCAGCTTGGTAGGCCAAGGCCCTTCAAGGGCTGTAGTGCCATGGGGTTTGGTTTGGTTTTTTTTTTTTTTTTTTTATTCCAAACTTAGGCCGCCGTAGTACAGAGATTCCTTCTTCAATAGGAGTACGGTAGTTATTTCTGAAAGAATGTCCGGCTACATGGCTAAATGGTTAGCGTGCTGGCCTTTGGTCACAGGGATCCCGGGTTCGATTCCAGGCAGGTTCGGGAATTTTAACCACCATTGGTTAATTTCTCTGGCATGGGGGCTGGGTGTATGTGTCGTCTTCATCATCATTTGATCCTCATCATGACGTGCAGGTCGCCTACGGGTGTCAAATCGAAAGACCTGCACCTGGTGAGCCGAACATGTCCTCCGACATCCCCGACACTAAAAACCATACGCCATTTAATTTCTGAAAGAATGCGGCTTTCCCAGCCTGTTCCAATAATAACCATCCCTTGATGCCACTCACAACAATCAACAAGGCTTTTGAAGTAATTAACCAGTTCTGAGAACCCACTAGTCAGCGAAGATGCGATAACAAAGACATCCTCCTTGTCTAAACTTTAAACACTGAAGTTTCGAACCTGTTTATAACTCTCGGCAGTCAGGGTAGCTAAGCAGGCTTATGATGGATGGTTAAGTTGTAAATAATCTGGTCGGAGGCACGACGATCAGTGTGTTTTGTTTATTATAATTGGAATATGCATTACTTGTGTGTGTGTGTGTGTGTGTGTGTTCGTATCATATACGTGTATTATTCCAGAAACAAAACTTGTAACTTTCCTTATCAGGAAACGAGGGCCCCATTTTCAATTACTGCGGAGGTGGGGGGGGGGTCAGCTTCTTAGCACTGCCGCTGTATTCAGTGTCAGGCACAT
Organism: Anabrus simplex; assembly: GCF_040414725.1. Classification (NCBI taxonomy): domain Eukaryota; kingdom Metazoa; phylum Arthropoda; class Insecta; order Orthoptera; family Tettigoniidae; genus Anabrus; species Anabrus simplex. The sequence goes on along the minus strand of NC_090272.1, from coordinate 74,905,726 downwards.
TAGAACTTTTGAAAAAGAGTAAATTTGGTAAAGAGCATTGCCGGTAGAACGTATAGCAACAGAATAGAATACTCCCAGAGACGTAGTGGATATGATAGGGGCCCGCTTGCAGGAAATAAAATCCCCCCACACACACACACAACGGCCGTAGCTGTGTTGAAACACCGGATCCCGTGAGATCTCCGAAGTTAAGCAACATTGGGCGTGGTCAAGATTTGGACGGTTTGCCACGCGCTGTTGGCGGGGGGGGGGGGTAAGGGAATGGAGGAGCGGAAAAGAACTGACCATCCTACCGCACGCAAACTCCGGTTCAGGCACACCTCTGTGGAGGTTCGGACCTGCCTTCGGGCATTTCTTCAAAAAATCTATGATCATACAATCCACTAAAGGCTAAGCCTGTAGCTGCAACCATTCTTCTCTCAATCCTTCTGTCCTCTTGACTTCCTTGTAGTCTTTACCTCCCATCAAGTTTCTCAATCCTCGAAGTATGTCTTCCTTGGTCTTCCTCTTCCTTTCTTTCCTAATATTTTTCTTTCAAAGACGTTTACTAAAAGTCATTACGACTCAGTATATGACCTATAAATTTTATCTTCCATCTTTCCATACCCTTTATCAGTCTCCGAATCTATGAATAATACATAAATGTAACTCCCAGTGGACACAAGCATAACTTTAATGCGGTCTATATCCATTTAATATACATGAAGAACTTGGTGTGAGATAACCAAACTAATTGATTGGTTGGTATATTTTACTAAACAAACAAAAAAAACATGGCACTACAGCCCTTGAAGGGCCTTGGCCTACCAAGCGACCGCTGCTCAGCCCGAAGGCCTGCAGATTACGAGGTGTCGTGTGGTCAGCACGACAAATCCTCTCGGCCGTTATTCTTTGCTTTCAATACCGGGATCGCCATCTCACCGTCAGATAGCTCCTCAATTCTAATCACGTTGGCTGAGTGGACCTCGAATCAGCCCTCAGGTCCAGGTAAAAATCCCTTACCTGACCTGGAATCGAACCCGGGGCCTCCGGGTGAGTGGCAGGCACGCTACCCCTACACCACGGGGCTGGCTATATTTTACTATGAAAATTAAATATTTTGTAGGGATTGAATTACAACATAAATAAATATAAATGTTTTCTACTTTTTCCTTTTATATTTTTTTAAAAACTTTACTCAGTTTAAGAAACTCAACTATACGGCGTGCTTTCCGGGATGTAAAGGTACAGTTTATTTCAATAACGTCAATGGATGTCATATTCTATGATGATTGTTGTGAGGCGGCTCAGTTCACTGAGTCCGTTTTGGGTCTAGCATTTCGTAGGCAGGTGTTTATAAGTTTGTTTCGAAAATGATCGTGACATAAATATGTCTCAGAGCTGCAGGTCATCCGAAAATTTGTGTAACAAAATAGTGTGTGGCGGAAATGTAACCTAGCAACCGTACAGGCCACGTCTTATGGCTGGTAGTCATCTACATTTTGCTACCATTGATGGATGGCCATGACCGAGAGACGTAAAAGACAGAGAAATTTGACACCATTTTTTATACCAATGTTCATTTTTTCAAATAATAAATTGGCGTAGGCATTTTTAGACTCTACTTACCCATTGTAAAACCAATCATTTTGGACCTATTCTGCAACATCATACCACCTTTTCCGTGCAGAGTGGCATTTTGGTAGTATCATTTATTTATTTATTTACTAGCTGTAGTACCCGGCGTTGCCCGGATAGTTTTTGAATGTTTACCTTTAATATTTGTATTACCAGTTAGTTGAGTGTGAAGTGAATGCTTATAGGATTCTTTTTGAGATGTTGATTTTACGACTTATCTTGTAGTTTTATAGTTATTTAGATGTATCTGATTTCAAGTTTTAGATTATTTAATTTTCGAGTAGACACTAATCTCGGTCATTTTATACTATTTACTTTTAAGCCCTTCTCAGCTCCTCCCTCGATGGAGGCTGAACGTGGACTTAAACGCTATCCACAGCGTCACAGTTCGTATCAGCGACACATAAACAAAGTATTTCGACATTAATATTGGTTATTTTCCTTATTTTTGTAAGTCAGCCCCTCTCATTCTCCAACACAAGTGGAGGCTAAGTGTATCTGACCCCCGCAGTAATGTTTTCTATATAGTAAGTCATGTGTATACTAAGTTTCATTGAGAGATATGCTAAAACATACACACATCCTTAAACTCTGTCCCTTTTGACGTTTTCAATTTTTTGCCAGTTCTCATCCGCCTGCCGAGTAGGACTGAGCTTTATCTTAAACGGCATCCAGAGTGTTACAGTTCACCTCCGCGACCCCGAAAACTATAGATTAGACACAAATTTCGGTCATTTTCGGTTAATATTTACATTTCGCCCCTATTTTAGAGGCTAGGAGTCTCTTACCCCAGACAGTAGGACCAGTATACACACATGCGTCCATTCTCTCGGTCATTTTCGAATTTTTGTTTTTCACTTTTTCTCACCGCTATGCGAAAGGAGGCAGAAATTTGACTTCTAAAAAAATTGGAGCGTTACTATTCATCTCAGCGACCCCGAAAAGAATGGATTCGACACTATTTTCGATTATTTCTACATCTCATCCCGTCGTAGGTGTGCTAGGGTTGTCATACCTCCACGCACTTTGTCTCCTGATGATAAGTCATAAGTGTCCAAGTTTGTTTGAAATCGTTCCCGTAGTCCCGAAACGTATGGATTCAACACTAATATCGGTCACAGTCTTAATTACATTTCGTACCCTTATCTAAGGCTTCAAGGGGTGTCTTTCCCCCTTAGTATTTTTTTCAGGTAGTAGGTAATATTTGTATTAAGTTCTGCTGACAGTTATACTGGAACGTAGAAAAAACATCCCTAATCTCGGTCATTTGTATATTTTCTGTTCTTGACTCCTTCTCACCCGCCTGGCAATTGGGGATCAACGTGGGACTTAAACGACAACCGGAGTGTCACTCCTCATTTAAGCGACACCTAAAACCATCGATGTGACATTATTTTCGATTATTTTATATCTAACTCCCTTCCTAACCACTCACCACAAAAGGGGCCCTAATTTGGACTTTAAATGTCCAGAGTGCCACTATTCACCTCAGCGACCCTAAAAACTGCGGATTCGACACTAATTACGATTATTTTTTTATATCACTCCCCCTTGCCCCCCACCCTAAAGGGGGCTGAACTTGAAATTAAGAATTTCCCGGGATGTCACTGTTCATCTAAGCGACCCCGAAAAGTATGGATTCGACACTATTTTCGTTTATTTTTATATATGACCCCCCTTACCCCCCGCCCCTAATGCATCCTGGGGTGTCTTATCCCCACGTGGTTTGTCTCCTGATACTAAAAATCCGGAGTTTCGCTATTCACTTTGGCGACCCCGAAAACTACGTATTCGACACAATTTTCGATTAC